>NW_023270316.1:78773553-78987301 GCF_011800145.1 Mirounga leonina | reverse complement strand
AGGGCAGGGTCCCGGGGCCCCCGGGGGCGGCGGGCGGGCGGGGGCGGCGCTCGGGGGCCGGTCTGGTCGGCACCCATCCTCCGGGCCCGCCTCACGGTCCGCGGCGCGACGGGGGTGGGGCGCCCACCGGCTCCCAGACCGCGGCGGGCCGGGCGCGGGCGGGCGCGGGCTCCTCCGCCGCGCGCGGACGCTGAGCGCGGCCTGTCTCACAGGTCTGGATGCTGGTGGTCGGCGTCCTGCTGGCGTTGGCGCCGGGCCGGGCCGCAGGCGCCCTGAGAGCGAGCAGACGCCCGGCGCGGCCGCGGGGCTGCGCCGACCGGCCGGAGGAGCTCCTGGAGCAGCTGTACGGGCGGCTGGTGGCGGGCGTGCTGGGCGCCTTCCACCACACGCTGCAGCTGGGGCCGCGCGAGCAGGCGCGTAACGCGAGCTGCCCGGCAGGGGGCAGGCCCGGCGACCGGCGCTTCCGGCCGCCCACCAACCTGCGCAGTGTGTCGCCGTGGGCCTACAGGTGAGCCGCGGGGCCGTGGTGGGGTGGGCAGGGCAGGGCGGGGCGGGGCGGGGCGGGGCCGGGCGAGGCAGGTGGGATGCGGTGGGTGGGGCCAGCGAAAGAGGTGGGCAGTGAGGAGGGCGGGGCCGGGCGTGGCAGGCAGGGAGTGAGCGGCGAGGGCAGGTGGGCTGGGGCAGGTGCGGAGGGGCGGGGCGGTCGGGAGACGCTCGGTAGGTCGCGGGGAGGGACCGGGCAGGGCCGCTGGAGCGGGGAAGGGCACGTAGGGAGAGGCGGAGCAGAGACTGGGTTGGAGTAATTCATTCCCACAAAGGTCTCATCACCTCCCTCGAAGGAAACCTGCTTCCCGTTGTTTACCCTTTCACTATTTAATATGGAACAGATGTTTCTTGAGTGCCTATTTGTCAGATATATAGTTCAGTGGGTTCCACAAGGGACCAAGCCAAGTGATCCTTCATTAGTTTTTATAGAATTTTGTACAGGAGACCTGTGAAGTTCTAGTGTGGCAGTCTACAGACATTTTTTGAGTGCCTGTGGTGGTGGTCCAGACACTGTTGAGCATTGAACCCTCAGAAGCCCATCCTCAGAGCTTATAGTCTAAGGGAGGAGTGGAGATAATTGGTAAAGAAACCATAATACAAGGCAGAACATGATTTGACAGGAAATCATAAGTGTGTGATGGTGTAACGTGGTGAGGGGGATCAAAATGGCATTTGAAATGTATTTTGGAGAATGGACATAACTCTGAAATTGGCCTGATAAAGAGGTCGGCTCAGAAGAAAGGAACAACGTACAAAGCAGGGAGGTTAGGGTGTTCTGGGGCTTGTGTAGGGAATAGTGTGGTGGGAGTGTCCCCATCACACATTTATGACTGTCTCCTTCCCTGCTGTTAACTGCTGAGTCCCACCATCTTCAAGGGGCTCAGAGTTCGCGGTACAAGGAGGGAGCCCTCACACTGCCACAGACGTGGAAAAGCCCTCAGTGAAAGAGCAAGGACAAGAGTGGTTCAGAGGGAAGGAGTGGCTTATTGCAAGGGGGAAGAGACGGAAGAATGGCAAGCGCAGGTGTGTTTCTATGTGGCTGGGAGTGGCAAGAGAGGAGGCTGCAGAGGGGAGCAGAAACTAGATTTGGCCTGAAAAGCAATGCTACGAGTTTGAAATGTATCCTGTAGGATGTTTTTTTGATGAAGGAAGTCATGTGACCACTTTGTGTTTTGGGAAGGCATACCTGATGAGGGATGGATCCAAGGGGAGATACAGGACGAACGCCATACTTCCGGCAAAAGGTAGTTAGGGTCTGAACTTAGGCAGTGGGGCAGTGGAAAAAGTGAGACTAGGGTCAGTTTGAAAGATATTACTTAAAGAAGTTAAAGTGATAGGATTTGGTGGATGATGATCATATGTGGGAGTGAGGGAGAAGGAGAGGGTCCACACTGCTATTAAGATATGCAGAGAAAGGGGCACCTGGGTGGCTCAGTCGGTTAAGCGGCTGCCTTTGGCTCAGGTTGTGATCCCAGAGTCCTGGGATCGAGCCCTACGTCAGGCTCCCAGCTCAGTGGGGAGCCTGCTTCTCCCTCTCCCTCTGCCTGCCCTCTCCGCCTACTTGTGCTCTCTCTCTCTGTCAAACAAATAGATAAAATATTAAAAAAAAAAATATGCAGAGAAAATGTAATGATTTTGTCTAAAACTAATCCAGGCTTCTCCAAGCCTCCACCTGCTGGTCAGGGGGCTTCCCTCCTCCTGGCTACTCTGCAGAGGACCAAGTTCACTTGTGGCTGAGCTCCTTCCCACCATGGAAGTCAGGCCCAGGACTCCCTCCTGCCTTCACTGTCTCATCATTCATCTGATGCCCTCAGGACACACATGTTGAGCCATTCATTTTGGTGGCTTCATTCTCTTGCTTTGCCTCTTCCTTCCCATCATTCCCACAGACCAAAAGGGTGGGCTTTTATATTATCCTTCTTCCTCCAACCTCATATTACACCTTTGATATGCTAAATAGCATTAAAGAAACTTGGAAGATCTCTCAAAACAACAGCTTGGCTTCTCCAGACAGAAGCTGCAAAGTCTGCATTTTTCTTTAATGAATTCTAAGCTCTCCTGGCAAATAGATGTCTCCCAGGCTAGGCTGTGGCCCGAAAGGCAGAAGAGTAACACACAGTGATTTTTCAAGAGTGCCTATTGGGCATCTCCCACGTTTCTGGCTTGGATTGTTGATGGTATTTAAGCAAAACGGAGAAACTGAATGAGGAGAGTTTTTGAAGGGAAGTAAATTCAGTACTAGACCTGTTGAGTTTTATGTGCCGAAGAGGAGCACAGGTATAAATGTCCTGCTTGACTTGGCAGTGTGGTCTCAGAAGAGCAATTGGGGCTGAAGTACAGATCAGGAGTTGTTAGCCCTAGAATTCTGCATAGTAAGGTAAATTGAGTTGCCCTTACTACCTTACCTGTGTCTCCTAGGAAAGATCCAAGAGCAGCAGGGAGGAGGGAATGGCTAAAGGAGGTCATGGAAAAGAACAACACACAGTATAGAGTGGTCCTGGTCTAGCTGCCCAGGTCCACCCTTGGCACCTTTGTGCTACCTGGGCCTGGGAGTAGGAGCTACATCTGTATCAGGTGGCTGACGATGGTATCATCTGCATTACTTTTCTTATTATTTAGCAACACTGATGAAATTGCTCCCCCTGCAAGCAAATGGAGGCTTACACTCTCTGAACGAAGGATGGTCTAGGGGTGGGCCCTGGGCCAGGACTTCAGATTGCTGGGTGCTAAAGTGGGCCCTGCCGTCTCCCACCAGGAGATGGCCTCTTTGCTCTCCTGACCTCTGATCACTTCTCACTGCCTCCTGAGTCACTGGAAGACTGGAAAAAGCATTGCACGTAGGAGCTCAAAACCTCTTCAAAAAGCAGTGTGTAGAATAGGCCAGGACTGGTTTCTTAGTGGTGTCACCGTGGGACCTGTGTATCCTGGGGGGGAAGAGTGTGCTCACTTGTGCATCCATAAGCATGGAATTAGAAGTAGTACATAAGGCTAAAAACAGAGAGAACTCCTAAGGAAGATGGATGGGGAAACAGACTGCCGCTCTCAGAAATACTGAAAAGCACAGAAAGGACTTCTTAGGTGGATAAGACAGGATTTAAAATAGAAATTTGGATTATAAGGCGGCTTTTCATACTTTGAAGAGAGAGATGGCTCATTCAAAATGGTGTTGGGACAACTGAGTAACCAACTGGAAAAACGTATGATTGTATCTCACTTCTATATACAAATAAGCGCCTGGGTGGCTCAGTCGTTAAGTGTCTGCCTTCGGCTCAGGTCATGATCCCAAGGTCCTGGGATCAAGCCCCACATCGGGCTCCCTGCTCAGTGGGAGGCCTGCTTCTCCCTCTCCCACCCGCCCTGCTTGTGTTCCCTCTCTGGCTGTCTTTCTCTCTGTCAAATAAATAAAACCTTTAAAAAATAAATAATAAATAAATAAATAAATAAATAAATTCCAAATGACCAAAAGATTTAAATGTAAAAATAAAACCACAAACACATGAAAAACACAGTCAATTATATTTACAGTGTTGGAGTGGAGCGGCCTATTTAGTAGCTTATAGATCCCCAAAGCCATAAAAGACAAGACATAAATTCGGCTACACAATTATCTGCCATTTCTTCTTGGCAAAATAAACAATAAAATAAAATTAGAAAAATACAAGGGGAAACTGGGAGAAAATACTTGCAACCCATGTCACAAAGGGTTCATTTCCTAAAGAGCTCCTACAAACCAATAAGAAAAAGATGTAATAAAGGGAGGAACAAAGGTCATGGGTAGTTGCTGGGGAAGGAGGGTCAAATGAGTTAGTTATGTGAAACGCAAAGAGATGCCAAGCTTCAGGCATCCTAAAGTGAAATGCATGTTAAAACGATGCTGAGAAACCTTTCTTTATTTTGGGGGTACCCACCAGGCTCTGTTGGCAAGGAGGTGAGGAAAAAGGCATCCTCATACAGCAGAGGGTATGAGTCCAGACAACCAGCTATTAGCTATCCACATTTTAAATGTACGCGCTCTTTGACCTAGCAATTCCAGGTACTGGTTTACTCCTCCAGCCACACTTGTCTGTGTACCAAATGATGTATGTACAAGCATTTCCACTGTGGCAATAGGGCATTGGAAACCATCCCAACACCCACCAATAGCCAACTAGTTCAATAAAATGCCATAAAACGCCAGAAAGAGGAATGGGGCAGCTGTAAACCTGCCTAAGGAGACCAGTCCATCACCAACATAGAGGGCAACAAGGCAAGGCGCAGTACAGTGTTATTTGTGTGTTAAAGAGAAGCTATTATATAACATACATATGTTATTTTTAAATGTACACACACACACCACCCCACACACTCAGGGGCATCTTTGGAACGTGGTTATCACGGTGCCTGTCATCAGGAGGGGAACTGGAAAGCTGGGGATGGAGGAGGAAGGAGACTTACTTCTCATTCCTTCCTATCTTTTGAATTTTCTACCATGTGCATGTATTATTGATTTCAAAAACATCTTCATTTTTAAATTGAAAGCAGAAAGGGAAATTCACCAACCATGAGGAAAAAGCAGAGAGTGAAGAAACAAAACTCAGCAGGTAACTACAGCCTTTGATTTTCCCTGAGCTTTGGTCTGAAGAGAATTGTTTGTTCTTACAGGCCATAGAGCTGACAGCAGAGACACTGCACTTTTCGGGGCCCCTTGTGTCCCCAGAACTAAGCTGCTATGGATGAGGAACTTGGCCTGGAGACGTGAAGGGATTGGGTGGGGGGACAGGCATTAAATGGTAGAGCCAGGATCTCATCCCGGATCTGTGATTCTATCTAGCCCATGCTGCAAACCAATGTGCTAGTAGAAAAGCACCATTCAACTCTGAGAATATAAAAATATTTTCTTATTTACTTTGTGGCATCATGTTTGTTTCTCTTAAGCTTTAGAAACAAAAATGCCAAAAAATAAAATCAATGTAATTGCTCATTAAGTTTTTGTTTTTTTTTTTAAAGATTTTATTTATTTATTTGAGAGAGAGAATGAGATAGAGAGAGCATGAGAGTGGGGAGGGTCAGGGGGAGAAGCAGACTCCCTGCTGAGCAGGGAGCCCGACGTGGGACCCGATCCCAGGACTCCAGGATCATGACCTGAGCTGAAGGCAGTCGCTTAACCAACTGAGCCACCCAGGCGCCCTTGCTCATTAAGTTTTTTAAGCCAGATTGTCATAGTAAGAAATACATTGTAAGAACTCTGAGGTTCATTAAGGTTTAAAGGTACACATCACTCATGTATGTTGAAACCCCAAAGATAAACACCTACCAATAGTCTAAGTAATTTTTAAATTGTTTATATTTTTCAATTTTGGGTCATGGTCTAAAGATAACTTTTCTCTAGGATATGACTAATGCACAACAATTTAATTTTAGGCTTTGCTACTTTTCTATATAACTCTTTTCCTCCTGTGAATTTAAGAGACTTTACCTAAATTTATTTTTCAATAAACAACTCCATGGGTAGCAAGAACAGCGAGGGAATAAATGGAAAGAAGAAATAACAGGACAGGGAAAAAGAAGAGAGAGGAAAGGGCATGGGGAGCACGAGTGACTTAAAAATAGAGGTGACCCCCAGCAGGGAGTTGGAAGAGGCGGTGAGCCCCCCTCCCCCAGTAGCTGGGCAGGGGAGCCTTGCAGTCAGTCGGAGGCTGTCTCAGCAGAGGACGGCTGGAGGAGGGTCCAACAGTGCAGGCACCAGATCGGACAGGCTGATACTTTCCCATGCAGAACCCAAGTTGGCACCACTCCCTATTACCAGAACTTCCAGCAGGTGACTTTTGGGGGGAAGAGGGGCACAGCAGCAGCAACAGCTTCCAGCTCATGTGTGGGTCAGGCAAGGTCACCACTGTCCCCGGGGCCAGACCAGCGATGCCCATTTATGGGGACGACCTTCATGTTCCGATAAATCTATCATCGGATATTTAGCAACACTGCGCTTCAGGAAGGTTTTCGTCAGGAAAGGTTGAAATAAAAAGGATATTTGTGCTTCACCTCCTCTAACGTTTCAGTTCAGGTAACCCAAACATCCTGTTTCCCCCCCACCCCCCGGGGACTGTCCATCACAGTCCCCTTTCCCACTGCAGAAACAGCTGCGTCCACTCCCCAGCTACTGCCCGAGTCAGACCCGCCGCTTTCCTCGAACCTTCACAGGGCACCGTTCACATCACTTTTCCCTCATGTCATTTGTAAAATTGTGAAGGGAATATAACAGTAACCAGAGAAAGTGAGGGAAGTTAGTATAATGTTGAAGTTATCTCCACAGCACTTAGTCCCCTTTTAAAATATTATCTTTCTTTTAAATGCCCCCTTTCCCGGGATGCATTTGCATATTTGTGTCCCAGCACTAAGAACGGTGGTCCCCACACTCTGAAGCCTTTTGGGGATGCGCGGGCTCTAATCCTCCTCCCAGGGTGGGGGCCTCCACGGGGTCTCTGCGTCCACTGTGACCGAGAGGGGGCAGCACTGCGCCAACCCATCTTCTCCCCTGCGGCCGCAGGCCAGGCCTCCTCCCTTCCGCCTGGGGAGGCCCGGCCAGCCGTGTGATCTTTGGAACTGAGGGGTGTCCTTTCCTGTTTATAATTCTCCTTAGCAAGTTCACTTTTTTCTGGGTCCCTGCTTCAAATCTACAGGTTATTCAAATGGCTTAAGAACTAAGAAAGTCTGTGGGCCTTCAAGGAATATCTATCTATGGTGTAGGCGCGCAGGTGCCCTGTCCTTTCTGTGCTGTCTCAGCGTGGTACTGCTCTGTTCAAGAAAGGAAGGTTGGGGAAAGGGACAGGGGAGGCGGATAGGGCAGAAGCAGTGCCTGCCTGCCTGCCGGGGAAGTCTCCAGCTCCAGCTTGCCGGGCGGGTGGGGGTACGGCTCACCAAACCCGTTGTTGTAGAAAACGAGACACTCATGGTTCCGACAGCTGGTTTAAGAAATGTTGGTACACCCCACCCCCCAACACTTTTTTTTTTTTAAGATTTTATTTATTTATTAGCGAGCACTAGGGGGTGGGTGCAGAGGGAGAGAGAGAAGCAGACTCCCTGCTGAGCAGAGAGCCTGACTGGGGGCCTAGGGGGCTCGATCCCAGGACCCTGGGGTCATGACCTGAGCCAAAGGCAGACGCTTAACTGCTTAACTGACTGAGCCACCCAGGTGCCCCAACCCCCAAGAACTTTTTATGGATAAGTGACCTTTAATTGGCCAAAGTACTGCGTGGATTTTTTTTCTCTGAGCTACTCAATATAGCGGGCTCTACTGCACCTATCAGTGTTTCACAGAGTAAAAATAAGAGCATTGTCATAGAGCATTGTCATGGGATTCAAGTCTCTCTTTCTGAAAATAGATACGTTCGTTTTGCTTTGATAGTTATTTTCTTCAACTGCCTGGGTTTTACTTTGGCATTCTTAGAGTAACCAGGGATGATGATAATATTTCATTCCATCGTCACCTCTTCCAAATTTCCTCACCTGAATAGAATGTTTGTACTCTTAATACCAACAGAAGAATTGGGCCAAGTCCTGGAAGGAACACACATACCACGAAGTGAAATTCCTTATGGTGCCTGTCTTCCAGAAATGACACATGAAGATTTTGAAGGATGGTAATGAGTACATTGCTCACTAAATTAATGAGGTCAAAGAGGAAATAATCTACCAAGGACTCTTCCAGAATTGAATAGTCTAGGCTAACATTTTGATATGAATTATTCCTCATAACCAATATATGGCAATAGCTGGTTCATTTCAGATCAAGGTGGGCTCCACCCTTTCTGCACACAGGCGCTTCACCCGCCTGCCCCAAGGACGGACACATCAAAGATGGCTTTGAACCCAAATTCTGCAGCTTCCCCTGGAAAGCTAGTTAAGCCACCCCGTGGGCATGAGCTATGTTTTTCCTTTGAAGAGATATTTCCCAGCTGCACTGAATGTGTGGCATTTGCCGTGACAAAAGAATAAAACCCTTTGAGAAATTCTGGCCCTCATTCTAATTTCTCTTTCTCTCTTTCCCTCTGGGAAAGCTTTTTTTTCCAAGTTATCTTCCAAATTCTTTTCCAAGCCATGAGTCTCTCTCTGGTCTTCCCTGATCTCCCAGATGAACAGATTTTACATGGTATCAGTGGATTTCCTGCTTGTAGATTTAGCACTGACGAAGCATCTGGCTGTTAAAGATCCCTGAACTGTAGGAGGCTGTGTGGGCAGGGCTGTGGATGGGATGAGGCCAGGTGAGCTGGAAGACTTTGGACAAGCCCCTCACCTTGTCAGTGCCTCGGTTTCCTTCTCAGTAAAGAGAGAGGACGGACAGGCTGAGTCCTCCCAGGTTCTAGTAGCCCAGAGCCAGCCCAGTTGGCAGAAGAGCCTGGTCAGTTCTGGAGCCTGCCTCACTGGCTCAGCTTCAGGGCTGACCTTGATGCCAAGCTCAGGATCACACCAAAGTCAACCACAGTCCCCACATGGGGGTAGGGCTGACCCCTAGCTCTCCTTGGCCAGTGAAGAGGGCCAGATGAAATCTGCTGGGGCTCTGACTCCAGGGCATTTGTGCCAGGTCAGACTTCGCTCTCCCAGGCTGATTTTTCCATGTCCTCTTTCAGGAGAAATGCACAACTGATGTTTTCTTGTAGGGGCCAGAAGAGCATTTTTCAGAGCTCCTTGGCAGCATGTATTGAAGATCTTGGCTCTCTCAGGCCTTAGGGAATGGAGAGAGGGTGGAGCCGATGGGGCTGCTGGCCACAGCTTTCCAGCAGAGGGAAACTGTGGTCCTCATGACCCTGGCTACTCCCTGGCCTTCGAACACAGCCCTCCCATAGCAGCTCTGGGCCTCGTCATGCACCATTCTTTCCCCCATGGTCTCTTAACCATCCCCCTCCCAGCTGCGGGGCTGGTTCCAAAGGGAGAAAGAGGTTGGAAGGTTGCATAAACCCCATCTCAGTGACTCATTATCTCTCTTAGATCTGGAGACCTAATGGCCTCTACCAGGGTCGCATGTTAGAATTATCTGGGGAGCTTTAAAAAATCCCAACAGCCTCATGCCAGAACCATGAATTCTGAATCTCTGGGGTGGGGGAATAGTGATCACTAGTTTTGAAAGCTCATTTGTGGACCTCCAGTGAAGCACAATTGAGATCTGCACACCATCCTCTCTACAATGCCAATTGCTTGTTTGGTTAACAGTGACCTGCTGTATTAGTTAGATTTCTCAGCGTAGGGAGTCCTACACTTGTAGGATCATGAAATTTGGGTGTATTTGGGAAAATGCAATCATCTAATTGTTTGCTATCAACTGCAGTCAATAGATATGTGGCTACCTACCTTTCGGAGATATTACTGTGCTGTGGAACGGGCTTCTGCTGACTGTCAGTGGGTCCCCACATCAAGTGGGCAAGACAAGTCACTTGTGCAGCTTGTTGGCATGCGGAGCTCCTGAATCAGGGGGTCAAGTGTGAGAATCTGTGTTTTTAACCGACTCCCACATGGTTCTCACACAGGTGGTCTGAAAACCAGTCTGGAAATCTTGTTTACTCCTTCTTTTTATTGCCCACTTCCCGGGCAAAAAGACAGGTATTCTGCAGAGGAATCTTAGCTCTTGGGAAGGGAAATTGGTTCTCCTCAGTTTTTCCGGAGGGCTGCCGGATGTCTGCATATTACCATAGTTTCAGAAGGTCTTGATCTCTGGTAAAGTGAGTCCTCTTCCTTCCTTTTCAAAATTGTCTTGAGTATTCTTGGACTTTTTCTCTTTCTACGAATTTTAGGATCAGCTTGCCAAGTTCTACAAAAACTCTACTGGGATTCTGCTTAGAACTGCACTTTATAGATTAATTTAGGGAATCTCAGAAACTCAGTGGATTACAGCTGTCCTTTCTAAGCAGAAATCATTGATAAAAATATCACATTAACAGTCCTGCCATCAAGAAGCTGGAGGAAGTAGCCTGGGAATCAGATCCATCCCCTTGGCCGCAAAGAACCAGGCAGAGGCAATGATGTTGGTAACTAAATAGGACTGAAATTTTAGGTTCAAGACTCTTATTGACTCCATCCTGCCCCCCCCCTTTTTTTTCCATCCTGCCCTTTTTTAAAAAGTAATCAACAATGAGTTGAACTCATTGACCTTAAGATCTGGCAGACTGACTACTTAGGCAATTTTGTTTCCATTTAGACCATTTCAGTCCCAAGAAGGCATTTTCCCCAACTTTGTTCCATTGGTTTGGGGTCTTGGAATGGCTGTGAAACAATCATACTTAGCCTCTGTTGTCTTGAGATCAAAATAATTTTATGTTTTGCAAAGCGGGAAGGTGAGCCATGCCGATGAGTTTGTGCCAGTAAATGCCACAGCTATACTTGGGCATCAGATTGAGAGCACATCGGGTGGCTGTGGTTCTGTCTGCTGGAATGTACTCATTGTTCTCCAGGTGGCAGTCCTTGGGGAACCGCTTCGAATTGTTTCCTACCAAGTTCAGGGTCCCAGGGGCAGTGCTCTTTTCTGTCTCCGCTGTCACTCACATTCCTCTCCAGGCTCAGTTTCCATCACCTCTAATCATCCCTGGAGGACTTGTCCTTTGTTCTTGGATTAAGTTGGGCCAGCTGTCACTCACTCAAGCCAAGCTTCACACGTGGCCCCAGGGACACTTTTGGATCCCATCAGAGGGGAAAACTTGATTTGTTTCAAGTATGTTCTGGTGCCAAGCTTCCACAGAGCAGCATGCAGAAAATGTAAAGACAAAAGAATTATTGCTCACAAGGGGGCAAGACAGCCGTGCAGGATTCTTATTCGATTGCATTTCCATGTTTGGTAAGAGAAAAGGATCCGTGTTGCGGTTTCTTGATGTCTTGTTTTCGTGGTAGCTTTCTTTAACCAGAAAGCACTCCAGGCTGATAATTTCCTCAGACTCTTAAGGCAGGAGGTTGGGGTGACATGCTTTAGCTTTGTGTCTGTCCCTTGGCTGTCCCAAGGCTTCCAGACTTTTCATCCTGATCTCTTCCCCATCTCCCCCCCCCCCCCCCCTAGTGTCCTTCAGAATGTGTCCATCTTGTGCTCTCCGTCTTCCATGGTACCTACTGGCATCGATACCCACCATACTGGGTGTCAGGGGTGTAATATGCATTGTATCTGTCCCCCTCCCCTTGGTAGCACCTTTCTATTTTAAGAGAAACCTCCTGGTCATAAAACCACAATTTGAAAAACACCAATGCATATGCCTTATTATGTTCCATGTCCCGGGCAGAGGTGGGGGTAGGCAGATGTCTCTTTGTCATAATGCCTTAGCCCAGAGGTGTCACTGTGACAGTGGAAATTTCAGTCCTGGGGGGCCGACTGGTGGGGGTGGAACAGATATTTTTAGTCAGATGATGAGCCTTCTGACCATCACAGCATCCAAGTGACTGTCCGTTCTGCCTGTCATTAACACATGGAATGGGGATTGTTACACGGATTGCTACCTGTGTGCTGTGGTGCGTAGAGACGATAACTCCCAGCTACTTGGAATTGAAAGGGATCTCTGATGCCCCAGGTCACACTGGCGTTACAGAGGAGGAAACTGAGTTTGAACAGACTGTGACTGACCTTCCTCCCCAATCCCAGTTTTGTCCTGTAATTGGGTCTACGCCACTATCAGAATGGCCTTTCTAAACGTCCACTGTTCATCTGTCTACATGCTTCCAGTCCTCGCGTGGCTTCCTGTGATCTGGAAGGTAAAATCCAGGCTTTTTGCTCTGGTCTTCAAGGCTCCCGTCCACCTTTCACATGTCTTACTAAATCTCCGCCCAGCACACGTAGGCGTGCACACACAGCGTTCCAGCTGCAGGGACCTGCGGGCAGTCTCCGCCCCCCCTCCCTCCCCCCGTGGTCTCCTGCTCGCCACTCCTGCCTTGGTGTGGGTTGCTCAGCACTTCCGCTCCCTCCTTTGTCCGGCTCAGCCCTCCTTTTCCAAATGGGCCTCAGACTTCCCTGGGGCCGTAGCCTCCAGCCACCCACGTATCCGACTGTGCGCTTTGCGTTGCTTTGTCCTGGTGGGCTGGCTTGAGCATTGCCAATTCTGCTGAATTAATGATCACTACTAACCTTCCAGTTGGCAGATTCCTCGGGCACTCTGTGACTTCACAGGCATTTAGCGCTGTTTGTGCGTGTGTGCGTCTGTACACTCACGTATTTGGTGTGTATCGCTAAGAGATCAGGACTCTGTTAAATAAAACCACACAATACCATTAACACACCTGGAAGTTAATACTTCCCTAATATCTTCAAATATTCAGTCAGGTTCAGATTTCCCTGATTATCTCATAAGTGGTTTTTTAGAACTTTAAAATTTTTTTCTCTATTTTTTCTGTTATATTATTTAGGTCTACATTTTGAAATAGTTTCAAACTAACAAAAACCTTTTGTGAAATTAGTACAAAGAATTCCTGTGTACCCTTTACCCAGATTCCCCAAATGGCAGCATCATAACTCAGCAGAATTATCAAGATCAGGAAATGCTTGTTGATAACAATCCTAGAATCTGGAGCCCTTCCTCAGAGCAGGCCCACTAACACCCCTTGTCTGCCCCAGGACCTCACCCCGGCTCACACGCAGCCTTTGGGGGTCAGGTCTGTTAGCGGCCTTCAGTCTGCAACAGTTCCTTGGTTCTTTGTCTTTTGTGACTGTGGTGACACTTTTGAAGAGTACTGGTCAGTTGTTTTTTGGAAAGTTTCTCAGTTTGGGCTTGGTATGTTTTTTTAAGCAACCATAAGTTTTTCATCCAAATGGAGACATCTGCAAATAAAAAGTTGCTGAATTCACAACTGCACAGAGACGGGGGGGTGTAAAGCAGGTCAGCGATGCCCCATGTCCCTGATACTTATGTCACTCTACTCAGTGTTCTTTTGGGTCCTCTCCCTTCCTTTCTTCCTTGGAACAAACGTGCTGAACTTCCAGCATTCTATATGCTGTTGGTCATATCCTCATAGTGCCATTTAACATGTTTCTCCATCCCTGTATTTCCAGTAAACCAGGGCTCCATCAATTCCAGTTTTTGGCCAGCCCCTCTTAAGCGTCTGCCTTCCTTCACTTGGAGAATGCCACTCCTGATTCTGTCAATCTCCACAGTGAGACACAGTCTCCCTTAAAAGTTGGTTTTCCCAGGAGCCTGGGTGGCTTAGTTGGTTAAGCGTCTGACTTTTGATTTCAGCTCAGGTCATGATCTCAGGGTTGTGGGATGGAGCCCCACATCGGATTCCATACTCAGTGGGGGTCTGCTTGAGATTATCTCTCTCCCCCTCTGTCCCTCCCCTTCCTCTTCCCTGTCTTTCATTTTGTGTTTCTCCATGCACCTCCCTGAATGATCTTATTTAACCACCATCTATATGCTAATAATTTAAAAATCTCCATCTTCAGCCAGTACCTCTCTCTTGGGCTCCAGACCATCTTCTACTGTGTAGTAAGGAAGATCTGTCTAAAATTCCATCTGATTGGGTCACTTTACTTTTTAACATCCTCCCCGTTGCCTTCAGGATCAAATCCAAATTCCTCACTATGAATTTGAGGACCCTTATGACCCAGCCTCCACAGATTAGCCCAGCATCATCTTGTAGTTCCCGTCCTGTGCCACAGTTCCTAATGCTGACATGGTCCCTGGGCTCTAGGCTCTGCCCTCTGTGCTAACTCCCCTTTCTCCTTTCCTCATCTGGATGAATCCACCAGGAACCCCCTTTGCCAGGAAGCCTTTCCAGTGGCCATGGCTGGATGAACTCTCTTAAGTGTTTATCCCCACAGATGATGAGTCCTTGGATAGTAGGTCCATGTTTCATCTCTATCCTCATTGCCTGAAAGGTCACTGGCACTCAGATGTTGCTGAATAAATATTGAAGGTGACTGGAGATAGTATAAATTCCTTTTCCTTCAAACTTTAAGTTAGGGCCTTATATGGTTGTAAGGGTATGAAGGACAGGGAGCTGTGCAGTCCAGACTCACCATCACTAGCTCACCATCTACCAAACTCTTACTCTCATGTTAAGGCACAAGGATGAGTAAGAATACGGCCCTGAATCTTCCCTCCCAGGAGAAAACATAGAAAAAGTGTAGCCCTATCTCACAGGCACCAAGTGTTGTGAGGATATGGGGGATAAAGAGGATGAATTTGACTAAGGAAATTTGAAAACTCTTAGTGATTTGAATTGGACCTTAAAATACGGCAAGATTTGATATTGGTTTTGGGGAGAGGGCATCTTGAGCAGAAGCTTAGCTGCGGCCCATGCAAGGAGCATTCCGCTTTGGGATGACTGTAGGCTAGGATGTGCAAAGGAGGAGACCATGAGGGAATGCTGGAAAGGTATGCAGTAGGGACCATGCTGCAGAGGCCTTTGAAGGCAGAGGAGTTTGGATTTGTCCTGACTTGTCCCCCCACAGCTGTGCCTCCGCATACCTCAGATCGGGGGTAAGAGCAAGGCTTTACAGAGGAGGTTGAAAAAGTTGGAACAGTAAGGGTGGACAGCTTTATCATTCCTTGCAAGGATAGAGCTCATTATGTTCCAGAAGCTCCTGATGGCAGAACTGAGGAAAAAGTAGTGATGGGAAGCTTCAAAAATATTTTTCAACTACTATTTTTGTGTTCATGTTGGAGGGAAGGATGAATAGACAAAATCAGTATAAATTTGAATGTTTTGGCTTCAGAGATGACTTACATTGTGAAGACAGTCCCCACCCCACCCTGTTCCTGTTTGCACATAACAGATTTATTAGCCTTCACCCTTGACTCTGCCCTTGTCATACAGCAGGGAGAAGGGAGGTGAAGGTGTCTGTGCCTGAGCGCTCAACCGCTATAGGGACGCCCAGGCCTGGGGCCTCCTTGCTACTCCCATTCTTCTGGCCACCCCGACAGGAAGCTGTGGAGTCACTGCTGACTCTCCTCTGACCTCATCCCCCACATTCAAACAGTGGCCAAGTACTTGCAAATGTCCCTCTTGGCTTTAGAATGCTCAAGTGGCAAGTTGGGCTGGGTCGTCCAGTTTAACTGCTGGCTCCTGGACTCACTGGCTTCCTTTCCGTCCGCGTGCAGCAGGTGTTACCCAGCCACTGTGCCTGGGTGGGCACCCCAGCTCTGCGCTCTGGGAGGCCTGGCTCCCTGAGTTCTTTCGTACTGTGTAAATGGCATGTAGTTGGTGGGGAGTCAGTTTGTTGCTGCGTGAAGACAACCATTTCTAAACTCTTCCCCACCCAGTCATGCTTCAATCCACTAATGTCTAAAGATGTTGGATCCAAACAGAAAAAGAAACCCATGTACTTTCCTTACACATCTGGGACTCCTGTCTTTGAGAGTTAACACTTCCTCTTGACATGAGCTCCTCAATGGAGAAGCCTCTTGGCCAATCAGTGTAACAACCCTGTCCCTCCCATGTTTCAAGTCCATTCAGGCTTCTGCCTCCCTACCCGATAGGCCCACAGTTGGCCCCAGTCAGCACCACCGGCTGTCGGCCTTTTAGCTCCTTTCTGCAAGAAATCCTCAGCTCTGTTGTTGGACACCCCACTGCTCGCTCACCTACCCCCCTACCTTTCCGAAGCCCCCTACTCCCCATTCTTTAACTGGATGGTCTGAACATACTTCTTAATTGGAAATTTCTTAACTTTGTGGATGAATTTTAGTCATTAGCAGTGAGGATGTATGAGAGAACTAGTCGAGAGGGGATTCCTCCTGAAGGACAGAAAACTTGTGCAAGCCATATAGGGTGAAGGCCAGCCCGGGCCACTGTCCCTCCCTATGGAGCCACATTCTGCTGGCCAGAAACCTGGATGCGAAACCATACACACCTCAAGTTCTTGGCTGTAAAAACCTCTAGGCACACCTCATTTTTAAAAATTATATCATAGGCTCCCATTGGCACAGCACTTTTGGGGGCCCTCTGGGCTTGGCACATTTTGGGTCTACAAATGTGTGTGTTGCTCGAGAGGTTAGAAGTCCTGACTTCTGACTCTGAGAATTTAGGGTCCCTAAGATTCAGCTCCAGAAGAAAGAGAAACATTTGTAAGAGGATTCCATGTGTTTTTTAAGTGGGGAGAGTCATGGAAATGAGAATTTGGGATCATGGCAATCCCATGAGAAATGGGGACAGTGCCTCCCTGTGCAAGGCGACATTACGGAGGAGCCCTGGGTCTCCATTAGTGACCTGACACAGCTTTGACCTCTTGGCTCGTTGCAGGGGATGGTGGCAGAGGGCAGAGTCCTGCCTGAAGGTGCTTTATTTTCTCTCCCAAGGAGCCATCCGGCCCAGCCAAGCCCTAGACTCCCCTGGCATTGTGGTAGCAGGCTGTTTTGTAGGTGTTGACATTGGTTCTTGGCATCTGACCAGAAAATAGAGAGCTTTGGAGGATGGATGGAAATGATCACATTTAAACTAGCATTCCCTTCTCAAATGTCCCAGGCTGGCCAGCCTGCCCTCCCCAGCATGGGTTTGGCCCCTTCACGGAGGAGGGCACACAGACCCCGACAGACACAGGGCCCACCTTGTGACCTTCTGGACAGGTGTCTTGCAGCTGCCTTTGCTGATAGCTATGTCAGAGGCCAGGTGGCACCTCGGCCAGCTAGCTTCTTGCAGAGGTGGCCCCTTCCTGGGGACCGGTGTGGGTGGCACCCTGGTGAATGTGCCCCCATCTGGGGCTGCAGAGCCCAGTGTCTGGAGCGGAGGCAGATCTGGGGCCTTAGGGACCACGGCTCTGGGGCCCAGGGCTGGAGTTGTGGCCAAAGCAGGGAGGGCATCTTACATTCTGGTGGGTGCGGCGGTCGCCTGTCAGTGCGCATGCGGCTCGCGGACCCGCCGCTCCACCTCTCCCACGCCCCCTACCGCCTCCTCTGGGCTGTAGCCGCAGGGTCTGAACCTGCTTCGTTGTACATGAATTTCAGTCATTAACACGAATAGATACATTTTACTTTTCTATGTATATTGGCACAGACTCTGAAAGCATTTTTAGGGAATGGCCTGACAATGGCTATAAACTGTCTCCACCATTTAATATACAGAAAGTCACATGGTGCATCTGTTTCAGATTGGGATCTTGCATGGACGCTAACTGCGGGATGAACTGTCCGGCCCCACCTTTCTTCCTGCTCCATTAAACAGTGATCGCAATACTCCCTGAGCCCAGAAGCAAAAATCTTCTGTTGGCTGCCCTCTCTCAGCGCGCGATGTGTTCCTGTTGCCCCAAAGCGTGAACTAAAGCCGTGCTCTCTTCCCTGCAGAATTTCCTACGACCCCGCCAGGTACCCGAAGTACCTGCCCGAGGCCTATTGCCTGTGCAGGGGCTGCCTGACCGGGCTCTTCGGGGAGGAGGACCTGCGCTTCCGGAGCGCCCCGGTGTACATGCCCACCGTCATCCTGCGGCGGACCTCGGCCTGCGCGGGCGGCCGCTCGGTGTACGCGGAGGAGTACGTCACCGTGCCGGTGGGCTGCACCTGCGTCCCCGAGCAGGAGAAGGAAGCAGACAGCAGCAACTCCAGCGTGGACAAGCAGGGCCCCAAGCTCCTGCTCGGCCCCAGCGACAAGCCGGGCCGGCCCTGAGGCCCTGCCGCTGTCCGAGGCCCCTCTCCCTGGAGCGCGCGGGCTGGTTCCACCTCCCAGGAGCGAAAACGAAGACGGAAAGGGGTAAAGGCCGCAACCGAACGGGAGAGGTTTCTGACCCGGCGGCTTGGCAGCTCCGCGCACACAGCATCATCCCCTGGTTTTCCTGGAGGCAGCAGCACAGAGTCGGTGAAGGCTGCCGGGAGGTTACCCCGTACATTGCAGCAGGCAGGGCGCGGACGGCCAGGGCCCGCGGAAGGTGGCTGGAGCCTGGCAAGCGCAGAAGTGTCTCCGTGGCCCTCCCTCCGCGGCCCTCCGGGCTCAGACCCTTCCCCCACCGCCCAGCTACAGTGCGGCGCCCTTAGGACGCTCTGGGAAGCGAGGCGAGCCTTCACAAGATAGATGGTAAATGGGTGCTTCTAAAAGGGCGCTTTTTTTTTTTTTAAGTGGAATATATTCCTACTTTTTTGTTCAATGTTTTCAATGAGGCAGAAACTATTTTTATATTAGGAATTTTGAGTATATTAAAAATTTTTTACTTGACATGTATTTTATAACCATTCTGTTGTCACTTCCTCTGGTAAGATTTTTTAGAAGCACAGCTGGAATCCTCAGATAAACTTTTTAGCTGGCACTGGGGCCCGAGTCCCTGAATTCAGCCTGTCCCCAGTTGCTGGCCATAACAAAACGGACAGGGTTGAATGTGACCTCCGTGAAGATTTTCACAGGCTGCTCCATGAATAAAAGAGAAGCGCAGGAGGCTCAGCTCACCCCAGGCTGGCCAGGCATTCCAGAAACCTCAAACGTGGTTTGTTCGTGACTGTATAAATGGCCACAGATGTATACAATTAAATACTTCTTCACTTTTGAAAGTAAGTGGAGCCCAATAAGAGGTCACGGTGGGACAGGGCAAGAGGTGGAATGTGCTATCTTTGTCAATTCTCAGAAGAGTCCAAGTCTTAGCTTAGTTGCAAGGGCTTCAGGAACTAGCCAAATAGGAGAAGCAGGCCAGCTTATGATTTCCAGAAATCAGTATTGGGGGCCTCTTTTTCTACATCCTTCAGTGTGAGCTAAAACCATACTCTCTTCTGTAGGCTGGAAGTTTGTCCTTGAACACAATTATTTGTAAAAGTGACAAGTTCTTTTTAAATCATTAAAGCAATTGTAGGTGAAGGGCATGTTGGCTGCGTGCATTTCTCTCTGGGCTCCACTCATTTTTAGAGGAAACTATTTTAGTCTTCACTTTATCTTAATTTTATGGTTGAAGTTTAAATTAAGATCTGATTTGGTCTTTGAAAGATCAACTACTCCTGCAAAGTCAGTCTCTCTTCTGTGACACCCCAACCAAGCCAAGAAGTGTCCCTTATTTATATGTATCTTTTTTTAAGATTTTTTTTTTTTTAATTTGTCAGAGGAGCACAAGCAGGGGGAGTGGCAGGCAGAGGGAGAAGCAGGCTCCCTGCAGAGCAAGGAGCCCGGCTTAAGACTCGATCCCAGGACCCTGGGATCATGACCCCAGCCGAAGGCAGATGCTTAACCCACTGAGCCACCCAGGCGTCCCTATTTATATGTATTTCACTCTCAAACTTCAGCTGTCAGTAACAGAGCTTTAGCTCCTTAGTTACCAAGTATTAGCCTTAGTTTGATCTACATGGAAGGTTCACTGAGAGAACTTTCAACTTGTATTGACAGAGGTTGTATGTGAAAAATACATTGCTGAGCAAAATCCAGATTTTCCAAAAATTCAGAAATTCAAAATTGAAAGTGTTAGCTGTGGATAGTTCTGTACAATCTGGGGAATTTTACTTCTGCATTCAACCTCTGGGGGAGTGGTGTGTGTGGAAAAAAAGGTATCCCCAGTGGTAGTATATCTGGAATACATTCTTGTCCGGAGCAATCTTTCATTGCCAGCTCAAAAATAATATCAAATCCATAAATTAAAAAGAAAAACTGCTTTTAAAGCAGTGGCTTGGGTAATCGTTACATTCACTGCCACTATTGGGTTACATTTTCCAGCTACTCAAATATTAATAGTGCAAACATCAGAGGAGACTAGACTTAAGGAGAGTAGACATTTGGGGAAACTATCACGGTTTTATTTTTATTATTAGTTTAACTAATTAGCTTGTGAAAAGGTAGCAAATTCCCTGTGGAAGAAATTTAGCTTTCCATTCTATAGAACCGGAAAGGCAACCTTTCTTTGTGTTTTCTCTCTGAATGGAATATTCATCCACTTAATATTTATTGAGCACTTGCCCTGTTCCAGGCCCCTGAGAGCCACCTGTGAAGCAGGCACAGTCTCCGTCCTCGGCCGAAAGCAGACCCTGCACGGGCTGTCAGAGCACAGTTAGGCGTTGGCGGGCCGCTCCTCACAGGACGTGCGGCCCCGTGAATCTGAGCCACATTTTCCTCCCTTATAAATGGATGGTGCCGCCTCCTTCAGTCCCTGTGAGGACCACACACCGTCTGTAAAGCACAGCGCCTGGCACATAGGAGGTATGAGAACATACTGGCCGCAGTGATTTATAAGCTACACTGAAAATAAATATCAAGCTATTCTTTCTTCATGTTATGTTTACTGCTTTAGCAAGGATAGGTCATTACAATGACTTTTTGTATAAAAGTTTAAAAAATCGGGGCGCCTGGGTGGCTCAGGGGGTTAAGCGGCTGCCTTCGGCTCAGGTCATGATCCCAGGGTCCTGGGATCGAGCCCCACATCCGGCTCCCTGCTCAGCCGGGAGCCTGCTTCTCCCTCTTCCTCTGCCTCTCCCCCTGCTTGTGAACTCTCTCTTTCTCTGTCAAATAAATAAATAAATAATCTTTAAAAAAATAAAATAAAATAAAAAATAAAATATCTATCCCTAGGCAGCAGCAACCAGATAGAATATGTTGGAGTGAATGTTAACTAATGGCAATTAAAATTAAAACTTGAAAAAAAATATGTTGGAGGGAGAGGGGGGTGATAGTCTGGGGAGATACTGTTTCAGGGAATAAGGAGAGTTTATTGGGCAGAATTTTGTTCCCTTGCTATACGAACGCGGTGTTGTGGAGCAGAGAGAGCTTGTTACTGTGTTTCAGCAAAGGCCTGGGGAAGCTGCCGGCCACAGCAGTCCTGACAGCCGGGGTGGAGGAGCGGCCCCTCCCGCGCGGGCCTAGGCACCCCGCTCACCGGTGCCCACAGTGAACGCAGCGGCGCCGCGCGGGCCGGCCACTTCAGTCCCGGGCTTCACGGAGCAGCACACTTTGCTAGTGGGAGGTCCACGGCTTCGCCCCTCCTCTCCAGGGAGCGCCACGGGCCGACGTTTCCTTCAAGTCATTCTACCTGGAGGGCTTCCAGGCAGCCCTCGGGACGGACGCACCTCGCTGGTTACTGAAGACTTTTTCCAGCCGACTGACAGTGTATCTACTGTATGCTTGCTTGATAAAAACAGAATCATTTGGGAATGTCAGCCAAAACCCATCACAGATGCCAACAGTTCCACATTCAGGGTCCAGTTACCCAAACTGCTCGGGTTGCCGCAGGTCTTTTAGCAAGGCAAAGGGAGAAAAGGGTCATTGCTGAACCCGCTCTGATTTGAGAGAGGAATGGGAGGGAAGAGCGTGACGTTCCCACGGGAAATGGGGTTTCCAAGTGCCTCTGCCATTTCATTTGTTCCAGCTGCCGGGGTTCCCCATCACCCCCAAACAACCCCGCGAGGTCGCTGTATGGATTTCTGAATTGTCAGCAACACGGAACTTACTATCCTCTTTCCACTCACGCTATGGTTATTTTGTCTCAGTGCGAATCTCTTAAATTAGCAAGGACTTTAAAAAGGTGTCTCTTACAATATTCTTTTGAGGTTCTGAAGCGCTCTGGTCGGGTGGAAGAGGTGAGGCTGCCTCCTAAGAAGTCAGGAAGCTTCTGTGAAGCGCGCCCCCACGTGTCCTCGTGTCCCCCCCCCCCCCCCCCCCCGCCCTGCCAGCTGTGCAGCCCGGGCTCCTGTTCTGGGGGCTGCAGAGGCGGAGCGGCAGACCGTTTATGAGATTCAGAAGTGGATCATATGTGGACACAGGTTTGCTCAGATCACAAGGGGTCCAAAGCAATAAAGCACATGTTGGCTGCTTACTATACAATAATGTAATTAAACATTTAATGAGTCCAGCTCTGGCCTTCCCTCCCCCACCCTCCAGGAAGAAATAAGATTTCTCCTCCTCGTCGAAACGCTAGACTTCTAGGATAACTACAATTCTGTATTTCTAGGCTGCTACTTGCCCCCAATTCCTAAGTCACACATGACATTTCCATACATTATTTGTCACTACAATATGTTACTGGCCTAGGTAATTTTTAGTGAACTGACTCATGAGGAAATAAGGTAGGGGGTATTTTTTAAAGAACATTTATTGAATACTTCACATGTGCCAGGTGCTGATACACTGACAAAAATATAAATGTCTCATAAAAATACCAAGTGATTTTTAAAGTAAATTAAAAATTATCCCAAAGTAGGACCGTCGAAGGCTAAGAACGGATAGGAGCAAGCCCCCCCCCCATGCCCCATTTCCTGAGCGCTGGCGCCAGGGCACCAGGCTCTCCAGGACACGCTGGGTTTTCGCTGCAGTAACCATCCCACAGTCTCTTGATTTTCAAAAGCAGATGTGTATTTCCTGCTCACCCTCCGATTCCACTGCAGGCCCACCGCTCCGCTCGAGCACCTGCTTGCGTGTGGAAAACTGCCGGTAGCCATGTCAGAGAGAAAATAAAGCTCTACTTGGCACTTCCTTTGTTTTTTTTTTTAAAGATTTTATTTATTTATTTATTTATTTATTTATTTGAGAGAGAGAATGAGAGCACGAGAGGGGAAGAGGATCAGAGGGAGAAGCAGACGCCCCGCTGAGCAGGGAGCCCAATGTGGGACTCGATCCTGGGACTCCAGGATCATGACCTGAGCCGAAGGCAGTCGCTTAACCAACTGAGCCACCCAGGCGCCCCTCCTTTCATGTTTTGTTAGCAAAGCAAGTCACCTGAGGTGGGGAAGTGTTATTCTTCACCTCCCATTTTTTTAAAGTTTTTATTTTGAAATGATTCTAGATTCACAGGAAATTGCAAAAACACTACAGAGAGGTCTTGTGTGTCTTTTACCCAGTTGCCCGCAATGAGAACACCTTGACCAAGCACAGAACCAGCCCCAGGAACTGGATGCTGCACACCACCCACAGCCCTCACCCGGAGTTCACCAGTGTTGCGAGTGTGTGCGGGTCCTGTGTAATGCCCCCCGTGGAGTTGGGTGTAACCACTGCACAATCAAGATGCACAAGAGCTCCACTTCCCCTAAGATCTCCTTTTGCTCGTCCCACCCCCCGCTCCCCCACCCCTTAACCTCTGCCAACCACCAATCTGCTCTCCATTCAAGAATGTTACATCAATAGAAACACAGTGTGTAAGCTTTGCGGACCGGCTTTTTTCACTCAGCACAAGGCCCTTGAAAGCCATCCAAGTTGCAGGTATCAGTAATGTGCGGTGGTGTGGATGAATGATGGATAATTTTTGAAATAGAACAGTCTAGCATGCTTCTCACGTCCTTTCTGCTATAGTGTTTGGTTTGCACATGGCAGTTTCAGTTTCTCCGGGGCCTGGCGCATTGCTGTGGCTTTAGCCGAGGGTGCAGGGGCGGTGCGCGCACAGAGAGCACCTGGGCTACGTGCCTGTCATCCCTCCAAGAACCGGGGCGAGGAGGCGGCTTTCAGATCCCAGGTCCAAGGATTCTCAACTTCTTTCACGGAGGCAAGTCGTGTCTCCTTGAGGGGCTGGAGCAGATGACAGGCCCCTTCACAAGTCCTACGACACTCCAGGAAAGCTGCCGTGAACAATCAGCGGTCCACTGGGTAGAGTCGGAACGGGCCCCTGTTAAGGGGGCAGATGGCCTGAGGCAGAGGCTTAGGTCCTAATTCAGGTCTTGGCCAAGCCACTAAGCTGTTTGTACTTCGGTTTTTCACCTGTTCTTAGGTCAGGAGAGCAGATTTTAGATAGGTTCTAAGATTTCTTCCCACTATAATTCCATGGATTCAAGTTGGCAAAAGCATCCCGAGTTCTAGAGATGCTGGCAGTCAGGAAGTCATAATGAGATGTTATATTCTTTATTTTGAAAATTAGGCCAGGGAGAGCCCCACTTTGCAGGGGAGGGGTGGAGGTTGTAACTTTTCAATCTACCAAGGAAATAATGAGAGAAATGTCACACAGGATCCTTTACATATTATATTACTATCTGCATTTAGATTTCATGGTCTAGCCCAGAATCATAATTCACATAACAGCGAAACTCATTTCCCAGGGTCCGGGTGTGTTTTGGAATAAACTTGCACATCTTCACGCCAAGAAGTTTTGCTGCCTCTTCTTCCATGACAGCACCTGAAGGGAACAAACGCAGTGAACCCAAAGCCTGAAAGCCTGTAGTAAGTTGACAATATCACTCAACAAATACAGGGGAAGGCCAATTCTTTATATCCCTTTTTACTTTCTTCAACACATTTGCAAATTAGCTACTTTTTTCCCTTTTTCATTTAATAAATGGTTTTCCTACCTCTGCAAAACTGAGTCACTTAGAAAAATTTAGAAATAAAGTTATACTCCACAAAGTTAACATAAGGAAAGTAAATAATTACTAAGAACTAGTGTTTTCCAATTTTGAGTCAAGACCCCCCCCCCCCCCCCCCCCCCTTCTCAGTACTACCTGACCTTGCAAACTCATGGGAACACATTCACACCAGCTTCTGGCTGAGTGCTCCTGAGTCTCACCCACTGCCTGGCATGTGGCCACCGCCCTGGACACGCCCCTGGGGGGCTCGGAGCGCCTCTCCCGCGACACCCATCACAGGAAGTGCTTCTCTAGCCAGCCCAGGCCCGAGACCCTGGGCTCATCCCGGATTCTTCCCTTCTCTCCACGTTCTGAGCACAGTGAGCTCTTCCGCCTTGATCTCAAAGTGTATCTTTACTCCACTCCCCGCCCTCCCTTTTACTGCCACACCTCGTCCTGACCATGGTCTCGGCTAGACACACCCTCGCGGGGGGCCTGCTTCCACTCCCGCCCTAAAGCCCTTTCGGCACAAAGTGAAAGCGCACTTCTTTAGGCCAACTGGGTCCTGTCAGTTGGTGGCTGCGACCTTGAAAGGCCAGTCCCAACACGGGCCATCACCTTGTAGGGGCCCTCTCGCCCCTCCCCGGGCTTCAGCGGTGCTCCTCGCATCCCTCCAAGAACCAGGGAGAGGAGGAGAACTCCAGGGGGCTCTCAGACACTGGTTCCTGGAATTATAACCTCTTCCCATCGCCCCCTCTCAGGGGCTGCCCCTTGAGGTCTCCACTGGAATGTTGCTCCTCCAGGAGCCCTCCAGCCCCATCTTAAGGGCACCCATCAATCTCAGTGCCCACCCCGCCCTTCTCTGATTCTTTCACTACACTTACCAGAATCGGTCATTCATCTCTTCCGTCTGTTCTGTTACAGTTTTTAACCTATCCCCTAAAACTAAAAGGTGCGCTCCACGAGGTCAGAGCGCCAGCCTGTCCGCCAAACAAACGGCTAGCAAACAACTGCTGAATTAATAAGCCTTAAGTAAACATGACTTGGGAGAACCACAGTCACCTTCTTGACAGTTCTCCAACACAACAGAGAACAGACTCCCTGCAGCTCCAGCTCCCTGCCCAGCCCAGCCTGAGGGGCCCCGGCAGCCCAAGCGGCACCCTGGGGCCTGGAGAGCAGCCCCCCAACATAGCTGACCAGGAGTTAATGTGCTGGTTCTCCACCAACCCTCTGAATATCCACCTTCAGAAAGTACATGACTCTCACCAGTAAGGAAACTCTTCTGCTGATTAAATAAATCTAATCCAATGTCTAGCTCTGTAACCCTAGGCAATTCATTTTAACATTATCGATTCCACGTTTCTCTTTCATCAAGTCTAGAGGCTGGATCAAATACTGCTACTATTCCTGATGAGGAGTAAAAATAACACAGCCCACTCACCAAGGGCCAGACCCCACTTTACGTGTATCGTATCACTTAATTCCAGTAACGCTGAAAGGCCGGTAGTATTACCAGTCCCAGTTTAGAGATAAGGAAACCTGGGCACAGAGAGGTTATGCAACTTGTGTAGGGTCACACAGTAGGTGGATTCAGGCTTTGAGTTCTGAGATCTCTTCCAACTCCTGAAACCTAAGGCTGGAATATCCTGTCATCAATATTCCTGAGACGCACAATCAGGCACCTACCTGTGCACAGTAGAATCTTGCCCTGAGTCAGATACTTGATGGTTTCTGATGTTTTTCTGAGACACTCCTTGGAAAGGTAGGGGGGATCTGCTATTACGATGTCAAAACTATGTGCGGCAATTTTTTCAGGTAAATCCAATGGATTATTGTAATCATAGAAGATAAACTCCTCTCCGTATATAGCAAATCTTTTGTCATATTCAAAGATGTATACAGAAAAGTCTTCTCTGTGTAGGGCTCTCAGTTTCTGGTAAACACTGGGGGCACTCACACAGGCTATTCTAGAAAACAAAAGGAACAGACTCATGAAAGATCTTTAATGGATAGCTTACGGTGTTAAGTAACAACTACTTCTCTAAGAAAATACAGGTCCTTGCATTCTGATTTTAATCAGAGTGCAAGCTAATGCAAAGGCAGTAAATTTTGAGAGAAAACTATACTACCTCACTTTTAAGGAATCTGGTGTTTAAAAATCCTGCAACTCATAATTTTAAGGTATGAAAGAATAACTGTGCTTTTTTATAGTAAAAAATGTAAGACATTAGGAACACATTAGGAAGAAAGTTAGATAGCCCAAGGCTTAAATTTGCTTATTATTTTCATGTTGGTCCTTGTTTTGACATTTATTTCCAATACTTTTAGTCTCAAATTAAGTATTTTGAAGTTACTTTGTAATATTCATAATCTAGAGAAGAAAACCCCAAACGATTGCCTCAATAACTTGTTTTCCACAGATACCCTAAAATTCAACCTCAGTGCAGACAAGCTACTTTAAATTTCTGCTTCTTTTTTGTGTAAGGAAACCAAAGAATCTGTTTCATTATAAGCAATCCCTAGTTTATGAATGGGTAGTGCTCCAACATTTAACTTTAAAACCAACTACTAAAAAGCTAGAAGTAACCTAAATATTGAATTACTGAGCTGAATATCTATTAAACATCTATTAAATGGAATGCTATGTAGTCATTACCCTGCAAGATACTCAAGAAGTGTAAACCATGCCTTTTTTTATTATTATTATTAGTTTCAGAGGTAGAATTTAGTGATTCATCAGTTGCATATAACACCCAGTGCTCATTACATCACGTGCCCTCCTTTTTTTTTTTTTAAAGATTTTATTTATTTATTTGAGAGAGAGAGAACATGAGAGGGGGGAGGGTCAGAGGGAGAAGTAGACTCCCTGCTGAGCAGGGAGCCTGATGCGGGACTCAATCCTGGGACTCCAGGATCATGACCTGAGCCGAAGGCAGTCGCTTAACCAACTGAGCCACCCGGGTGCCCATCATCACGTGCCCTCCTTAATGCCCGTTATCCAGTTGTCCTATGCCCCTAACCCCCCTCCCCTCCAGCAACCCTCAGTTTGCTTTCTAGAGTCCAGTATCTCATGGTTTGTCTCCCTCTCAATTTTCATCTGATTTTATTTTTCCCACCCTTCCCCTATGTTCATCTGTTCTTTCTTAAATTCCACATATGAGTGAAATCATACAGTATTTATCTTTCTCTGACTTATTTTGCTTAGCATAATACCCTCTAGCTCTATCCATGTTGTTGCAAATGGCAAGATTTCATTCTTTTGATGGCTGCATAATATTCCATTGCATACAGGGGCACCTGGGTGGCTCAATGGTTAAGCGTCTGCCTTCGGCTCAGGTCATGATCCCAGGGTTCTGGGATCGAGCCCCACATCGGGCTCCCTGCTCCACGGGAAGCCTGTTTCTCCCTCTCCCACTCTCCCTGCTTGTGTTCCTGCTCCCACTATCTCTGTCAAAAAAAAAAAAAAAATTCCATTGTATATATATACCACATCTTCTTTGTCCATTCAACTGTTGATGGACATCTGGGCTCTTTCCATAGTTTGGCTATTGTGGACATTGCTGCTATAAACACTGCGGTGCATGTGCCCCTTTGGATCACTGTGTTTGCATCCTTTGGGTAAATACCTTGTAGTGCAATTGCTGAGTCATAGGGTAGCTCTATTTTTAACTTTTTGAGGAACCTCCATACTGTTTTCCAGAGTGGCTGCACCAGTTTGTATTCCCACCAACAGTGTAAGAGGGTTCCCTTTTCTCCACATCCTCCCCCGGGATCTGTTATTCCCTGTCTTGTTAATTTTAGGTATTCTGACCGGTGTGAGGTGGGATCTCATTGTGGTTTCGTTTTGTATTTCCCTGATCCGAATGATGTGGAGCACTTTTTCATGTGTCTGTTGGCCATGGTATGTCTTTTTTGGAAAAATGTCTGTTCATATCTTCTGCCCATTTCTTGACTGGATTTTTGTTTTTTGGGTGTTAAGTTTGATAAGTTCTTTATAGATTTTGGATACTGGCCCTTTATCTGATATGTGATTTGCAAATATCTTCTCCCATTCTGTAGATTGTCTTTTGGTTTTGTTGACTGTTTCCTTTGCTGTGCAAAAGCTTTTTATCTTGATGAAGTCCCAATAGTTCATTTTTGCCCTTGCTTCCCTTGCCTTTGGCAATGTTTCTAGAAAGAAGTTGCTGCGGCTGAGGTCAAAGAGGTTGCTGCCTGCGTTCTCCTCTAGGACTTTGATGGATTCCTGTCTCACATTTAGTTCCTTCATCCATTTTGAGTTTATCTTTGTGCATGGTGTAAGAAAATGGTCCAGATTCATTCTTTTGCATGTGGCTGTCCAATCTTCCCAGCACCATTTATTGAGGAGACTGTCTTTTTTTCCACTGGATAGTCTTTCCTGCTTTGTCAGAGATTAGTTGACCACAGAGTTGATGGTCCATTTCTGGATTCTTTATTCTGTTCCATTGATCTATGTGTCTGTTTTTGTGCCAGTACCATACTGTCTTGATGATTATGGCTTTGTAATAGAGCTTGAAGTCCGGAATTGTGATGCCTCCAGCTTTAGTTTTCAACATTCCTTTGGCTATTCAGTGTCTTTTGTGGTTCTACACAAATTTTAGGATTATTTGAGTCAGCTCTATGAAAAATGCTGATGGTATTTTTTTTTTTTAAGATTTTATTTATTTATTTAATTGACACAGAGAGAGAGACAGTGTGAGAGGGAACACAAGCAGGGGAAGTGGGAGAGGGAGAAGCAAGCTTCCCGTGGAGCAGGGAGCCCGATGCAGGGCTCGATCCCAGGACCCTGGGATCATGACCTGAGCCGAAGGCATTCGCTTAACCAACTGAGCCACCCAGGCGCCCCAATGCTGATGGTATTTTGATGGGAATGCACTGAATGTGTAGATTGCTTTGGGTAGCACAGACATTTTAACAGCATTTGCTCTTCCCAGCTAGGAGCATGGAATGTTTTTCCATTTGTCTTCCTCAATTTCTTTCTTTTTTTTTTTTAAAGATTTTATTTATTTGTTTGAGAGAGAGAATGAGAGAGAGAGAGAGAGCACATGAGAGGGGGGAGGGTCAGAGGGAGAAGCAGACTCCCCGCCGAGCAGGGAGCCCGATGCGGGACTCGATCCCGGGACTCCAGGATCATGACCTGAGCCGAAGGCAGTCGCTCAGCCAACTGAGCCACCCAGGCGCCTTTCCTCAATTTCTTTCGTAAGTGTTCTATAGTTTTCAGAGTACAGATCCTATAACTCTTTGGTTTGACTTATTCCTAGGTATGTTATGGTTTTTGGTACAATTGTAAATGGGATCAATTCTTTGATTTCTCTTTCTTCTGCCTCATTGTTAATGTATAGAAATGACTGACTTCTGTGCCTTGATTTTATATCCTGTGACTTTGCTGAATTCCTGTATGGTTCTAGCAAGTTTTGGGTGGAGTCTTTGGGGTTTTCTGCATAGAGTGTCATGTTGTCTACGCAGAGTGAAAGTTTGACATCTTTGCCGATTTAGATGCCTTTTATTTCTTTTTGTTGTCTGATTGCTGAGGCTAGGACTTCCAGTACTATGTTGAACAACAGAAACCAAGCTTTCTTGGGTATAAGAACATATGCTTACAGATGCACCGGTGGTTTCTGGGAGATGCACAGAGCCAGAGACCACTGCCCCATGGAGGGGAACCAGGGCCCTGGAGGTTGACTTTTTCCTCAATCCTCTTTGTAACTTTTAGATTTTCATCATTTATATCATCATACAAAAAAGTACCCCTTTTAAAAATTAGACACAGCTTTAAAACTGTGAGATACATTTCTGAACAGAGACCGTGTTCCATGTACCAGTCAGGCTCCTGTGCCCAGCTAAAAAGGCTTCTCAGCCCCAGTGCACTTGAAGCGTGTGATACACCCCGGCGATGTCACATACACTTCTGTGAGAAACACACGTCCCAGCCCGGACAGACAAGGGCCACCAGAGCCCCCAGCCCAGGCTGCTGCCAGAGCTCTGGGGGGCAGAGAGAGCAGAGGACGGAACGATGTCCTCATTGTGCTCAAAGATAACAAGCAGCGAGCCCAGCTCAGATGCTCAATGCAAGTATCTTCTGAGAAAGAGGGTGAGATACAGATAGTTTCAGACAATCAAAATCTGAGAGTTTGTCACCAGCAGATCTCCACCATGAAATTCCAAAGCTGTATTTAGGGCAGAAGGAAAGTGATCTGGAGTGCAAGAGGGACTGAGAGCGGAATGGCGATAAACTTGGGGGAGATGGTGTTGTTTATCCTGCAACAGCCCCAGCTCTGCCACTCACCAGTGGGTGACCTGCAGGAGACACCATCTGGGGGGCCTCCGAGTCTCTCTTTACAATGGGGAGTATAATGGAGCATCAAACGGGATGACCCCGCGTAAAGCATGTATACAGTGGACAGGGCACACAGTAAGGGCTCAATAAATGCTACCGTTATTATTAATGTGGAATATTATGACATAGCTCCTAAAAATACTGAAGATGCCTTTCAGAAAAAATAAAAAACTTCCTCCAAAGCCCTTATATTCATGGAAAAAAGTATGTGTAAAAACACTGTCATTAAGAAAAACCTAATAAATATCTACATATAATTTAAAAGAAAAAGAGCAGCAAAATGAAAAACTTAGGGACTTCCAGTTAAAGATGGCAGATATAACACACTCATTTACATTTGCTCCCTCATGAAGGCCTACCAAATAAAACAAGTACAATTTCGTTTTGTTGCTTAAGCATAAACTGCCAAGAGCAAAGAGAACTCGAGAGGAGACCCAAAACTACAAAAACCAACCAACCAACCAACCAACCAAAAACCCCTTAAGAAGCAGAAAAGCAAATGGATGGGGGGATTTGGCTCAGCAGACCCAAGAAACCAAGTCCTAAACTGGCGGCCAGGTAAGCTGAGAAGCAACCCGGTTTACATCAGAGCACCCCCAAAGGCTCAGGAAGCTGCACAACCAGGTAACTCAAGAAGTGGGGGTGAAGATGGGGCTAAAAACAGGAGGACTCACTGAACGGTCTATTTAATAAAGAAGAAACTCATTCCCAGAATTCTCTTCCCTATCCCGAGCCTCCACAACTGTGGCAGAAACCTTTCCTCAGAGGTGCCTGGGTGGCTCAGTTGTTAAGCGTCTGCCTTCGGCTCAGGTCATGATCCCAGGGTCCTGGGATCGAGCCCCGCATCGGGCTCCCTGCTCGGCAGGAAGCCTGCTTCTCCCTCTCTGACTCCCCCTGCTTGTGTTCCCTCTCTCGCTGTGTCTCGCTCTGTCAAATAAATAAAATCTTAAAAAAAAAAAAAAAAAAGAAATCTTTCCCCAAACTGAAGGGCCTAAGTTAAGAGAATGAAAGGGTTCTTCCCCCAGTACAGGAGATGAAAGTGTCACAGCAAGACACACCAAGGACTGGGATTAAGAGAAAACCCTGAGCCTGCAGTGGGCAGGTTTCCTACAAGGAATCAGAAAGGCATTGAGTTTCTCACAGCACCTAGGGAAACTTGGAGGCAGTGAGGCAATGTCCTCAAAACCTAGAAGAGATACCCAACAACACAATCACGGTCAAGAGGAAGGACAGAATTAAAAAGCTTGCAGATATGAAAGGTTTAAATGTTTCCCTCAGGTGTACCTTTTCTGCAGAAGCTATTGAAGGATGGACCAACCAAGATAAGGCTGTAAACTAAGAATTGGGGTACAGGAAACAGGAATCCAGAACAAAACAGAGGTAAAAGGGCTCCAGTGAAGGGAGACACCAAGGTAAGACTGGTAGCAAAGCTAGAAATCAACTAGTCCAAATAAGAGCAGCTTGTAAAGCCTCAGAAATAACTTTCTTCATAGAGTTGAAACATGTCTGAATTAATGGATAGGAGGTTCACATAACTGGAGAAGAGGTTGAGAGTTAATTCGTGATATGAACATAGACATACATAAAATATAAGAATTACTATCTTCAGGAAAATGAAAAATCATACAGAAAAGGAAGAGTATAAGGCTCAACTGTAAGGAACATTTGTGGTGGCATAATATAAACCCTATTCTAACCAAAATTAGGATATAAATCTATCGGAAGTGTAGACAGAAAGCATGTATGCATGTGGAGTACAAGAGAGAGCTAAATCCTCACACTCCATAGTGAGAAGTCAAGAAATAATGTCCACAAATGACAGACAGATCAAGAAGTGCCAATATAAACATGTACTCAGAAATATGGTTGTAAATACCCAGTGCATCCACTGAAAGGGAGCACGGGGGGAGGGGGGAGCACAGAAGCGGGCAACAAGCGACTGGTTTGGTTGTTTTTTTTTTTTTGAACAAGCCTGTACACCATTTGACTTTAAATTTTGTGCATACAAAATTATGATGAAAATAAAAACTGAGTAACAAAACAGAGAAAACCTGTATTCTTTTTCTTTTTAATTTTTTTTAAAGTAACCTCTACACTTAATGTGGGGCTCGAACTTACAACCCTGAGAACAAGAGTTGCATGCTCCACCAACTGAACCAGCCAGGTGCCTCGAAACCTGTATTAAAACTTCAGAAGTCAAATAACATTAAGATTTTTTTTTCTTTTAAAGCAAACTCTAGGGGTATAAAGGTAAGAAACAGGTTAGAAAACACTGAAATAAAGAACAGAGGGAGGACTTCCTACGAGTGGATTTCTGTGTGTCCCTAAACTCAGGCCTGGAGAAGATCTTATCTGTCATGTTCTGCAAACCATGGCTTACTGCTTTTGCAGATTAGGGTTCAGGCTTCTTACAAACCATTGCTCAACTAGGAAGGACATTTCAAATATTATTTTAGATCAGAAGACGAAAGAGAGAGCAACTCCGGATCTCACCTGCCACCTTCTCCAGCAGCGGCAATCGCTTCCTTTGCGAGTCGCAAAGCGGTTTCCTGACTGTACCAAAACTGGCTCAGCTGCTGGAACAGAGCAATGAGTCGAAATCATTTTCGAACCGCCATAAATGTTGTCCTTTTAATTTATATCTACTATATTGGTGTGCATATTTTTTACCAGTTTTTTTATAAAGTAATTATTCTTTAAAATTATTTTAAATTAACAGAAGGCTCTAAGTAATTCCTAGAATCTAGGCGCTGAGCATCAGGGGCTGCTGACATCACAAAAGGAGACAATCAGTCAGTATTGCTGCTGATGGAAGAACACACTCCCACCTTTGTGTGACTCTTGCCCAAAAAACTGAACCTGAATCTGATTAGGCTTCTAGATTCAACTACCAATTAGCAGAATCACAAATATGGAAGATAGAAGAACATGTTAACCGACACCACAGGGATGAGGGCAGCAAAACCCAGTCTGTGATCCTTCCCGCCCCCCCCCCCACCCCGCCCTCCCTCCTCCTACCGGCCTCTGTCTTTACCTTATGAATGTTTCCTGAGTTACTTGTTTTTCCCTCAGGGGGTAAGTTGTTTGTCATCTTGCTCTTTCTCTTTATGCTGATTGATGACTTTCTTTTAACTTTCTAGTGATCCTTAATTATCCACTTACTTCATATATAAAAGGGGTAAAATTTTAATGGAAAAAGTAGATTCCTCTGCAATGGAATTGGAGAATAGGCCTCCTCTGGAATGTGAGGGCTGGGAGCAAGTGGTGGGAGTAGACAAGTGTGCTGCCAGGGTATGCCGAGGACTCTCAAATCCAGCTTTAAAAATGTCTCCAAAACATCTGATCATTTCAATAAATGCAAAAAGAAGAGCATTTAACAAAATTCAACAATGCTTCATGATTAAAAAAAAAAAAACTCATGGGGCTTCTGGGTGGCTCAGTGTTAAGCGTCTGCCTTCAGCTCAGGTCAGGTCCTGGGATCAAGTCCTGCATCGGGCTCCCTGCTCAGCGGGAAGCCTGCTTCTCCCTCTGCCTGCCGCTCCCCCTGCCTGTGCTCTCTCTCTCTCTCTGACAAATAAATAAATAAAATCTTTAAAAAAAAAAAAAAAGAGGGCGCCTGGGTGGCTCAGTTGGTTAAGCGACTGCCTTCGGCTCAGGTCATGGTCCTGGAGTCCCTGGATCGAGTCCCACATCGGGCTCCCTGCTCAGCAGGGAGTCTGCTTCTCCCTCTGACCCTCCCCCCTCTCATGTGCTTGCTCTCTCTCATTCTCTCTCTCTCAAATAAATAAAATCTTAAAAAAAAAAAAAAATAAATAAATAAAAAAAAGAAAGAATGTTCAAAGCAGACATTCTTGACTTTTCTCTTACGGGGAAAAAATAGATCTTTCGTTTTTTTTTTTTTTTTAAGATTTTATTTATTTGACAGAGAGAGAGACAGCGAGAGAAGGAACACAAGCAGGGGGAGTGGGAGAAGGAGAAGCAGGCTTCCCGTGGAGCAGGGAGCCCGATGCGGGGCTCAATCCCAGGACCCTGGAATCATGACCTGAGCCGAAGGTAGACACTTAACGACTGGGCCACCCAGGCGCCCCTCAATATTCTTATTCAACATTCTACTGCAGGATCTAGCCTTTGCATTAATGAAAGAAAATAAATGAGTAACAGTCAAAAATGAAGTAAAACTGGGCGCCTGGGTGGCTCAGTTGGTTAAGCGCCTGCCTTCAGCTCAGGTCATGATCCTGGGGTCCTGGGATCGAGTCCCGCATCGGGCTCCCTGCTTGGCAGGGAGTCTGCTTCTCCCTCTGACCCTCCTCCCTCTCATGCTCTCTGTCTCTCATTCTCTCTCTCTCTCAAATAAATAAATAAAATCTTTAAAAAAAAAAATGAAGAAAAACTGCTAATATCTGCACATTATGTGACTGCTGACCTAGAAATACCAAGGGGGATAAACATTTCCAAAGGTGTACTGTACCTATTCATTTGGATATATAATATATGAACTATGTCTATGTCTAATCATTCTTAGCTGCAGGAAAATACCAAGGTCTGACTCTCTTTGCTTAGGAAGCTGGAGGAAAGCCCCTAGCACACTACACACGGTATGCAGGGAGTTCTGTTCAACTTGATCTGGGAGATGGGAGTTTTCTGGCAGTTGGCTACCGAGCTGCCCTTCTCCCTTACTCCACATTGTCAGAGCACAGCTGTGTGTTTTGGCTCTCCTCATACCCTTCTAAAAAATAAAAATCTTTCTCTTAATCAGTGTGTTGCATGAACATGGCTTTAAAAGTCAAAAGCACTACTAGGCTTACAAAGAAAAACAAGTCCCTGCCCCCCATCTCCGGCCACTGAGCCCCACTCCTCAGAAGCATCTTTGAACTCTTGGCTCCCCTATCATTTGTTCCCATATTTCCAAATATTATGCTTTAAAAGCTCCCTTTTTTTAAAGTTTATTTATTTTTTTTAAGTAACGTCTGCACTCACAACCCCAAGATCAGGAGTCCCATGCTTTTCCAACTGAGCCAGCCAGGTACCCCTAAATGCTTTCTCTTGATTAATCCACTTTACATTATGGCAGACGAGGATTTCACTCTGTCATGTACACCTTCTCCTATCCCGTCCCCTCCCCATATAATTGTAACCTGTTTTGGTTAAAATCATTGTCAATGTTCAATGTGGGTCTTCCATTTCCTTCTAGTATGTTACCTTTTCTTTTTCCTAGACTTAATACATGTATCATTTGCTTGTTTCTTTGAGCCCACCTCTAATTCTTCCAACATTCTCTGGCAGCCTTGGGGAAGCAGTGCATGGGAGGTCAATGCCATGAGACTTGCCATTTCTAAAATGTTTTTTATTTTATCTTCATGTTTGATTGATAGCTCAGCTGAGTACAGAATTCTAGGCTGAACAAAATTTTACTCCAAATACTGAAGACACTGCTCCATTTTTTTCTAGTTTTTTTTTTTTTTTAAAGATTTTTTTTTTATTTATTTGACAGAGAGAGACATAGCGAGAGAGGGAACACAAGCAGGGGGAGTGGGAGAGGGAGAAGCAGGCTTCCCCGCAGAGCAGGGAGCCCGATGCGGGGCTCGATCCCAGGACCCTGGGATCATGACCTGAGCTGAAGGCAGACGCTTAACGACTGAGCCACCCAGGCGCCCCTTTTTTCTAGTTTCTAACAAAGCTATCAAGAAGTACAGTGTGACTCATCCTGAGACTTTGTAGGTGGCCTGCTTTTCCTCTGGAAGGTTCTAAGATCTTGTCACCTGCATACAGAATTTTCACAGTCATGTAACCATGTGTCTTAGTAAGGATCTGCAGTTCTGGAAATTTTCTAATATTAATCTTTGAAGATTTCCTCCCTGCCTTTGTTTTCTGTTCTGTATTTCTAACTCCATTTAGTTAAATGTTGAGCCTCCTGGATTTATCCTCAAGTTTTATGTTTTCTCTCCAATACTTGCATCATTCTCTCTCTCTTTTTTTTGGTTCCTAGGAAATTTTCTCAATTTGATAAATCAAACCAAAGAAAGTGTCAAAATTATAAAAATACTTAATTCTTAAGTATTGGGATTAGGAAAAACTTATTTTTGTGTTCATATTTTTATATATTTTCTACAACAACCATGGATTACTTTTAGAATCAGAAAAAAACACACAGTGCTTCAAACATTAAGCAGGGGGGAAAGAAAAAGAAAAATGAGGTACTTCAAGTCTCTGACATTTACTACATACAGAAGCATCAAACCAGAAAACAAAGACACATAAAGAAGGGAAATTGTGAGAAAGAGGCTTTTGCGTAGGTAGAACATTTAGTGTAAATGTAAAGAAATATTTTTATCAGTCAGTTTCAAACAGATGGTAAATAGGAGAATTTTATACAACTTAAGAGATCCAAACTTGACACAAAATGTAAAAGGCTATTAAAAAAAAAAAAGGCATACAAAAGATTCCTTCTAGTTCCAAAGTGACAGAGAGAGACATCCATTATTGAAGGGTGTGCACAGACAGAAAACCCAAGCTTCATCTATTTCTCAACTATCTCCTTCAAAATTTTAAATTGCCAGGTTCCAGCTCAGGTTGGTTTTCCTCAACTCATTTTTTTTCTCTTTTAATTCCTATTTTTATTTAGACCATAAAAATATAATTAAAATACACTCTATGCACCAGAAATTATTAATATCTTCTTTAGAACTCCCTCTCATCTTTTTTTTTTTTGCATGTTTAAGTTTAGCTACCCCATTTGCTGCAATGATATATTTTACCCCTTCCACAAGGATGCTGGGCTCCATAAAAACCAACAGAAACCATCTGTATACAAGAAGGAAGCACAAGTTTGTGTTGGTCATAAACTAACATGTTGTTTCCTCATCTGAAAAGTCCCCCTGTCTGACCACCAACTAGCCTGATGGTCAGAACCAGGAAAATCTACATTTATACTGTCTTAAATAATCATGGGCTGCTTTTTGTCTTAGCTCCCCAGACAGGCTATCAGTTCCTGAGAGGCAGGTGAGACAAACATGGGTGTGAAGTGGGATGCAGACAAACACAGGGCAGATCGGACAGGTGCGGACAGGTGCGGATAGGTATGGACAGGTGCGGACAGGTATAGACAGATGCGGACAGGTGTGGACAGGTATGGACAGGTGTGGACAGGTACAGATGAGGACAGGTGTGGGCAGGTGCAGACAGGTACGGACAGATGCAGACAGGTATGGGCAGGTGTGGACAGATATGGACAGGTGCAGACAGGTACGGACAGATGCAGACAGGTATAGACAGATGCAGACAGGTATGGACAGGTGTGGACAGGTGCAGACAGGTACGGACAGATATAGACAGGTATGGAATCAGTGCTGCACCCATACTTCCTGAGAGATGTGGAATGCATTTACTTACCCAGTTCTCTTCTATTATTCCAATGTTATATTTATCATCCCTGCCTGCGTCACTTTGTTGCTTCTGCTCAGCATAAAATTCCTGGAGGGCTGCTAAGGTGTGGGAAGACAGCCGGGGGATATCGTCATCATCAGAGTCACTCATTTCACAAATTGTCTATAACCTGCAAATAAATAAGCAAAGGTGTTGTGGGGGTATTTTTCCCTTTCCCATCAAATAACAATTTAGAAATTTTTTATCTCACAGCAAGGATCCAAACTGGAAGTGGGTTTAATAAGGGAAACTCGTATTTAAAATTTCTGGGATCAAACATCTACAGAGGTCTCCTATTGAACTACAGCTCAATAAATGCAGGCTTTTCCTTTACATGTGTTCAGTTTTTACAAATGAGATGCTTGCATTTTATTTTATTATGTTATGTTAGTCACCATACAGTACAACATTAGTTTTTGATGCAGTGTTCCATGATTCATTGTTTGCGTGTAACACCCAGTGCTCCATGCAGTACGTGCCCTCCTTAATACCCATCACCAGGCTAACCCATCCTCCCACCCCCGCTCCTCTCTAGAACCCTGTTTGTTTTTCAGAGTCCATTGTCTCTCATGGTTCGTCTCCCCCTCCGATTTCCACCCCCTTCATTTTTCCCTTCCTGCTATCTTCTTCTTTTGAGATTCTTGCATTTTTAAGACTCCTGGCAGAATGAATTTTTTTTTAAGATTTTATTTATTTATTTGACAGAGAGAGACACAGCGAGAGAGGGAACACAAGCAGGGGGAGTGGGAGAGAGAGAAGTAGGTTTCCCATGGAGCAGGGAGCCCGATGCGGGGCTCCATCCCAGGACCCTGGGATCATGACCTGAGCCGAAGGCAGACGCTTAACAACTGAGCCACCGAGGCACCCCAGAATGAATTTTTTTACCATAAATATCTAAAGACATTTTGCTTTCTTCTGGCCCCCCCAATTGCCATATGTGCACACTTCACTGTAGATCCCCTGAATCAGAGATTATTCCAAATTTGAATGTCACTGTTCAGGTGATCTAAGGCTCAGGGGTGTTATTGATAGGGCAAGTGAAGGACAGTTAAAGGAGGGGAATAGAAAGAGGTATGGAAATTTAAAGGAATGACAAGGAGAATGGGAAGAAGTAAAACACAGGGAGGGAGAAAAGGAAGGGGTCTTGCAGGAACTGATGGCCAGGCCAATCACTTCTTGTGGTACCACCGGAATTAGCCAGACTGAGAAGTTAAGGCACAGCCCTGGTCCAGACAGCAAAGTCTGCCCAAGAGTCCTGACCACTCCAAGTTTGGTGGGTTCCCAAAACCACCCTCATGTTCAGTAATTTGCTAGAAGGATTCACAGAACTCCACTCACAGCAACTGTACTCACAGATGCATTTAATCCAGGGAAAGGATACAAACCAGAGCCAGCCAAAGGGAGAGATGCACAGTGCAGTGTCCAAAAGAGTTCCAAACAGGAAGCTCCCAGTGCCCTCAGGATGCATCTCCCTCCTGGCACAGATGTGGGACAATATGCGTGGGGTCCCGCCAACCAGGGAAGCTTTGCAGAGTTTCAGTGTCCAGCTATTATTAAGGCTTCACTATGTTGGTATGAGTGACTGAATGATGGCCCACCCGGCTGAAGTCAGTCTCCAGCTCCCCCAACCAGGAGGTAGGGTTGATAAGGCCTGAGGGCCCTCCATAAATAACAAAGACCTTCCCACAACTTGGGAAAGTTTAAGTGTTTACAGGTTACCTCCCAAGGGCCGTGGCAAAGGCCAAACCTCTCTTTGAGGTCAAATTCCTTACTACATGGTACCAAACATATTTTTAAATCTTAAGTTATCTAAGAGCATAAAACCAGCATCCTATTTGCTTTTTAAAACATGTCTAAAGTGTACAGCAAGTGATGTGTTGAAAATCAGCAAAGATTATTCAGTAGCTTCATCACGTTGCTCCCTTCCTCCTCCAAGGCCTATGGGGGTGTATCTGATTGACAATCTTGGCCTTCTGCCTACGCCGCCAAGGGCAGCTGGTAAAACAGCATTCGAAACTGGCAAATTCCCAGGCTTATAGCAAAAGGGTTCAAGAGATGCTGAGCTGCCATTTAAAATGACAAATGCCGGGGCGCCTGGGTGGTGCAGTTAATCTGCTCAGGTCACGATCTCAGAGTCCTGGGATCCAGCCCCCTGTCGGGCTCCTTACTCAGCATGGAGTCTGCTTGAGATTCTCTCTCCCCTCTGCCCCTTCCACTCATGCTCTCTCTAAATAAGTATTTTTTTAAAAATTGAAATGCCTGCTAGATGCTGCTTTTGTTCTCCTTTTCAAAATCAAAGAGCTAGCCATTCTACCTATGATCCAAAAACAACCAAAAAACAAAAACTAAAACCAAAAACCAAAAACAAAAAAACACCTAAAAACCATGTATATACCAACTACTGACAAACTAATGTATTTTCATGAAGTACAAATAGCTTGTTGATTCCTTCTTTCCTTTCTTCATCAAAGACTCACCTGTAAAAGCTTGTTAATAAAACATCTGGTCACACAAATTAATCTAGAAATATAAATAAGCCCTCTATGAACAAGCAATTTCCCCTCTAGGAAGAGAAGGAGCAAAACAAAGGTATAAACACTATGACAGATTTATATAAAGTTCAAAAACAAATAAAATTAAATTATTTAAAGAAGCATATCGACCTACATTTATCAAAGATAGACTAATTTTGTTACCAAACCTTCCCAAAGAGAAGACTCGAGGCTGAGCAAATTCACTGATGAGTTCTATCAAACATTTAAAGAAATGTTGATAATTTTATCATCCAGAAGACAGAGGAGAAAGGAATACTTCCCAACTTGTTTAATGAAGCCAGATTAAATCTAACATGAAAATACGTCAGTACATAACCGGGTTCAATGCCTGATCAGATACTGAGGGTGATCAGATATCAGAGGCGGAGAGGGGTGGTGGTTTCTGGTGAAACTGATTTAGCAAGCTTCTTGCTAAAACTAGATTTTACAAAGAAGTGCACAGATGGGCCTAGAAGGTTTAGGAGCCTGACTTAAGTTTGATTAAGCAAACAATCTTAGCTACAGGAAACTGCGGTCTGCAGGCCAAATCAGGCCTGTGGCTTGTTTCTGCAAACCAAATTATTGGGAAAACAGCCACACCCTTTGGTTTACATATGGCTTACAGTAGTTTTTATGATAAGCCTAAAATATTTACTACCTGGTCTTTTACAGAAAGTTTGCTGACTCCTAGTTTAACAGTTTAAAAGAGAAAAGCCATATGATCATTTGCATGGATACTACAAAAGCATTTGACAAAATTCAACATCCATTCATGTTAAAAACTGAGCAAAGTAGGTATAAAAGCGAACTTCAGTCTGAAAAAGGGAACCCACAAAACACATAAGCTTCATACTTTTCTTAGTGGTGAAACACTGAATGCTTTCTCTCTATGCTCAGGAACAGGGAAGGATATTCACTGTCACCACTTTCATTTAACATTATCCTGGCCTTTCCAGTTAATTCAAGAATGCAAACAAACAAAACAAAAAACAAGCAAGCATAAAGACTGGAAAGGAAGAAATGTCCCTATTTGTAGACATGATTATTCACAGAGAAAATCCTAAGGAAACACTACTCTCATCCAGGTGATCAAGGTCAACATCAATAGTGATAATTCATTATCAGTGGCATGTAGCCGTGATTATGTGGTGATGAAAACAGCACTTCATCTCCATGGTCTTCCCCCCAAAAAACACATAATCGCAGTGTAAGCATGACTGAAAATCAGACAAACCCCAATTAAGAGTCATCAAAAACAAGAAAAACACAATAGACAGTCACTGCCAAGATGTTAATAATAGGGGAAACTGGGTATAGGTATAGAGGAACTTACTGCACAATCTTCACAATTTTTCTGTAAACTTAAAACTATTCTATGATAAAGTTTATTTTTAGAAAATTTTAAGGAAGCATAACCAACTTCAACAACAAAAACTACTAGAACTAATAAGTGAGTTTATCGAAGTCTCAGAGTACAAGATCAATACAGAAAAATAAATTGCATTTCTGTATTCTAGCAGCAAATAAATGGAACTTAAAAGCAATTTCCCATAAAATAGCATAAAAAATACTTACGTGTATATTTATCATAAAAACTGTAAGACCTCGATACTGAAAATTCCAAAGCACTGCTGAAAGAAATCAGAGAAGACCTAAGTAAAAGGAGGGACATACCATGCTCACAAACTAGAAGAATTAGTATTATTAAGGTGTCAATTCTCCCCAGATTGATCAATACATTCAATATATCCAATCAGGGTGTGTGTGTGTGTGTGTGTGTGTGTATGTGTGTTTGCATGCACCTGCGTGCATGTGTGAGTTTAAAATAGAAACTGACATACTGGTTCTAAAATTTATTTAAACATTCATTCACTGAAGGACATTAAGATTGCTTCCAGTTTTTGGCTATTAAGAATAAAGTACTATGAACAGCTGTGTAAAGTTTTACATTTTTTTCAGACTAAAGCTTTGTTTATATAAACATCAGATAAATCACAGCACCAAACCACTTATCAATATTTTGATTAGCTTCTATATCCTCAGGACCAGAAACAAATGGCCAAAATAAGAGTGGACAAATAAAACAAGTAAACTGAAAGAATGGAAATGCTGATGAGAATGCAGGGATATTGGTACTCTAAGTTGGTTAATAATTTAAGTTGGTATAATCTCCTTTTGGAAAGAATCAGAGATTCTGGACATAAGGATATTCCTACTTTCTGACCCAATTCTCATTTCTAAACTTTATATTTTGAAATGTTTACAGATTCACAGGAAGTTGCAAAACTAAAACTCAGAGGTCCAAGTATCCTTCACTTATTTTTTTTTCTCATTCTAACAACTTAAAATCAGGCCACGACTTTAAAATGAGGGTGTATAAGTTTAATTGTGGGCATGTTTTCTTAAAGTGATGGTATTCTTATTATCCATGGCATCTTAGATTTGATGAAACACAGCTACCACTGTAACAACTATAGGCAATGCAGTGAATCATCCATGCAGCAGAACCACCATTTTATAGCCTCAACATAAAGTGGTCAGAAAGAGGTGAGACTGTTGTGGGAGTTGACAATGTCTAAGTGGTATCCATGGGAATGAATGGTGAAAAAGGGTGTGTATAAAGGTTTTTAGAGGATTCTGGGAAGACCATCTCCATACCTAGATAGCTGTACTGGTGCAGTATGTCTGATGTAACTATTTTAGAACTCTAGAGTTTATTCAAAGGCTTGCAACTTCCAAAGGAAGGCTCAAGTTACAGTTAATTTCAGGCAGTTTTGGCACTTAGCTCAGCAGCGGCTACCCACCCCCCACTCCTTATTCCTGTGCCAGGAAGCTGTGCACATGATTCGGTTTTGTGTTTGGCCTTAATATATTGAGGTGACTGAGTGAGGACACGGTGAGATCAATGCCCTTACAAGAAGTGTTGATTATTCACAGTTCCCCTAGAAATGAGAGAGAGGCACGGTGCACCATGAAGGGCCACATAAAAGTTGTCACATGTGGGGACAAGGAAGCAGAGAGAGACCTGGAACTCTATCTTTACTGCTAAGATGGGTGGGAAAAATTAGGTGGGGATGTCCCCTTTGGGCACAGAGTAAAAACACATACTCTACAGTGTGTGGCTGGGAGGTTTGTGATATGACCTTGATGGGCCCATGAAAGCTGGTTTGCAGGGAAGATGTAAATAACTCTGGCCACTAGTTTGGCCCTGTAATTACCTGATGCCAGATAAACAAATACAAAACCTAAGAACACACAATTACAAAGTCCCAGGAGCAGTGTGTATGCAATTTGTGGGAAACAAGGTAGAGAATAAGGGCTGTGTCCTTCAAATATTGGGAACACTAATATGTGTTGTGATCACTAACTGCTGCTTCTGCTTGTGGAGGCACAGAGTCAGGCAGCCATATGGCAAGGCTCCCACTGCTGACCTTACCTTCCACCTCCAGCTGAAGAAACTCTGAGAGGATTTAAAGGGCCAGCAGTTCTTTCTTCGCTTTATTTTTCTCTTTTTCTCCTTTTGGGAGCCAAACATTTAAGGACTAGATCATTATAAAAAGCAGCTGCATATACAGGGGAATTCAGAAAGTCACTTACAGTCTTCCCAGGAAGAGGTGGAGGCTCAGACAAAAACCTGAGACGACCTTAAGTTTCAACCTCAGGCTGATACTCAGCACAGACACCCTCCAACATCAAAACCTCCAAATAATAAACAGAACAATAATAAAAATCAGCAAATCTTTGGGAAGGGGGAGAATCTGATTTCCAGAGTTACCAAATTATTAGATTCAAATATCCAGTTTTCAACAACTAAAATCACAAGGCATACAAAGAAACTGGAAAGTATAGCCCATTCCAAGGAAAAATGTAAATCAACAGAAACCATCCCTGAGAAAGATTGGATGCTGGATGGACTAGACAAAGACTTTAATTTAATTTTTTTTTTTTAAAGATTGTATTTATTTATTTGACAGAGACCCAGCGAGAGAGGGAACACAAGCAGGGGGGTGGGAGAGGGAGAAGCAGGCTTCCCGCAGAGCAGGGAGCCCGATGCGGGGCTCGATGCGGGGCTCGATCCCAGGACCCTGGAATTATGACCTGAGCCGAAGGCAGACGCTTAACGACTGAGCCACCCAGGTGCCCTAAACAAAGACTTTAAAACATGCTACAAGAACTAAAGGAAGATGTGGGAAAAGCTAAGAAAATGATGTATGAACAAAATGGAAATATCAATAGAGATAGAAAACATAAAAAGAAACCAAAAGGGAATTCTGGAGCTAAGAATAAACAATTACTGAAATAAAAAATTCACTAGAGGAATTCAAAAGCAGATTAGACAGAAGAATCAGCAAACTTGAAAATAATTAGAATTACTAAGTTTGAGGAAAAGAAAGAAAGAAAGAAAAAAAAAAACTGAAGAAAAGTGAACAGAACCTAAGGGCATACTCTCAAGTAGACCAAAATACACACTGTGGGAGTCTCAAAAAGAGAAGAGAAAGGGACAAAGCAATTATCTGAAGAAATAATGGCTGAAAACTTCCCAAATTAGGTGAATATAGAACTATAAACGTCCAAGAAGCTTAATGACCTCCTTAGTAGAATAAACTCAAAACACCCACAGATTATAATAAAACTATCAAAAGCCAAAAACAGAATCTTCAAAGCACCAAGAGATGGTCACATAAAAGGGACCATCAATAAGGTCATTAGATTTCTCATCAGAAACTTTGGAGGCTAGAAAGGAATGGACTGATACACTCAAAGTGCTGGATAGAAAAAAAAAAATCAACCAACAACCCTGTATCTGATGAAAATGTCCTTCAAAAGTGAGGGAGAAATTAAGACATTCACTGATAAACAAAAGCTGAGGGAGTTCGTTACCACTAGACCTGCCCTGCAAAAATTGGTAAAGTGAGTCCTGTAGTTAAAATGAAAGTATACTAGACAGTGACTCAAAGCCATATGTAGAAATAAAGATCTCAGAAAGGTAAATATATGGGCAATTGTAAAAGCTAGTATTATTGTAACTTCAATTTGTAACTCCATTTTTTGTTTTTTTACATGATTTAAGAGACCAACACCCAAGTGTCTATCAATAGATGAATGGATATACATACAAAGGAATATTATTCAGCCTTAAAAAAGAAAGAAATTCTGACACATGCTACAATATACAGTGAACCTTGAGGACATTATACTAAGTGAAAAAAGTTACAAAAAGACAAATACTTTATGATTCCACTGATACAAGGTACCTAGAGTTGTCAAATTCATAAAGACAGAAAGTGGAATGGTGGTTGCTGGGGGATGGGAGAAATGGGAAGTTGTTTAATGTGTGTGTATAGTCTCAGTTTTCAAGATGAAAAGAGTTCTGTAAATGGATGGTGGCAACTGTCGCACAACAGTGTGAATGTATTAACACTACTGAACTGGACACTTAAAAATGGTTAAGATGGTAAATTCTATGTTACATGTATATTATCACAATAAAAATATTGGGGGAAAATGTTATTAGAGTGGATATCAATGGGCTGTTAAGGTAAGGTAATTAGATTGTTGTCATGACTCTAGTTATTAGAGGCTTCCCTGAAGAAGTGATATTTACACTAGGATCTAAAGAATAAGTTCTCCCATTGGCAAAGAAAGGAAAAGAGTATTGAAGGTAGAGGAAACAGCCTTTCCATCAAGTGGTTGGTAAAAGAACTGATGCATTATATAGTTTCAAGTAAATTAGGAATAATCTCAAAAGAATTGCCTACTAATTCTTTGTGAACAACGTTAACAACAAACTAATTTGAATTTTGTTGTTTTATAGTTTTGTTTATATTTAATTTGAGAATGTGTTATGTTCTTTTTTTTTTTTTAAGATTTTATTTATTTATTTGACAGAGAGAGACACAGCGAGAGAGGGAACACAAGCAGGGGGAGTGGGAGAGGGAGAAGCAGGCTTCCTGCCGAGCAGGGAGCCCGATGCGGGGCTCGATCCCAGGACCCTGGGACCATGGCCTGAGCTGAAGGCAGACGCTTAATGACTGAGCCACCCAGGCGCCCCGAGAATGTGTTAAGTTCTATAGTGGTGGAACAATTAAAAGCACGATGAGTTATTTGCCTTTGAGGTTATAATTTAGAATAAAAATAACTTAAATCAACATAGAGGTGTCTGCAGCAATCCCACTGAGCAATGGTATGAAGGCTTTGAATGAGCAACTTTAGTTGACTGCAGAAAGCACAATGAATAAATTTTTAGGAAAGCGTACCAGGAGCTATCAGGCTGGAGAATTTCCAGCTGGAAATTCCAAAGATTAGTGTGTTCTGCATGCCGAACCAAGAAAGACTAAGAAAATATAGCAACTGATCTGCAACCTACTAAAAAGGTCTCATTTTGGTTTGGTTACAGGATTAAGAGTTCCTTTCATTCAGGAAAAGAATCAGGCAACTATTAAAATCCAAGGTCTCCTGGCAGAGTTGAAGTGTACAACCAGTTCCTGATCAAAGCTACACCATGATACTGTCTAGAAGAGGTAAAGGACAAAAAGTATGTGTGTTAATGTATGTGTGTACATATATGTGCGTGTGTGTGCATGTCCATGTACATTCATATAGGCACATGTACACACATATATCCCTGATACAGACAGGAAAATATGAATTTTTATTTATTAGTACTAAGCACTTTCCACAGCTCCATCTGTGGAGAAGGGCTTTCAAACTGCAGCTTGAAATAAAACCTGAAAACCGTAAAAAGAAACCAGTTGATGTTAAATACAAAATAAAGAATTCCAAAAAGCAGTTTAAGAAAACTGTCTACTCGGGCGCCTGGGTGGCTCAGTTGGTTAAGTGACTGCCTTCAGCTCAGGTCATGATCCCAGGGTCCTGGGATCGAGTCCCACATCGGGCTCCCTGCTCTGCGGGAAGCCTGCTTCTCCCTCTCCCACTCCCCCTGCTTGTGTTCCCTCTCTCGCTGTGTCTCTCTCTGTCAAATAAATAAAATCTTAAAAAAAAAAAAACCAAAAACTGTCTACTTTCACAGCTGTAAAAGGCAATTATACTCCAATCTATATTTTAGCATGAATTTTGTCCCCAAATAAAATTTTATCTTAAAGCTGACCAAATCCAGTCATTTGGTAATCATTTATTGAGGTATTGCCTTGTACTTGGCAGTGTTCTTGGTGATGGAAATCAAAGTCTCAGTCCTCTTGGAGCTTATATTCCAGTGAGGCACAGGCTACAGGCAAAAGAAATAAAATGTGTTGGATGATGGTTAAGATCAATGGAGAAACATGTGGAGAATGGAGGGGGCTGCAATTTTAGCAATCATAGACGGATTCCTACCTTATTAAAGTGAGTTCAAGATTGCATCACTTGTTAAATGGGAAAAACTTAAATCTGCTTATGTAATAAACATTGCTACAGGCTAAATGAACTTTAGTTTCAATATACTAACTTTTTTACTTAAGTCACTACTTCATCATATCTTTAGCGTTGTTTTAAAATTTTCTAAGTGGGGGCGCCTGGGTAGCTCAGTAGTTAAGCGTCTGCCTTCGGCTCAGGTCATGGTCCCAGGGTCCTGGAATCGAGCCCCGCATCGGGCTCCCTGCTCAGAAGGAAGCCTGCTTCTCCCACTCCCCCTGCTTGTGTCCCCTCTCTTGCTGTCTCTGTCAAATAAATAAATAAATAAATAAAATCTTTAAAAAAATTTCTAAAAATAAGAAAAAAATTTTTTAAACATTTTATTTATTTGACAGAGACACAGCGAGAGAGGAAACACAAGCAGGGGGAGTGGGAGAGGAAGCAGCAGGCTTCCCGCGGAGCAGGGAACCCGATGCGGGGCTCGATCCCAGGACCCTGGGATCATGACCTGAGCCGAAGGCAGACCCTTAATGACTGAGCCACCCAGGAGCTCCAAAAATAAAAATTTTCTAAGTGGGTTTATGAAATTGATGTGAAAGAGATTTTCAAGTCCAGAAGAGCTGGAAAGTGCTATGTCATATTATTATTAAACTGATGCTAAGCCTTATATGGCTCATACATGAGATCAGTGGTTCTCATAGATTTTGCACCACCATCCCACCCCCTGGCCGCCTGCCCCAGAAGGGGAACATTTGGCAATGTCTGGAGACATTTCTGGTTGTCAGAACTGGGGAGGGTGCTACTGGTATCTAGTGGGTAGAGACCAGGAATGCTGGCAAATACAAGACAACCCTCCACAAGAAGGAACTATCTGGCCCCAAATGTCTACAGTGCCAAGGTTGAGAAATAAGACAAATGATTGTGATAATGTGGTGAGCCCTCTATTAGAAAAGCACCATTCACCACCATTTAGTGCAATGGGATCAAAATGAAGAGCACGTGTGGGCAGAGAATAGAAGTGAAACAGCAGGTGGCACTTTAACTTGGCCTTGAGGGAGAAGAAAAGATGAAGAGTGAGGACTGCAGAAGGAACAGCATGAGCAAAGGGCTGGACACATTTATGTGCAGCATCAGTAGGCTCCTAATGGACTGTGGTTACTTTCTTTAAATACTTAACTCAATATAATGTAATCCTAAAAAGTAATGTGTAAATCCAATCACATTTCAAATGTATAAAATTCAATTTCCATATATCAAATTTACTAAAGCAAGCCACTCCTTCCCCCACTGTATAAATTCACACAGTATCATATTGCCGTCTGCAAGTTATTTTGGTCGGGGCAGCGTGATTCAGTGGAAAGAGCATTAACCTGGGACTCATCCCAGACTCCTGAGTAAATGGGTGGGGGGTGTGGAAGGAGGGAAGGGAAACCTGAGGTAGTTTGTGAGGCTCCCTCTGCAAATGGATAAGAATGGCCTAGATGTTTCCTAAATAGTTTTGCATATTGCCCTAGACTCTACCCTTAATCCCATTTACTGTCAGAAAAGGGCCATAACCTTTCATTTTCATCTTTGCATCTGTAGTTACCCCTGCCTAAAATGCTTTCTTCCCTCTCATTTTCCAAAATTCCATTTATCCTGTTATTTTAAAAAATTAACTTTAAAAAAGGTAAAATTTACCTACAGTTTAATACAGATCATAAACCTACAACACGATGAACTGCTTTGTATACCTCCACGTAACCACAACCCCTGTCACGATACCCTTCTGGTCTTACACATCCCCTCCTTTCCCCCCGGAAAGTGTCCCCCACCCCAGCTAGGTCCCTTACGATGATCCCTGTACCACTAAGACGCTACTGCCCTTCTGCACCGCCAAGTTTCCCGTCTCCCCTGGGGAGCTGGGGCCTAGTCTACTCCACTTTGCACCCCGCGCCCAGCAGACCTCCCTCCTAACGCCCCAGCAGACAAGTGTGGAGGCTCGAACGTCCGGGGCAAAGAAGTAAAGGGCAGTAGGCCCAGTCCCGTTTCTCATCGGAGGGGAGTTCTCGTGCTGCTCTGGCCTGGGGGTTAACTCTTCCCCGCGCCTGGACGGCCTAAGCCCCGGTCGTGCGGACGCCCCCGGGCCGGGTGTCACACAACAGCAACCAGGTTCCCCTCCCGGCTCGGCTGCAGCTCTCCTGCCATCCCCAGACACCACTATTTGTAACCCCTCCTCCTTTACTGCACTGGAGAATGGGTGACAAACAGAATAAGAAAAACAACCGATTCCGAAGCCGCTGAGCAGCGCGGAAACTACCCCACCTTGGCGCCCAGGATCGTCCACTCACAAGCCACGCGTGCGCAGTTACCCCAAGCTAGGACAGCGGGCGGTACCAGGCCGCGCCGCTTTCGCGCATGCGCACACCCTCCCGCCCGAGGGCACTTCCGGAAGACGGGGGAATGCAGCTTCCTCCCAGCGTTCAAGTCCCGCTCTGCGAGTCCGCAAGTGCTGACTCCTGATGGGAATTCCTCTGTCTTATAAATTACCTCCAAGAATGGTGGCAATAGACAGAATTTAAGGTTTTAGATTCCCTTCAAATGAAACGTATTCCAAGTAGCTTTTGCACTTGAAACTAGATGTACGTTTCACAAACATAAATTCAAACCTCTATCTAGTTTACCCAGTCTTAGGAATTTAAAAAATTTCTTTTAAATTTAAAAAAGTAGAGGAATTAAGACATTAAATTGAGGCTTTGCAATATTGACAGGATTAGAAAAACTCAAACCCGGCACTTTGGCCAGATTTCCTCCTCGATAGGATTTGCCTACCTGCTGCAAAGAATGCAAGAGATATGCAAGATCTGATTGGAGAATGGATGACGTAGACAGCTGTCTTCATGCTGAAGTAAGACCAGCTACTAATTTGGCAAACAATGTGATTATGAGGCAACAGCATTCTCCATGAAAATGATGGATACTTTTTGGTCAGCTGATTTGCCAGGAGTCTTTCAGAGCCTTCAGTCTTGAGTGCGTTCAATATATGAGACATCCAGCACACAGTACTTACCACCTCTAACAGGCACTTACTGTAAGAAGGGTTCCCTTCCACCTTTGCTGTTACCAAATCGTGAGGTATTTTTCCATTCCCCAAGGCAATCAATGTTATGTTCCTACCTTCCTTTCCTTTATCAATTTTATGATCTTGCTAAGTTTATATATTCTGAATAGCTTTAAATCCTTTTTGGGATGAGGATATAAATGAATTGCTCAGGGGCCAAATGATGCCATTCAATATTCATAAAAGAGGTTTACAACTTTGTGGGTACCATAATTCCTGTTTTAAATAGTTTGCAGGGGGCGCCTGGGTGGCTCAGTCGGTTAAGCGTCTGCCTTCCGCTCAGGTCAGGACCCCACATCGGGCTCCTGGGTCAGCGAGGAGCCTGCTTCTCCCTCTCCCTCTGCCTCTCTCCCTGGCTCATGCTCTCTCTCTGTCTCTGTATCTCTGTGTCTCAAATGAATAAATAAAATCTTAAAAAAAAAATAAAAAATAAAAAAAAAGTTTGCAGGTCTGTAACAACCCACGCTTTATTTACTTTGAATGCTTTGAACTGATAACAAATCTATTAAACAATATTTCAAAATCAGATGTAACTTAAAGGGGCTGGAAAGAAAATGTGTAAAACTAAGAAATCAATAACATAAACTAAAACAATAACCAACTTTTATGGCAGTACATTTTTTTTTTTAGATTTTATTTATTTGAGAGAGAGAGAGAGCACATGAGAGGGGGGAGGGTCAGAGGGAGAAGCAGACTCCCTGCTGAGCAGGGAGCCCAATGCGGGACTCGATCCTGGGACTCCAGGATCATGACCTGAGCCGAAGGCAGTCGCTTAACCAACTGAGCCACCCAGGCATCCTATGGCAGTACATTTTTACAGAGGTAGTGTTTCATACATACGAGACTGCCTTGGCTTATAAATTAAGAGAAAAGTTTATGCTAAAGCAAATTATTTTTGGTTTGAAACATCTTTTTAAGCTTTCAAAGTTTCAACTGCTTTCATAACATGAGACACAAGTTACCTTCATGTAATGTGTACAACTACATGTTATTTTTATACATGTAATGTGTACGACTACATGTTATTTTTATAAAGTGACTTAGATGTCAGGAAGTTCATATAATTGTACCTCCACCAAGAGTGCTGACTGCCCAGACAGCACGTCTCTGCTGCATGAAGATTAGAATTTTCCTGATGAAACTTTTGCATTGTAATTCAATGGTTTTTGAAAATCATAAAGAAATGTAAAACATCAAAGGCAATTTATTACTGAAGATTATTTGTCAAGTTAAACTAGACTTGAAAGATGCTTTCAAATCAATTTCAATCCAGGAATTACTCCTTTGTGTATTCAGAAATTATTTTTGTTCATCTTGCTGCTCTTCAGAAATGGTGCATAAAAGGAATGAAGATTACTTTGAAAAGGTCTCTTAAGACGAACTTACACTTGGTTTTCCCTTTCTAAAAAATAACTAGTAATTACCTATAATTACAAGAACACAGATTCTGGTCTTTTCTTTTTTTTCTTCCATTCGTCAAGGACTGTATCACCAGATTATTCAACCTAAGCATGTTGCAAAGGATGTTCACGAGAATTCTAGTCCCATAAGATGCTTTGAATAGAAACCATTAAATAGGCTGATAAAAATCTCATTAAGATCTTCTAGTTTCCAACGTGCATTAATGTAGTAAAGCTTTAACTTCACATAGTTAAAAAAAAAAAAACCCCAAAATCCCCACTTGTTTTATTTCTCCAATTTATTTGATAACAGCTAAGTTATAAAGAATTAGTGATTCGTGAAACTTACTTTAGGAATCACTTTAGGATTGTTGTTGTTGTAGGAACAGGAGCTGAATATTCAACAGAAATTGAAACCACTGACTTAAATCAATCAATTTTCTCATATAGAAAAGAAGAAACAGTAAATAATATGGTGAACTCTATCCCAATATCAACATGGTGGTTGTGGCTAGGGCTAGAAGGTCACATTTTATTGATGTGAAGGTATCACAGTATTTAAAAATAATTAATGACTATCAGGTATTAGACTTTGTATTAGGACGTTTATTGATCAAAATGCGTTCTTAGAAATAATCTTTAAATATAATGGAATCTACTGAGCATCTATTATATCCATTACCATGTTTTAAATTTTTCCTTTGGGAAGAATTAACATTATTTATGGTCCTATTATATAGATGAAAGGCCCATGGAAATTAACATAAACCCTAAATATTAGCTTAGTTAGGAAATCAATCTAGGTCTCTCTGCTTCTCCCCTGTACCGTACCAGTTCAAATGGCTTTACCAGGTCAGTCCTTAGAAAGGACCATCGAGGGCAATGCAATTATAACCAGGTATACAAATGAGTATTGCAGCCTAAGATCTCAGGCTTACTAATAGGAATATTTGAAGACTCACCTGGCAAAGTAAACTGAAGTGAACACCATAAAAACTTAAAACTGCTAACTACTGTGGAAATAAGAATATTTAGCACATCCCTATTTAAGCGCTCTTCACTTTAGTTTTTTCATTCTTCAACTCCTGGAACCATCAGTGACTTACCTCTCTCTGTTCAATGTCATGCTAGATGTTAAAAATAATTTACCCGGAAAGAAGTCAATAGGAGGTGAGACAGAACACTGCTATTAGTACTGTATGGAATTTCTGAGTGGGAGATTTTCTCAATAGTTTCACTGAACATGCTATTGCTTCTGCTTAGTTTTAAAAGAAAGTCGAATTGAACTGCCATTTGAGATTACAAAGAATGCACAGACTCAATCTGGGATGCTATGCCTAAAACACAAACAAAAATGTCATATATCTAACCAACGCATCAAAGGCATTATTCACAAACCACTCAATATAAAATGACTGTATTTTTAGAGAGAACCATTAAAGATGACTTTTTAAAAATACTAATTTTTATATATGGGACCTTTAAAATCGTCTATGGCTCTCTTCAAATGACAGATGATTAGTCTGTGCCTAACGTCCCCCCTTAATAATGAAAGAGGGTGAATCAAAAACTCAACATGTACTCTACTTACTCTGCCTCTTAAACAACCTGCTGTTTCTTTATCCATCCTTGGAGTAAAATCAAATTTCAACATAACCTAAGAAATACCATTATAAATCAATGAATATTCAAAGCAAAATCAAGTTTAAAATAAATATATTTCAAGCATTTCCTTTTCTTAAAAAAATTAACTTTCCACTGCACATGTTTACAAGATTTAAGATTGGGCAAAGGGTTCAAGTCTGTAAGTCTAACACAGAGCATGATGGTAATTTTCCACTTTACCTGAAAGGCTGAAAAGAATGACCCAAACTACTAAAAATATTTACTACAAATATGCCCAAATCCAGTGATTTAACTAATAACTCTGAAAATGTTTCTAAGACCGTGAGTTGAAATAAAAAAATATGCTCGATATTAAAGAATATAAACGAACTTTTTTCTTTCTGAATTTTGAATACTCTATTACGGTTTGGGTGTTTTCTCAGAAGGTTAATGCAAATCTTTATTTTATCTGTACAGATATGTCTCATGATTTTTATTCGAAATTATTTTATGATTATGCAATGTCCCCAGTGTCACATACTATGATTGTAAACGAACTAGCACCATTTCAATAAGCTTCATAAAACAGTCTAGCTAAATACCCATGAACAAATCACACATGGTCAAAACAAAACTGTAATAAAAATATTTAGTGAAAAGACACATTTAACTCCCATTTATGGATTTTAAAAATACAAATAAAATTTTATCAATCTGATATTCAGCTTGTAACTGGCTCAGTACATAGCCTTATTTCCTAAAATCATACTGTAGCATCTTTTGAAAAATTAAATGCAACTTTATACCTTCATTAGTAATGTTAATAGAGGTAAATATTTAAACAGCATACTCATCCCTGGGTTTCTTTAAAAAAACTGAAAAGTCTTAGTGTAAGTTTAAAATTTTAATATTTATAAATTTAAAAAATTTTACACGTGCTGAATGGTAGCAGTGCTAACATTTTGTGACCATCAAACCACAAACTCACTGCATGGAGCTTCTTTCTTTGTACAGAGAACCAAATCACAATACCAGTATTTGCAATTTGTCAGAATCTTATGTGGTTAAAAAAGACACCACGCCAGGAAGCCTGGGCTCAGAACACACTTGAGGTCAGATCCCCATCAGGTACATGGTGCGGATGCAGTACTTTTAATTTCAGGCTAGGAACATTAGCTATTAGTACACATCTGACAGCTCCTAATACCTAAGAGGCCTACGAATATAGACAGAAAAAGAAAACAAAACCTCTCCACTGGCAGGAAGGCCTGGGAATAAGTGAAGAGCAAAGCCCAGTGGATGTGGTGGATGAAGACGGCTTTTGGTGTGGGTCTCAGAGTGTGATGTGCCAGCCGCACCTCCTAGTCACCACTGAAGCTGCTGCAGAATACTTCAGTCTTTTCTAAGCAGAGGGAGCTACAGGCCAGAACACAACACTTCATCCATCCTCTTTAAAAAAAAAATGGATGCCCATTATTAGGTTTATATCTTTGCCTGAACCAAATATATTCTTTGGCTAAGTATGTTATGGGTTCCCATTATCATCAGTCAGGAATAGTTCACATTTCTCACATCTAAATCTAAATATTTAAAGTTGAGCTTTCACCAGGGCACTTCAAATCAATTTGAGCTCAGCCATATACCTAATCTGGACATTTTTTAATTTTAGAAAATCAATTTTTAAAGAATTCTTAAATGTAGTGTTTTACCAAATCAGAGAATACCCACTTGCATTTTAAAATAATTTAAAACATTATTACATCCTCAAATCAGCTATGCTGTTTTGTAGAAGAATTTACAGAAAATTATGTTAAAAAACTTTTATCCAAATCCATTCTTTATTCTGTTTAAAAAACAAACAAACAAACACTAAGAAGTATTGAAGTTCCTTCTGCCTTAACAGCTAATATTTTATTCAGGATATCTGTGAGACAGCTAACTTATAAGGTCTAATGACAACCACAGAAGTGGCAAACAGAAACAAGTAAAACTGTTTTAAAAGGGTTTTTTAAGGGTTCAACTGACACCGAATACTAGACTAGGATACTCAAACCTGAAATCCTTGGAACTGAAAGCTAGTTCCCTTCCATACTTGAGGGATTCATACAAGTATTAACCGAAATGGGAAATATGGTGGTATTAGAAAGACAAAGACTTGACATCTTGGTAAAAGAGAAAGTTCAATCAAAGGCAGTAGGGGGAATGTTAAATATTGCTGGCTGGGGGGAAGTTATAATAATAGAGATGCTTGGTTGTGAAGTGAAAACTAAAAAAAAAGGTAGTAACCATCATATCTGAACAGAGTAATGTAATATAATTAGATACATGGTTTACAATAAGACTAAATTCTTAAAATTTGAAAAATATTGCAAAGTTTTTTGTTTTTTTACATGTCATACTTTATACCAGACAAAAAACTCAATGCAGTGATGTTAACATGCCCCTCCTGTGTTCCAACAGATTAAGAGACAGCCAGGCAGAAAGACCCAGATAACTGTGTTGAGAAGGACAGTGTCAAATACTGCCAAATAGTTTAGCTACCCAGGCAGCCACCCATCCAGAAGGACTGTAAAAACAAACTAATCCTTTTAACAGAGCTACGAGAATACAGTTACAGGTACTGTTAATATGCATACAAAATTGTGAAAGGACCAAGTCCCTAGTGATTGTGCCTTGGGACTCTGTAGAGACTATGCCTTTGGGAAACAAATGGGAAAGAAAAATAAAACAAGAAATAAGTCAAAGGATGAATTGAAAACTAGAAGTTAGATCACCACATCAAAAACCAATGATGTATTGTATGGTGACTAACATAACATAATAAAATTAAAAAAAAAAAAAGAAAACTAGAAGTTAAAGGATATTATATATGAACAACAGAAATTTCGTAAAGCACAAAATTCTAAAAATCATATCGTCAATGGTGTCCCTTTAACATATAAAAAGGGGGGCACAAATAATGTTTTTGTTTTTAAAACTCTTTTAACAACTTAGTCTTAATAGTACGAATCAATTTACTAGAAATAAGCCAGTGTTCTTTTACATTCACTGGGCCAAGAGCATTCAAAAACCCCAAAAACCAAAGAGCCAGTAAATATAGCCAAAGACAAAACTGGACAAAGTAAAACAGAAGACCCAAACTAAACAAATATTCAATCAGGCAGACATACACAAACACCCTGAAAAGAAATCTTAGCCGTTGCAATTAAAGTGGCATCCCCATTACCTAGAAAATGGTGGTGGCTGTTTTTCCCCAGTTTGCCACTAATCAACATTCTGGCAATACTGAAGTATCATTTGGTCCAATCCGAAGTAAATCTCACTTTAATTGAAACTCATCTAATGAAACTGCAGTATTATAATAACATCTGGGCCAATTCAGCAGATACATTACTGTCTAGAGAGAAGTTACTAAATACTGATGCCTTTTTATTTAACAAGGCATTTCTTTCCTACTCATCTTTACTTTTAACAATTTGATTATAGTTTTGTCATGGCCAGCAGACCTACCCAGTTAACCTGCGTATTTCAGTGTCCTTTGGCAAAGGGACTATACTTACTGAACACACAGATACGCCCAGCGCACAACTAATGAGAAAGCGTGAGGGAGCTGGGAAACATAAAACACCAAGTACAATGCCACATCGGACTTTCAAGTTAAGGGGAAAAAAGAAGAAAAAAAATCTAAAAATAAATGCACTTGTTCAAAGTGTTTTTAAAAATATAACATGTATATTTCATGAAGAGTGATATTAGTTTTTTCCTAGCTGTCTTTTAAGATGCTTTTGCTCCACCTCAGTTGTTACTCAACAGTGAATGAATTAAGAGTAATGTTCCTCACAAAGTTACGGCCCTAGCCTTTGCATTCACTCGTGTCTAACGTCACATGCACAGGGTGGGTGTAATTTCGACACTATAACTGTTAGTAGCACAGAGTTATACAGAGTTTTGCACAGCATCGCATGTGAAGGTGCATATACTATATGCAATTCAGATATGAACACTACATTCGAAGGACAGTTGAGCGTGTAGGTGTCAAGAACACAGCAGAAGGAGAAAACCCACCCCTTAGAAGCACAGTTTCAGAGTGCGCCTGCACCAGAGTCCTCTGTCACTGTGCTGTGGGATTTCTGACACTGAGGTGGGCAGAGTTTCATATGCCTGCAGTTTATAAATTAGCTTTCATTTCCATAATTTAAGCTGGCACACAGAATTAAGGGGAGCATGGCAGCAGTACAAAAGTCCTGATTAGAAAAATCAAACTAGAGGATCTAAATAGGAATTTTTTAATCTCTTAAATTAAATTTACATGGCTCCTGTGAAATGAGGAGAATGTCCACTCTAGCATAATTATTGCCCCTAATGCCCCAACGTATAATAGTCTGTATGAATCAGTAATTCACATCCTTTAAAATAGTTATTGCTTAAGCAAGCCACTCAGAGTAGATTATTAGCCATGGGCTACATGGCTGAAGAGAAACATACTCAAAAAGTTAGACTACATATGAATGAGCCTTTCATTTCACTCATAAATCCACATAAATACACGATCAAAAGGGCACCAGGTTCATAGCAGCTAACACCCTAAACCAACTCTGAAGCATCAAGACTTGATTTCTTACTAAAACAAATCTGCTTTTTTGTATTTTCTTCTTAAAATTAAGGCAATGAAATGGCTACAGTTCCTAAAGTTCTTTTCATGGAACAAAAATATACATGTATTTTCCTCCTCAAGTTCAGGCATCAGAGTATGATTAGAGACCTGTATTACACAAAACCTGCGACACCAGGCTGATGTTAAAAAAACAAAGAGTGAGAGAGTGTGCTACAAGAAGCCAACAAACACCCGGTGTGTTTTCCTCCTGCTCAGTTACAAACCTTATCATCAAAGGGAGGAAAAGTCTGAAAGCACAAAACCTCTTAGGAGTTTCTAATGTCTTTTGCATTGATTCAAAACTTTTGGGGTGGCAGAGGGGAGGAGCTTATTAAAATGAAGAATCCAAGGCCCAACACACAGAAATTCTGACTCCGAGGATCTACAGTTGGGCCCAAGAATCTACCTTTTCAACCAGCTCCTCGAGTGATGCAAGTGATGTATGGACAACATTTTGAGAAACAATGGGGAGCATATGTCCATCTAATGTTTAATTTAACAAAAATTCTAAACTTTGGCTAGCCACCTAATGTTTTGATAAAGGGGGAAAGGCACTGAATATGCATTTCATGGTGCCCATATCTGTTTGCACATATATGGAATTGGAAATCTTAAATCACCATTCAAAATCTACAAGACATATATGACAGACTGTGGCTAACACCCAACTGCAGAAGCTGATTCAAAGGTGACCTCTCCTGTTTCACTGCATTACATATCAAACTTTCAGGCTCTCCAAAATCCAAAACGGCCAAAGAACTGAAGAACAGGACAAGACTCAAGTCAGCTTTTAGCAATTCAGTGCACTTTGCAGAAAGATCTAAATTAAGCATAAAGTTTTGTTGTTTATTTTACACAAAGGAGACCACCAACATTTGCCATAAATTCTTCTAAACTCTTTAGGAAGGCCATCTTCTGCTTCCGATCCAGCGTAGGAGGAGTGCTGCTTGCAGTAAGCTTGTTGAAGGCATCTGCTAATCTCTGGTAAATAACTGGGTCTTGTTGACTTGACAGTAATGTTTCAACCAATTCAGAATATTCAGCCTATTCAAGAGATAAAGTACACATAAGAACATTTATCTTCCTCAAACATCACACAAGTAGATCACATCAGGTACTGGGGTTGTGGGATTCTGAAAGGCAGGGTCTGAAAGCTCTTTCTCTTTTATATTAAAGTGTAACTGTCATATAACATTATACTAGTTTCAGGTGTAATTCCCTATTTGAATACACTGTGAAATGATCACAACAACTCTTTTTAATGGTTAACATTTACTGAAAGTTTACTATATTTCAGGTACTGTTCCAGTCATTTACATTAGTAACTCACTTTTTATAACAATCCTATGAAGTAGGTACTGTTTATACTCCTGTTTCACAGACGAAGTTCTTACATACAGTGAGATTAGTATGTCCAAGATCGCACTGCTTTTAACCAAGAATCCAGGCTGCTTGGCTCCAGAAGTCATGCGATTACCAACTTTGTTGTGTCGCCTCTTCTGTTTTCCAAGCACATTATTCATATTTATTTTGCATTTTATATATAACCTAAGTCTGCAACCTGACTTTCAACAATTTCCCAGAGGTTAATATAGACATCCTGTCAACACAGTTCTGAGGACAGCAGAGTCACACAAAGGCAGACAGGAGTTGTTTGGGAGGAGGTGGCATAGTGGGAGGAGTGTATTTCAGTCTTTTCTCAAGGTGGAAGTAGAATACTTTGAATGAGCACATGTGCTCTGAACCAGTAATGGACCCAGTGGCTCTGGGAGAAAGGGCAGGAGAAGGAGCGGAAGAAATACAGGAACATGGGAGTAGGGGTGGGGGTGTATGTGTAGAGCTTCTATTTTTAATGCCCTCTATAATAAAGCCTTATACAGAGGAGTAGGTGTGGGGTTAAGGGACATTCAACCAAAACAGCTTTTCAAGATAAACTCTCTTGAAAAAAAAGCAGGTCTGACATTATTTTTCATTAGCTTCTTGGAATATCATGATAGACCAAAATGGTGAAATGAAATGTTAATTACATCTGGAAAGGAAGAGTAATGCATAGTATGCCATCCCTGACCCACAAGCATGGAATCAGGATGGCCACCCCAAATGCTTTATCCAAGGGACAGACCTGCTCACAGAGGAGTTAAGTATAAACTCAAATCATTTCCCTATTCAAAAGAAATGGTAGTCCCTCTGGGGCCAGACCCAGCAAGATATTATACCAGCCACACCTAAAGCCCTGCTCTCTTTTCTACAATGTGTAAATATGGTTTTTTAAAAAAAAGGCAACTGGAATGCAATGGCTTGTATCTATGGGAACAAGAAGCCTATCTTCCTAGTAAGCAACAAGGAAGTAAGATGATAGCGAAAGGACACAGACCTGAGTTGGGTACCTTTCCTACAGAGCACAGCAAGAACTGAAGTGCCAGAGTACCTCTGGCTTGGGGCGCAGATGGTATAGGAAGTCTATAGGGAGTCTTTAAGTAATATGAAAGGCCTCAAAATCCTATCTTTATTAAAAAGGTAAATAAAACCAAACCCTGAGTGCCACTCACAGCAAATGCTATGGACTCTATACAAGGAAGGAAAAAAAAAAAAAGTCAATCACTTAGTCATGCAGGACATTTACATGTGCGTGGCGGTGGGGGTGGCAGTGGGGGTGGCCAGACAAAAAAGAGTGGAAAGGAGTGTTGGGAAACTAAGGCAGCTGATGACCCAATATGGTTCTTCTCATATACCTGATGGGTACCTACTCTATTGGAATAGGGAAGGGACAGGTGAGATAGCGGAACTTTTCTCCCATTACATTAACCCCAAACAGTGAGTGAGCACTTCAGAGTCTTTAAAGGCTGAGCAAAATAAAATGAAACAATATACTCTTTTCCACAGTGTAATATTAAGTAATACATTTTGCATACTATGATAGGAAATACACACTATTGATTTCCATGCTTTCTCAAGGCAGACTCCTTTGGGTTCCCAGTCTTACTCATCTGGTCTCCCTTACAAAACTGAATTCCTCAAGGACAGAAAACATTCACTGCTATTCTTTCAGGATTGATTGATTCCTGGTTCCTAGCACACTTGTTTAAGGACAAGCTTTAGGGCAGCAATCAATGCAAAGGATGATTCACAACAGTGGAGAAAGGAAAAGAAGTCCTTATTAATTGACAAACAGATTGTCAAATAAACACAGAAAGTCAGAGCTGACAAGGAAGTAAAGAAATATAGCCTGAGACAGAACTGAAGCAATGAGTCACAGACTCTATAAGAACTGGAAGTATTCAAGGCCCACTCTCTGCAAGAATAATCTCCTTGCTAAAAAAATGAGAAGAGTCCCATGAAGAGACTTGTGTCCAGTACCTGATGCAAGCACACCAACGTGTAGAAAGCTTCACCAGCTGCAGTGGTCATCTCTGTGTTGTGCTTTTGCAAAACCAGCATATCAAAAACCAGCTGAAAGTACACAACATAAAACCTCTAAATAAAAATATATGATGATCAATCTTCCAGCCCCTCCCCATTCCAAAAAAGAAAAAGAGGGGTAGTAGTTGTTCTTATTAAATAAATCTGAAAATTAAAGAAAACAGTTTTTTAAAAATCCAATCATAATGTACAGATGTTACCCCTTGCTGTGATACGTGAAATCATCAAATGACCAAATTCCCTGTTGCCTTTCCCACATCGATTTTCAAGAACACACAATAAAAGCAGAGAATAATGTACCCAGGGAATTAATCTCCAGAAAGCACAGTGAAGAAAAAGTAATGATTTCCTGCTTTATGAATGATGTAAGCATTTCCTCATTTGAATGAAGATGTACATGCAGTGACCATACTTATTAAAGCAGATGGTTTCACGACAGGCCACCCAAACATCTTACCTTAAGAAAGTGCCGTGTTGCTAGAAAAAGTGGTGAATCTGTTTCTTGTGCTTTAGCACACTGTTCAGCTAATGGTGTCAAAGCTTCCAGGCACAGCTGGCAAACCTCCGAACTCATTCTGATCATGAAGGTCAAGGAACAAACTAGATACATTTGACTTATAAAAGATGAAAAAGTTATAGCTATTATCAAATTCTAGGACTGAATACAGAGGAGTAGATTAGTGTATGGCATTATGTGAGAAAAGGCTTCTGGTGTTTCTGAGAGGGTCTTGGACTGTAGATTTCTAGGTTTCTGATCGTGAGGACACAAGTGATAAAAAGCCTTATTACTCTCTACTATCAGGTAGCTAAGATCTGAGATTCAGCAACAGTACATGACATTACTAATTGGGGCTCCTAATGAAAGAGTGACTTCAGGACCAGGTGCCAAACGCCTTTGGGATCTGTGAAGGGAGGAGAAGGTGAGGCAAACTAACAAAAGAAACAGAATTCAGGGAGGTAGATGACTACTGTTTTCTTAAGAAATAAAACTAAACCACTAAGGAAAAATTAAAAATACAAATTTTAAAAACTTTTCTTTAGGTAAGATCTTTTACCCCAAGTGACAAATGATAATGATGTTCATTTAAAGGATATGATGTCATTCCTAGTTCTAGAGAGTACATCAGACTTTTAAAAAGATCTTCAGGAAGCTGTGGTATTTTTTCAGGAAAAATCTCACAGATAAATGTGATTAATTTGTAGTACTGATTACAAAGGGTTGGAAACTGAAAAAGAAATATTAAATATTTAGATGCTTACTGATATCTAATTTCTATTTTCATTAATGCAGTAAAATAAAATAATAACCAACAAACTTAAAGTACAATGATTTCTTTAAAACATATTGATTTAGAAGACATGCAGACTAAATTAAATGTAAAAATAAGTTATAATAAAGGGAATATTTTAGTATACAAAAGTAATACATAGTAGAAACAATGATCTTCTGGACAGTTAATAAAAGCTACAGCCAATTCCAGATATCTGTTTACCTTGAAAAAGTAGACAAAACAGTCAAATTTCAAATTATTAAATGACCTATGATTAAAACCCTTTGCAAATGTGTTTATTTGCATTCCAGCATATTAGAAAAATACAAATTGTTAAGACTATGTGTAGAATAGAATATCCACTCCTTCACACTTCCAAAAGTTTGTTGACAGTCCTGGAAAACTGAAGTAAAAAGTAGGCAATGCACACTTTTAACTTTACTTAAGGAAATACACATCTGTTTAATGGTCTATTTGATGAGGAAAAAAACCTCAAAACCAAACCAAAAAAAACCCTAAAAGCAAAGCAGTATACAGTGGCTACATGAATACTCGGCTCACGGGGCATCAGTATCCTCTCCCAAAGACATTTCTCAGGGAAAGAAGCATGCGGTCCCAGCCCACTCTGTGGGAATCTGGCAGCACCTCCTACTCTTTTTTTTTTTTTTAAGATTTTATTTATTTGACAGAGAGACCCAACAAGAGAGGGAACACAAGCAGGGGCAGTGGGAGAGGGAGAAGCAGGCTTCCCACCGAGTAGGGAGCCCGATGTGGGGCTTGACCCTGGGATCATGACCTGAGCCAAAGGCAGACACCCAATGACTGAGCCACCCAGGTGCCCCAGCAACTCCTACTCTTAACCGCAAAGTCCAACCACTTCTCAACCTCTACCTTCTTTCTTCCCACGACTGACTTCTCTTTCCCTCTCCCACTCTACCTTGTGTGAGCTCCATACATGCGCACATGCACACACTTCCCACTTCTTCCCCATCCACATCTTTGTCCCCACCCTCACCCTCTGTGACAACTCATAAAACAGACTCCCCTCCCCTATGGTACTTAAAAGAAAGAAGAAAAGGCAGCCTCATCATCACCAATACTGACTGGTGAAACCAAGACACGAGGTCATCAGAATGTACACAAATTTAAAAACTGTGGTAGTCTTGGTTTCTTACCATATGGGGTGGCTAGAAAATGCCTTCTATGGCTCAATCCCTCAAATCTGAGAATGATGTTCAAAAGTATCAGTGGAATACACCCAAACATATAACTTAAGTTGCTTAATGACAAATGATGAGGGAATCAGAACTGCTAACATTAGAATTAAGTTTCTAAAAGAACCATTTTTTTCCTGTCACTAATTATCAGCGAACGCAGGACTCTGGGGCAAGATTAAATGAGGGCATGAGCTGCGTACTCAACTGCATGCACAATTGCGAATAACACAATGGGAACCTAAAATTCTAGTTTTCATGTGTACTTAACAGATAAGCAGGTACTTATACCCCCTTAATTAAATCAAGGGTCTATTCTTGTCTAAAATATCTTTTAACTCCAAACATACACACTTTGCATATTCACATTCACTGTCTTCAATTACCTTCAAAAGATCTTGTGACATCAGAGGCAGAATTAGGTTCACTCCATATAAAACAACATCAGCTGCGGACACAGACCTGTTTGCTGCTTGCCCTGGCTCATGTCCTCTGAACACTTCATCTATGAAAATTAAAAAAAAAAAAAAGGCAGTCTTAGAATTGCAACATCAATAAACTAACAGAGTTAGATATATTCTATCCTTGTCTTGCCCTGGGTCATCCTTTTGTATTTTACTTTTTAGGGTCTCTGAGTACTTGATGCAGCTACTCCGTGTTTACAGTATTATTCTACAATGATAAAAGTAAAGTAAAACCTATTCTGCTGACAAACTACACCGTAAGTTAAATAATTTCCACAGTAATACTTATTTTACCTCTTAGGTGTGTGAAATTTTTCTATGCTGTAAAGCAATGGGGGAAAACACAGAAATTAAAATGTCAGAGAAAAAAGTAGTTAAAAAATAACTACCAATATGAAAAAGGATTATTATCCTTAATCCATAAAAAATGTATATAAATTAAGAATCCTCCTAAGACCTAAATAGGTGAGTGAGCAAAATGCACAAACATCTAACCAAACCAGAAGCCCAATGAAAAACAGTTCATTCGGGCACCTGGGTGGCTCAGTTGGTTAAATGTCTGCCTCTGGCTCAGGTCATGATCCTAGGGTCCTGGGATCTAGCCCCATATTGGGCTCCCTACTCAGGGGACAGTCTGCTTCTCCCTCTCCCTCTATCCTTCCCCCCTGCTTGTGCTCTCTTTCTCTCTCACACACACACTCTCTCTCAAATAAAATCTTTTCAAAAAATTAAAAAACAAAAACTAAAAAACAGTTCATTCTACTCATTAATGAAACAATGATACTACTTCTGATTCATTAAATTAAAAATGACTTTTAAATGATAACATGTAAATGCCGGTGAGGATATAGTATAAGTTACCTTCAAAAGTAATATGTTAAGAGCCTCTTGAGCCCTGTATGTACTAAAGATATAATCAGAAATTCAGACACAGATTTGTCCACAGAAGTGAATGCTGCATCACCATTTATAACAGCAAAACCATAAATATTCCAAACGTCCAGTATTAGGGAATCAGGTTAAATTCCAAAATGTGGAGTACCATGCAGCCATTAAAGGTCATGAAAATTTTAATGACAAGGAAAAGGCTAACAACACATTAACAAAAAAAGGGCAGAATATAAAATTATATTTAGAGTACGATCACAAAATTGTACAAAATAACCAAAAGGGAAATGACCACAATGCCATTTATACTGGACTCTAGATTATGTCAAAGAATGGGTGATTTTTTTATCGCTGAACTTAAAAAATTTTCTTTTAAGAGCGAATTACTTGTGTAACAGACAAAAAGATAAAATCAGGTTAAAAAAAAAAAAGATTTCTATTTGAAAATGACTTTTTCAGCCTAATTGTGAACTTCTTCCCCAGGAGTCTCCTTTCCAGCTGGAAGAATCCCATGTTCTGAAGCCGGGCACTGGTGAACCTGGATTGCATCCCGCAGGAAACCTAAGCCTGCTCTGGAGCCCTGGGAAACTGGTCCTGGAGCTCCCACCCCGCTCCCAGGGCTTGCTCCTAAAAGATAGGGCTCTCAGGACTGTACAGAACGTCCTGCCTTGTGCTTGGTGGGACTTGGCTCTCCAGCCACAAGCTCTCCTAAGGATTCAAGAATATAGAGCAGAGGCCCATTCCACTTATGCTTTTAATCTCCCCCTCTACTATATTAATTGTATTTCATAATATTTAAAGCATTTTCTATTTTATCTCAATTACCATTATTTTAAAATAATCACTTAAAGTATCACCTTCCTTTCTGCCATCTATTTTATCAGCTAATGCTGTTTCTTTTAATCGTTTTGCCTTTTTATTATGAAAACCTGCCATTCATCTATACAATGTGTTCTTAGAATGGCAGACTGCACCACAAACCTGATGACTGGGATGCCTTTTCCCTCTCCACAACCTTTACCAGCCCTCCCCATCCCTTTTGGTACAAGCTTTTAACTTTGAATCAGACTCTTCAGAGTACAGGGTTCTTGACCTGGGTCTTTTCAGCCCTAGAAAGTCTACAGCTGAGTTTCTAAGGGTTCACAACTCAACTATTAACCTTGCGTAAAACTCTGAGCCTGGTGTAACATATACTTTTTAAGGGAAAGGCTCAATAACTACTTCAGATTTTAAAGGCACACGTGCTCTAGAAAAGGTTAAGAACTCCTGGATGGAGAAGCATCAACCTGAACAAATCAGAAAACATGTGAATGACATTTGGTGAGAGGCTGGGCCTAGAAACAGATGGGCAGCTGAGGCTTTGGTATAGAAAGAATTCACTGAGGGGAAGTGCAGGACGGTGCTTCTCTCCTAGGTACCCCTCGTTAACTGCGAAGGAGAGTAAACTGTCTGGACTGTAAAACTGTGCTTAGGGTAGGGGCAGACATTGCAAAACACTGTTGTTCAGTGGATAAGGAAAATAAATCAATAAAGGAAACAGAGAAAGAAGAATCTCAAGTATTGGGGAAAAAGTGGAATGTCATAGCACCCAATTCAAAAAGAGAATCTTACAAGGATGTCAGAAGTGTCTACTACTATGAATGTCTGCACAACGTATGAAAGGAAGCTTTAGATAGGATTCATTTTTCTCTTAGAAAACAAGATCCCTTGGGTTTTAAGGTACGGTTGGCAGTGGGTTAAGAGGAAAGTGAAGGAAAACTATGCAAATAAATGATGTTTCAATTACTAATAAAGTTCTTGCCTGTAATATCAACTTTCTTTTACCTACTGGTTGCCAGGAACAATGCTTGGCACCCTGATACTTTGTAGCTAATCTTTAAGACATTTCAAATGGCATTTATTATGTACCCACTTTAACAGAATAAACGAAGAAAGGCCAACTGACTTCCCCAAGGTCAGGCTGTCTGTGAGCCCGTAGGTTAGGCCTTCCAAGTTGGCCTGTCAGCTCCAGAATTCAGTGTTACCCATCCCAACAAGGGTTCCCAACCAAGCTGCAATCTGGAAAGTGCTACAGTTTTCAGGGATAGCTATCTCCGAGAACACAGGGGAGTGATTCAGTCAATAAAGTGTAACTCAGGAGCACCTGGGTGGCTCAGTTGGTTAAGCGGCTGCCTTCGGCTCAGGTCATGATCCCAGGGTCCTGGGATGGAGCCCCACATCAGGCTCCCTGCTCAGCGGGAGTCTTCTTCTCCCTCTGCCCCTCTTCACCTCTGCTCATGTTCACTCACACACACACTCTCTTTCTCTCAAATAAATAAAATCTAAATAAGTAAATAAAGTGTAACTCAGAAAAGACTGGTCCTGGCATCTCATTTAGATGCTGGGATGAGAATCCCAGTCCTGCAACTTACTAGCTATTGATCTGTGGGCAAATGACACGACTTTCTCTGTGCCTGTTTTCTCATCTATAAAATGAGTATAACAATGATACCTATCTCTTCCCATTGTGATATGAACAGTGCTTGGCATTTTTAAGAACCTAATAAATGGAAGGTATTATTACTATTATTCTTAGAAGAGCCAAGCAGGAAGGGATGTTGGTCCTACTTTCGCTTCAAATAGACTGACTTTCATGATTTTATAAACTGAACTTCATAAAATTTCACTTAAAAACATTCCTTTGCTTAAAAAACAAAAAAAAACATTCTTTTGCTTTAAAAAAAGACAATAAAAACAAAGTTTAAAACCATCACACTACATCTTACCTGTATCACTGAAATCTATGAATTCTTTTGACAGAAGGTTAGTAAGAAGTTCCATAATGAGAAGCAGGTCTTGGTATTGCTCTTCCTCTGCTGTAACATCTATTCTTTGCCGCCCTAAGTTATTCTTAGAATATACTTGCAGCAAAGTAAGGCAAGCTTCATATAGGTTCATAGCTTTGGACTGTAAGAGAATGGGTGATAAATTACACTACTAAGTAGAACTTATTTGGGAAAAAAATATAAACCCTAAAAGAATCTATAATCTAAAAAATTTACTCTGAATCCCAATAGTAGCTCAAATACTTGTTTTAAACTATTGTAAAACATTAAGAAAAATGAAAAAGCATGTATTAAAGATGGCAGTTATATTTTAAAAATTAGCAGTTTCCTAACAAAATTTGACATCCATTTTTTTGTTCATTTGATAATACATACTAGAGAGATAATAAGATTTTGGCAACAGAACTGTTTTACTTCTGCTGTTTCAACTTCTTGTATAACATTTATTATTTTAAGATTTAATATTGTTTAACTTGCAAAAGCACAGAGTACCAAACAGTAGTTTTTGTTTTTTTTAAAGATTTTATTTATTTGACAGAGAGAGACACAGTGAGAGAGGGAACACAAGCAGGGGGAGTGGGAGAGGGAGAAGCAGGCTTCCTGCGGAGCAGGGAGCCCGATGCGGGGCTTGATCCCAGGACCCTGGAATCATGACCTGAGCCGAAGGCAGCCGCTTAACGACCGAGCCACCCAGGCACCCCCCAAACAGTAGTCTTAAACATCAAAATAAATGGCAATGGCCTGCCCTCTCAGTCATGCATCTGTGACTACATTTGTAATATTTATAAAATAAAATCTTACTTTTGAGCAAGTGCCTTTGATCTAACTAAAAAGTTTACAAATCAGGAACCCATATGAAATGGTTTAAAACAAGATTTATGCTAATCTGCAGGCAATTACAAATATATTCCTTTAAGGCACTTTTAAAACAGCTTTCTAAATAATTTCTAAAAATTAATGCACCTCTGCTTACTGATCGTAAAAGAATTAAAGTGTCTAAATATCCATTTGATTATAAAGCAAAGATACAAATTGCCATTTAAAATTTTAAGCCTAACCTTAGACTTTCAACAGACAGAAACTGATTAAATTTTTCCACCATTTGTCTTATCAAACATTCCTCATTTGGATGAGTTTGATTGAATAACATTATATTAAAAAAATATTACTGATTACTAACAGTATTAGGGCAAGAATTTATATTCCTTCAATAAGCCTTCCTCTGAACTCTGAGTTCTTCTGCAAAGTTCTGAAGTCTTTTTGAAAACTCTTTTGGAGGCACAAAAATATTATTTCAGATAGTATTCATTAAATTTAAAATAAAGTATCTGTTATTTTGTTATACTTTAAGGAGTTCTAATCCTAAAGGGATAAAATTAGAAAGTGCTTACCTCTCCAAGATAGCATATCTGTTTATGTGCAACTTCAACAAAAACTTCTATTATGAGATTGACAGTCTCTGGGGTATTTTTGTAAACTTCCATCAATCCAATGCAATTGGTAAGGAAGTCCATCAAAAAATTAAAAAGAATTGCTACATTGTCAATCTGGGTAGCCTCAGCAATGCCACACAGGGCCTCCAGTGTGGCAGTGATTTCCTGCTTGACTTCCTCTTGCTGACACATCTGCTGAAAGTTTTCTTGATTTATCACTCTTAAGAATCGCTGCTGAAGTGGCTGAAGAACCTATCAAAGTAAAGCATAATTTTCTAAAAGTTTAATTCACATGCTTCATTTATTTCAACTTTATTTCCTCAACTTGGATAAATATTCACTTTCTAAAGCATTACAAACTGTTGGAGGCAAAAAAAGCACTGAAAACAAAGAACATCTGAACCACATGTTACATTCCCCATTTTAAGGATTTTATTTATTTTAGAGAGGGAGAGAGCATGTGTGCATGTGCAAGTGGGGGGGTGGGGGAGAGGGAGGGAGGGATTCTTAAGCACAGAGCCCAACAAGGGGTTTCATCTTACAACCCTGCGATTATGACCTGAGCCAAAATCAAGGGTTGGACGCTCAACTGAGCCACTCAGGCACCCCTACATTCCCCATTTTGAGGGTCATCATAACTTCTGGCCTACATAAAGAAATAATACACAGTACACTAGTCATTAGGGAAATGGATATCAAAACCACAATATGACATCACTTCATGCCTTTTAGAATGGCCATCATCAAAAGGACAAGAGATAAATGCTGGCAAGGATGTGGAGAAAAGGGGATCCCAGTGCACTATTCGTGAGGATTGTAAACTGGCGCAGCCCACAATGGAAAATAGTATGGAGGACCATCAAAAAATTAAAAACAGAATTACTATATGACCCAGTAATTTCACTTCTGGGAATATATCCAAAGGAAATAAAAACAGTAACTTGAGAAGACATCTGAACCCCCACGTTCACTGCAGCATTATTTACAGTGGCCAAGACATGGAAACAACCTGAGTGTCCACCAATGGACGAATGGATAAAGAAGTTGTGGTACATATGCAACGGAATATTTAGCCATAAAAAATGAGGAAATCCTACCATTTGCGACCACATGGATAAACCTTAAAGGTATATCTTAAGTAACTCGGACAAAGAAAGACAAATACCATATGATCTTACTTACAATGAGGAATTTTAATAAAATAATAAAATAACAAAAAATCCCAACTCTCAGAAAAAGATTAGTAAAAAAAAAATTGTTCTGTAAAAAAGAAAAATATTTGTAGTTACTAGAGGTTGGGAGTGGGGGAGTGGGGAAAGGGGAATTGGAGGAAGGTAGTTGAAAGGTACAGACTTCCAGTGATAAGATAAATAAGTACTAGGAGTGTAATGTACATGATGACTATAGTTAATATATATTATTATGCTGTATGATATATAGGAAAATTGTTAAAAGAGTAGATCCTCAGAGTTCTCATCACAAGAAAAAAAATTTCTTTTTGTTTTTTCTTTTTATTGTATCTATACGAGATGATGGATATTGACTAAACTTCTTGTGGTAATCATTTCACAACATATGTAAGTCAAACCACTTCCTGAAGTAATTTAGGTTCCAAAAACCACGAATCACAGAACATGACTTAGTCAATGCCATTCACAGAATTCTGTCACTATCATCATCTCTCTCCAATTCATTAACTGTTCCCACCCCCAAAGATGAAATTTAAGTCTCCAAAGGGCCAGAGAATAAATATGGACTTTGCAGAACGTGTCATCTCTGGCCCAACTACCCAATTACAATTGCACTGTAGCACAGAAGCAGCCAGACATAAAAATGTAAACAACTGAACATGACTGTGTTTCAATAAAACTTTATTTACAAAGAGACAGCAGGCCAGATTTGGTCTGTGGGCTCCAATTTGCCAACCTCTGTTCTCCAGGGTCAAGCCCAACATACAGCTCTTGCCTGTTTTTCTCTTTTCTCACTCCTCTTGGCAGAGGACATTCTTCAGATAATCAGTCCTGCCCTGAGTGAAAATGCATATTCATGAAGATATCTTAATTCTATTTAAAGCTGTACATATGATAATACAATTATTTAAATTCTGGTCTGAAGTCACAGATGACTACCTAATTCTGTTACCATGTCCCTTCTCAGACATTAAGAGCACTCTAGTCACAGGGACTACAGGCCACCCACCTACATACACTGGTAACTCTTGGTTCCTGATTTAAAGCTAATTTACATAAGGCAATGTGTCCACAGTGGTTATTGGCTGAATTATGTCCCCCTCAAATTGATACAGTTAAGTCCAAACCACATGTACCTCAGAATGTGGCCTTATTTAGAAACAGGGTTGTTGCAGATATAATTAAATTAAGAAGAGGTTATTAGAGAGTGGGCCTCTGATTCAGTACGACTGTTATCTTTACAGACAGGCATGCACACATGGAGAATGTCACATGAAGATGAAGACAGAGATTACGATGATGCTTCTACAACATAAGGAATGCCAAAGACTGCTAGCAAACCACCAGAAATTTGGGGAGAGGCCTGGAACATCTTCTCCCTCACAGCCTTCAAAAGGAACCAACCCTACCAACACCGTGATCTTGGACTTCTGGTCTGTAGACCTCCAAGAGAATAAATTTCTATTTTTACATCACTAAATTTGTGATATTTTGTTGCAGCAGTCCTAGCAAACAAATATAGTGGTTAATTTGCATCTCTGTATTCAAGACTGATTCTTTAGGCTCTCATTTGAGTTGTGGGCAAAAATGTGCCCAAACCACAGAACACCTGATAATATTCAAAAGTCATCACGTATGCAGATATGGATAAATTGTAAGATATCTGTAAAATAATAAGCTTCAACCTATTCATTATAAGGGAAAAGTACCAGAAAAGGTATGACTGACATGTTTATGTCTCCACAGAGTATTTTACAGCAACACACAGGGTAAGATATAAGAGGGTGCAATCAAAATAAAAGGAACTGTTACCTCTGTCCAATACTGCTGTTTGGTTTCTGTGTCCATATGTGCAAAACCTCCCAAAACAAGAGCCTTCATCAATGTCCTCTGCACAGGACTTGACAAGAAATTCAGAGGTGGGCTTCGGCTTGCAAACTGCTTAGCTAAGTTCCACCAGTTTTCACACTGAATTACTAAGTTTGCCCTACAGGCAGAAATAAAACATAAGATGTATTACTTACATGGCATGTATATTAAGCAAACAATAATGGAAGGTAACTGAATTTAATTAGTTTTTAAAGCACAGTATAGTAAACTTGGTATAGACTTTGGAGTCACATAATTTTGTGCTCAAATCCCATCAGTCATTTGACAATGTAAAATTTATTTACTCTCTCTTATTTAGTTTTCAGATCTGTAAAATAGGAGGAACAACAGTAATAACAGACCTAACTCTCATGGTTGAGACTGATCTTATGATTAAATAAAATACTATACATGAAATGCTTGGGACAGTACCTAGTAAATTAAAAGAACTCAATAAGTAAGAGTCAGCCAATGCCAAAAGTAGTAAAAACCACATTCCTATGTAGTAAGAAAAATGAGAAACATTTCCAGAGTTGTAGAAAACACTAAAGCTCTTAACTTACAAAATTACTAAATTATCAAGTTTTTCTCATCTTTAAAGTGGAATAGGATACCTGAAAAAATTAAGTGAGATTATTCTATATTAAAGTCTTTTTAAAACTATAATTACTGAATTAAACATGTTTCTCATAAGATTCTTTAATGCCAAATCCTTGAATAGTCAACACAATCCTCAATTTTAACATGGGAAAACTCATTTCCATTAATGCAATAATACGGGATTTTTTTTTTAAGTACACTGCTCCAAAATGCAAGGTCTATCTGGACCTTAGGACCATGTAACTGTTTGCCACTTGAAAGACTACACACACACACACACACACACACACACACACTCTCTCTCTCTCTCTCTCGCCTATAATCAGCTTACCTTTCTCTTCTTTCCACCAAAGTGACAAGGAGCTGCACAGTGTCATTTGCAAGGTCCTGTTCACTACTCCACACTGAGAGGTTACTGATGACTTTTTGTAAGAGGTAGCCAATAATCCACTGAGAACCTTCTGTATCTGCTCCAAATGCTGTACTGAATGGCAGACTTATCTTAAGAGAGAAAACAAAGTTTTTAAAGTCAGAAAGATAGATCACTTCAAAAGAAACTCGCAGAAAAATCAAACTGAAATTAGCATCTAAATCTGAAGTACTACTTACTTCACATCAATTTTTAAATGTATTCATTTCTGTTAAGTCGAAAAAAGACACCCTCAATCCACTTAATCTTCCAATGTGATTTTCCTGTCAACTTTATTTTCATATTAACATACCAACATGATATTTACACCAAATACAAAGAAAATAAATTAATCCATTCCCAATAGTAATCTGTAAATTAATATGGTTAAAATAAGCTGAATCAAATGATGTGCTCTAAGAAAGTTATTAAAATCGCACACCATTCATACAGTTCTTTTCAATGTGGAAGATGTTCAGCTCTTAGTTATATTTTGATGAGAAAATCACCAAGAAAAATGTTCTCATTTCCGTAACTGTCATCATCATAAATCCAAACGAAGTCAGTTTTACATTCTGACCTGATCATATAGTTTCTCATCCACCAGGAGGTAAGTCTTTGCCCAACGTTTTAGAAACCAAACAATATCTTTGCCCATTTGAGGGCTTAGTAGATGAGTGAGATCTGCTCTTATTGCTCGAGATTCAACTTCTGAAACTCTCAGAACGGCAGATAACAGCCTGTAGGTATAAAAAAGAAGTCATTTATTCTTTTATTTACTGACTGTCTAATCTTATTTTTTTCTTAAAAGTCCTTCTTCTGTTTCTCAACTCTCTGAATTTAGGCCAGGCTATACTTGAAATTTTCAATAGGCTTGCACACAAATGCCCCATTTTATTGCTGACCTTTCAGGAAGCAGGAAACAAGACAAAGCAAAGAGTCACGGATAGAGACAACCTTCTGTGGAAGTTGTACCAAATGTGCAAGTCTCAGCATTACCATCTAAAGATGTTTTTCACATTCAAAATTGAGAAATACAATTAAAAGTTCAGAGTAAATGCTACATTCTTCAGCACTTTATCACTACTCAAAACTCCCATGGTTTAGCATGTTTTTATATATTTGTCATTTTATGGTAGAGGATCTGGAAATTGACTTATCTAGAATGCTTTGAATACTGAATCTTGTCTCTAAATCTGATAGTCCTATATACTTCCTAACAAACTTGATTCTTAATGGTATTTTAAAATAAAAATCTGGCTAAAAAAATTATCTCCGTGATGATATGCTCTAAGAAAGTGTCCTCTCCTACACTACATAATTCATATAGCTATGTGGTTTTAATAACAGAGCATGATATGCAGTTAAGTTGAAAAGTCTTTGTTCTGGGGGTGGGAGTAGGAGAGAACATAATCAGAAGTGGTATATATTTAACTTGACTTTAGCTAAAAGGCAAAGAAGGAAAGGGTGTAATTGAAAGAATCCATCTTAACATCATTTTATGGATATCTGTGCCAAAACAGGGATTCTAATCACCTGAAGTTTGGCTTTTGCTACTTTTCCTTACTGCTCTCAAGATGACTGAAATTATCTCCTTGTAATGAAATTTTACATTTCACTTCTTTATCCAACTGGATGTCTCGGAAGTTCTAGCTACTGTTTATCCCTCTGTCCTTTTGAAATAATTTCTTCCCTTGCACCAAACCGGTTGTTTTTAAGTTTCTACCCCCAGAACATCTTTTTTCCCTATATATTACACACTCCCTGTATCACGAGTGCTCAAATTTTCAAAAATTACTTTAGGGTGGATGTGAACAAAAATACCCCATGACTTCACAATACATTTAAGTTGATGTATCAGATTTTTCCCATAAGAATAGTTTTAAATGATATAACTTGTAGCCTAGCAGAATCTGAATTAAATAATTACAGTAATTTTCTAAATTCATACACAGGAATTTAGTTATCAGTGTTCTGATACCCACCATCATCCATTTGAAAAATAAACAAGTTTTTCTTTAACAGTTGGAAACTTTACATTGTTTTTCTCCTTAAATTTTTATTTCAACGTCATTTCCCCACAGATTATCTTAATATAATACATTTTTATGCTCATTTACTGATCACACCATATAATTCTCTGAAACAAGTATGTCTAGTTATTGAAATATAATTTAAAAATATTCCCAGTGATCATAAGACTGTTTTAAAACATCTTTTGGATTATCTACCGCTACAATACTTATTAGTACACAATTGAGCGAAGTACACCACAAATTTAAATAAATTATTAAACATAAAAACAAAATTTTATGCATTTGTGAATGAAATTAATGTAGCAGGATTTTGTTTTTCCAAATGAGTTCATGTATCTGTGAAAAAATATTACTTATTGCTAGAATGAGACAGAGTTGAGCATAATTTGATTTGATTCCTTCTTCACTTAAATAGAAACACTGAGAAAACCTAATTACATAAATGGAAGGGTTCCTTCATTATTTGAACTTCTTCCAAGTTATATGCCAAAAATCACAGAGATCTACTATCAAAAATTATTTTTAATCATCTGTTAACTGACAACTTGATTTCTTCAACGTCATTTAATGCAAAGGGCTGAAAACCTCCTGATTTGTAAAATGACTGGTTATCTATTACTCAGTCATTCACTCCCAACACCATACTATTTGGAAACATCCCTTTATTTGGCACTTGGCACGTTTTTACACGCCTGCCTCTCCACTATGGTAAGATTCAGAATGAGTAAGAGCTCTTGCTTTTCTTTTGTAAAGTGGGAGCAAGGTAAAGAAGAGTAGCACAGGCAGTTTGTAGGCAGGTAAAACTGAGGCTCCCCTGAGCCTTCCCCTATCCTCATGGCCGCACCCTAGCAGTCAGCAAAATCCCATGGGGCTACTTCTGAAAGAACCATCTGCCTCTTTCCACCCTCACTACTACTAATGAAAATGCTTCCTAACCTGCCTTGTCATCCTTTATTTTTTTATTTTTATTTTTTTTAGACAAGAGTGTACATTTTTTTTTTTTAATTTTTTTTTTTAAAGATTTTATTTATTTATTTGACAGAGAGAGACACAGCGAGAGAGGAAACACAAGCAGGGGGAGTGGGAGAGGCGCAGAGCAGGGAGCCCGATACCGGGCTGGATCCCAGGACCCTGGGATCATGACCTGAGCCGAAGGCAGACGCTTAACGACTGAGCCACCCAGGTGACCCTTTTTTTTAATGTTTTATTAATTTATTCATGAGAGTCAGAGAGAGAGAGAGAGAGAGGCAGAGGCAGAGGGAGAAGCAGGCTCCCCGCCTAGCAGGGAGCCCGATGCGGGACTCGATCCCAGGACCCTGGGATCACGACCTGAGCCGAAGGCAGACGCTTAACCATCTGAGCCACCCAGGCACCCCCCTGCCTTGTCATCCTTTAAATCCATCTGCCACAGTATAATCCTACTACTATGGTTTGATCAGTTCACCTCCTTACTTCCAATCTTTTTCGCCCAATACGCAGCACCATCCCTACTTCTCCATCTCTGCAAAGACCTCTCCCCTCCACACTTACACGCGAGCAACACCAAACTGCCTCTTGCTTTAAGCCACACTCTCACTTCCAGGCCTCTGCCTAGGCTATTGTCACTGCCTGGAATACCCTTTGCCTTCTGCAAACTCCTATTCAACCCTCAACTATCAGATTAAATGCCATCTTTCCCAAAAGCACCCCTTGATCCTTCCCCTGCTAGGTGCTCCTCTATCACTCTAGCAGACTTCTATTGTATCCTCATATCCTGGCACATAGGGGAGTGGAAGAAACAACTGATGAAGATAACACATTTTTTTCATTAAAGTGTAGTGGACACACAATGTTACACTCAAAATATTTTTTAATTGTTGATAGTTCCAATTTTTTTTTTTTTAAAGATTTTATTTATTTGACAGAGAGAGACAAAGTGAGAGCAGGATCACAAGCAGGGGGAGAGAGAGAGGGAGAAACAGGCTTCCCGCGGAGCAGGGAGCCCGATGCGGGGCTCGATCCCAGGACCCTGGGATCATGACCTGAGCCGAAGGCAGACGCTTAACAACTGAGCCACCCAGGCGCCCTGATATTTCCAATTTCTAATCCTATTTTACTTTCTTAAGTATGCTATCTGAACATACTTTATATTTCAGACAGCACTCACACTTTCTCATACTTTACAAATTAATCTTGGATTACCTTTGCATTTCATAAACCAAAAGTCAGCAAAATTAGTCCAAGAGAGCTCTCTTTAACTTCTCACAACATCTACTGTTATCACTCTGATCTGGACCACTTATCACCTTTCCCTTGGATTACTTCAATAAGCTTCTTCACTGGTCTCCCTGCTTCCATTTCTGTCACTCATAGTTTACTCTCAAGGTAGCAGAGTAACCTTTTTAACGTGTAAGTTACTCTTCTGTTCAAAACCCTATAACAGCACCCCACTTCATTCAGAGCAAAGGCTAAAGACCTTATCTGAGTCCCCTCTATTTTCCCTTCTATCTCCATCTTCTGACAAAATTCCACCTCACTCTGCTCAACCCACAATGGCAGTTCCCACTGTTGCCTGAATATGCTATACATGACACAGGGCCTTTGTGTTAGCTGTTCACTCTGCCTGGAATGCTCTTCCTCAGGCCTTCACGGCCTTGTTCTTACCAACCTCAAGTCTTTGCTCACGAGTCACCTTCTAAATAAAGTCTATACTTGATTACAACATTTAAAATCACACAAATCTCTGAAATCTGCACTCCTGATTCCCCCTACCTGCTCAGTTTCTTATCCCACAGCAGTTATGGTCTTCTAACATACTATATGGTTTATTTATTATCTTTCCCCTATAAGAAGTTTTAAAAGGGGAATCATTTTTATTTTGTTCACTGATGTATCCCAAATGCCCAGAACAGTACCTGGTATATATTTGGTACACAATAATTATTTGTCAAAGGATAAATTCTTCAAGAAATGTGAACTTTTTTTAGTCAAACTAGGAATGTTTCTCTCATATAGCCTTTCAAATTTAATATCACGTTAATTCTTTGGACCAAAAAAAAAAGGCAATTTTTGTTTTCCAACCTTCACCTCAACCCTCCATAGTCTGTGCTCTCAGATACAAAAATGTTTTGCTCCCACACTGATACCTGAGACTGGCAAAAATTGAAAAAGCACTGAAAATACAAGGAAAGCATTCCTGATGGTACTGCCCAGGCAAGAAATGTGACACAGAATATAATATGACAGCACCCTGAAATGAACTGCCTTTGAAATTGACATTCACCATGAATCAAACCAAAGCAAAAGCAATGATTTCCACAAGCACCTAATCTAATGCCTATAGTAATCCCCCAAAGAACAAAACTTTTTCAATAGAGCATTGATATTTTATTTCAAACAAGAGAATAAAACAATAAAGGAAATAAATTCTCAAACATTTCCTTGATATTAACTTAATAGTTCATTTTTCAAAAAAAATATTTTCTACTGCACAGGTGTAAATGAGATCCATATATTTTTGCATTAAAATTAAAAAGATGAGAGGACAGCACCCTGCTTGATTTTGCAAATGGCAAAAACCAATGTTATTTCAATACTGATATCTCTGCCTGAAACCTAAATTTAAAGATACTGATATTTAAAATGCTGTTTTCAAATCCTCTTCCAGGAGGATATTTGTCTGGGTGTATCCCTCCTTCATTTCATCATTAAGAATGAATGAAAACTTTGCCACTACTACTAGGAAGATCAAAGTGAATTCTCATCTGAGGCACACTATTGTCTTCTAACTTCACCTGACAGGACTCTCAAGTTTCACATATTCAGGACAAATATTTCTACTTTATAAGGTAAGAATCATAGTTTTCCTTAAAAAGCCGTTTAAATACAGTTTTAGCTTTCCCTGGTTTCTAAGAATCTCATATACTTTGTTTCATTCACTTAGGGTGCCTGTACCGTGTTAGCACTGCTTTCTGATGGACATGGGATATGTTCAGAGAACTTTCGATCAAATGTCCCTTCAAAGTCTCACTGTAATCAGCGTAATTTTACATTTGTTTTGCTCAGCACAGGATATAGCTGTCAATTCTCACCAGAGTGGCATTACTTATATATATACAGAGTACTTGCCATCCTTGTTTATTTCAAGGCTTCTCCAAGTTTTATTTTCTTTCATGTATCAGATTTACAACGTGCCTAACACTCGAGTCATCTACCCATCAACTCAGAATTTATAAAACAGTATAAATTACAAGAGCACAGCTATAGAGTTCATATTACCTAATCACAGAATCTGTTCTGTTGTACCCTGGGATGGAAGAAGCCTTTTCTCCTGGAGATCCCAAAATTTGAAGTGTTGTATTAATGTCAACTTCAGATGAATGCTTAATGGAATATTCCATTATTTCTGGAGGTATTAGCGGAGTCTCTCCCTGAGTATCATCAGCTAAGAGGTAGCCTTCAGTTTAAAAAAAATTAAAAATGAACACTTAACAAATCTACATTTATCAAATTGCACTATAAATGCTTTCAGTTTTATCTGATTTACATACATCATATTAAGTTGATGTAAAAGTAAATTATAAATGTTAATTTCAAGTTTAAGGAGAAGAAATTTTCTATTTCTCAGATAATTAACTCTCAAAATACAAAGGCCAAATGTTTTATTCACCAATTTTATAATTCATATTGACATGTAGGCTTTTTAATCTACTACCTTTCAATAATTTTCAGTAATATATTCTGTAAATGTAATAGGAATTCTACTATTATCTCTATCAAAAGTCAGTATTTGGGAATGCCTTTTCAAAAATTAAGATTTTTCTTGATTATTTGGAATACAGAAACACTGCTAATATGGTTACAAAAGAAGACCCTAAAAGTCAGACTACCTAGATTTGCATTCTGGCTCCAAAAATTAATAGCAGTGTGACCATGGGCTGGTTTCTTTAAAACTCTCTCTCAGCTTCTGCATTTACAAGATGGGGATAATAATAATAACAATAACAAAACCTGGTAATAGTACTAAATCAGTGGGTTGCAATCAATTCCACATAAGACACTGGGTATGCAATAGGCATTAAATATACATGTTAGCTAGTATTTAAAAAAAAATGCATCCATAGCTCTGTGATATACAGCAGCTGTATTCAAATTTCACCCAACACTATGTATGGACTTTTATTTTTTTAACATATGAAGCTTCTTCTAACATAGGAAGTTTAAACTGCTCAGTTGGCAATTACATTTTAAAAAGAAACAACCAACCAACCTGTAACTAAAATAAGCCAGTGAATATCTTCATACAGATCATCAAGCATTTTGTTGTCAATAGTGCTTGAACCAGGTGAAGCAAGTAACTGCTGCTGATGTCGCTGTAACTGACCATGGAGCCTTGTTACTCTTTCTTCTAATAAACTGAAAGAGGGGGGGAAAAAAACCCAAAGCTTCATAAAGCTCAATAAGCAAAGATCTAGAACAACTCATAATTTCCATTTATTAGGCAACATAAATTAAGACGTTAGCGCAAAAACACATGTATGAAAATATTATAGTACACAACTGTTCTCATAGCAATATAGGAATTGTGATTTATTGTTCATGACATAGAATTAAAACATTGCTTTACAAACAATCAAGGTTTACAACAGGCATTTGAAAACTGGTTATTCCAAGGTTTTATTGATATGGGTCAAATCATTTCTCATACCATGTTTTCCACAATCTCTCTGCCATCTATGCTGTAGTGCCTGGGCTCCAAATGTACAAGCCAAGGAATGCAATCATGAGTATGTTTCTGTCCATTTGTTCCAGTGTGCTGGGATACGGGGTGGGGGTGTTTAAAGTCTTTAAACACTTTAAGTGCTCTCCAGGGAATTGTGAATAGAGAGTATTTGCTCCATGGGGTTTCTTTGGACTGTGTGTACCTTGTCAGAAGAGGTATACAGTGTTCTGCAGCAATTCTTCCTAGCATTCCTACACTGGCTAGTTGATCTGAAAACTGGTCTCGATCATCCTCTTGAAGTTCACTTATTTCTTCTTCCTCACGAGAGGCCACACCATTGGCAGTCTATTATTGAAGAAAGAAATAAAGAGTGAGGAACTGCATTCCTTTGTTCAATGAATCATGCATTTTTGTTGCATTATAAAATAACTTCAGCACATCACATGGAAAGGAGGTGGACAGTGCCAACTCAGCGGTCTAGGGCCTGCTATCTAACTATGCTGACAAAAGAAAAGCGGGGAGGGAGACACCGAAGAGAAAGAAACGGAGGGTTATTACCCCGTGGTGCACATATATAAACAGAGCAAACTGCACTCACAACCCACCTCCCACACCAGAGAATTTAACTTCTGTCACTGACTGAAAAGATCTGACATCTTTAAGATCCAAGGTCCTTTATATACAAGAAGTCATTTGTATCACTGGACAACTAGGAAGACACAGGTGGGTAAGTGAAAACTGAAGAGAAACAGGGTAACTACAAGCAACACCCCACAAAACATGAACTCACTTAGTAAATGGGGTGACTTTTGCTTTAATGCTCTCAGCAAATCTTCTGAAGAAGCTCCTCCTAAATTTCTAGTATTATACAACGTATAATAGAATAAAAGAGACAAAACAGAGTTACGATGAAATACATTTTTACTTACAATCCAGCTTGAAACTTACCAAATTCCTCGTGCCATCTGGAGCTGCGAGGTGGCACTGAATATAGGAGTTGAAAACTTGAACTGCATGTTGGGTAAAAAAGCCTTTATGGAAATGTTTGTCGTCTTGAACCAAAGTTAGCCAGGATTCTAGCAATTTGTCATAGGCTTCCATGTATACCATGTCATCTTTATCAAGCTAAGAGAAAAAAACACTCATAAAACAAATGGCCAGAGAAATAAGATGGGAATTATAACAAGAGTTAGAGTTATACGTATAAATACTTTTATGAATTTTTCCTTTAGCAAAGGTTCCTGATTATTTAATAATCTAGAGCTAATTGGGCCCATTTTAAAATTAAACATTGCAGTAAAAATGCGTAAGCTTTTTGTTAAACCTTCTAAAATCTTTCTAACTTAATCTAAGTAATTCTTTTTTTTTTTTAATTTTATTATGTTACGTTAGTCACCATACATCATTAGTTTTTGATGTAGTGTTCCCTGTAATCTAAGTAATTCTTAAGCACAAAGGAATTAATGTTTTTTAGAAGACTAGCTGTTCGGTACTTTGTGGAACATGCGCTTTTCAAATAAAAATCATATTAATATTTTTCTGTGGTCAAGAGAACTGTTAGAATAAAAATACTAAATGTGTACTTATAACACACTTTTTAAAAAAGATTTTATTTATTCATGAGAGAGAGAGGCAGAGGAAGAAGGGTTCCCAAGGAACAGGGAGCCCAATGAGGGACTTGATCCCAGGACCCCGGGATCATGACCTGAGCCAAAGGCAGACGCTTAACCATCTGAGCCACCCAGGCACCCTACAACACACTTTTAAATGATTTTAGAAAAAGTGAAGGATGATGAAAACAGACTGGCCTAATCAGCATATTTAAGAATATGTGGGGAGAACTTCATTGATATTCCCTAACATTTTAGAGCAAAAAAGAAAAACAAGGATAGGGCCTACACAGGAAGGCGTCTGGGGAGGATGCTAAAGCGGGAGGAACACCAGAAGCATGTGGACTCACAGAAACCAAAGTATGTGAGTACAAGGGTGGGGAAGCCAAACAGACAGCACTAATAATTATGCAGGCTTGGATATTAAGTTTTTCACCATGTACAGGCTGTATCCTAAAATAACTTCAAAGTAAAGTATTCTGTCGTATTGAGGAGGAAGAGTCTATACATAGTGATTAAGGATACCTCTATGGAGCCCAAAGTGTTTAATATTTAATATTATCACTTAATTTTCTCACACTCTAATAAGAATCCACATCCTAATTTTGCCATCAATTACTAATCTGGGTCATAATTTACCTATGTATTGATCTCTTCATCCACAAACTCACTAGGATCACTATTCAATGAAAGGAATACTTAGTGTCAAGCACTACTGCTTAGTGCAGAAACATAAAAATGTACCCTTCTTTCATGCGTTTAAACTCAGTCCAGTGGGGAAGAGCAAAAAGCAAACAAAAAATACACTAAAGGCCATAAAGGATAAACACACATTTCAGGGTCAGTTTTTAACAACAGCGTCTCTCATAAGAAATTTGTTATAAATAAAAGAATACAGTTTTGAACTATGTACTCACTTTTTTTGTTGTTTAAGATTTTATTCATTTATTTGAGAGAGAAGAGAAGCAGGCTTCCCACTGAGCAGGGAGCCCGACGATGACGTGGGGCTTGATCCCAGGACCCTGGGATTATGACCTAAGCTGAAGGCGGACGCTTAACTGACTAAGCCACCTAGGCGCCCCCTATGTACTCACTCTTAAAACGTTCTGACATTTTGTTACTAGGTTTCTGACATCCTGTTACTAGGTAGTGAACCCACAAATACTGAAGGTCAACAGAGGTCAATAGGTCTAATTTATAACTTGGCTTTTCTGGGTTCTAAAGCAAACAGGCCCTCATCCTACAAATACAGAACTCTGGAACCTTCACCAAAGAGAATCATCTCAAGCTGTTATTCTAGCAATCTGTCAATAACTCAAAAAAGAAAAGTAATGGAAGATCTATTTCAAGTATTCTGGATTACCCAGTACCCCCAGATCATAGTATCTAAGCACCTATGTGAACTACTTTCGATGAACTGTGTTTTCTTATGCTTCCAGCTTTTATTAACCCACAGTATATTTAAAAACAAAACAAACAAAAAAACTCACACAAAAAAGCCAGTCATTTTCTGGGTAAAATTGACCTTTTATTTATTTATTTTTAAAGATTAATTTATTTGAGAGACAGAGTGCGCAAGCACAAGCGCGCAAGTGGAGGGAGGGGCAAAGAGAGGGAGAGAGAAACTCAAGTGGATTCCACACTGAGTGCAGAGCCCGACATGGCTCCATCTCATGACCCTGAGATCAGACCTGAGCTGAAACCAAGAGTCGGACGCTTTAACCAACTGTGCCACCCAGGCATCCCTAAAATGGACCTTCTAAAAGATATAAAAAATTTAAGTCATTTTGTGAAAAATTTACATTAAGAATGAAGGAAAAATGAAAAGAATGTCATTTGTTAATTTAATAAGGATTTAAACGAGCAACCCAAATTTTTACTACGTATTTACCTGGCCTTAAAAGTATATTTACCAAAAATGAGCAATTCTTTGAATGCAACCAACTGGAACTTATTCATCTCATGAATGGTCAATTCTTATTATTTGTGGTATTTATGTTCTATAAAGTTGCCACAAACACTGAGTTAGTAAACAGGTTAGGTTCCTTCTCTAGTCACTACATTTTCTACCATGTTGAGGCAGATAGATCAATACATAACCCTGTTTTATGCATAACTTAGTTTCATGTGTCTTTCTGTTTACAGACACCTTATTTAATATACATCGTTCATTCACTAATAATGAACTAGTGGCCAACACCACTATAACTTGTGCCTGAACGAAACTTATCTGATTCACATATCTGCTCCATAAGGCAGGCACGTCACAGCCATTTTGCCCGCAGGAATGCTAGGCAGCACTTCAGCATAGCACTCAGAGGCCATCGCAAATACTGAAATTATCCAGGCAGTCACTACATAGGAAGAACTTCAGTATTTTTTTGAAAACAATTTGGAATACCCCATTTCACACAAAAATGCAAAAAATGTAGCACAAGAGAACATGAAAATGTGTTTTTCCAAATGAAGGCTAAAACGGGAAGGCAGAGCATTTGGGGCCTTGTTTGACTTCAGCTGGGAATAAGCATGTCAGGCAATTCCTGTTTTTCATTAATCTTTGCATGCACATGTCCACAAATTATCATGAGAGTGCCACGAGTGCTGATTTGGGGATTACAAATAGAGCTCTAGCAAGGGGGAGAATTGCAAATAAGGAACTTGCGAATGAGGACACTGGTTCTTCTTGCTCAGGTATCACCAAAATGCATTACACTTTTGAAACTGTCATAGCTCATAATTTTTTGAACAACAGCCATCCATATTCTTGGTTCCATAAATGCAAGATCATATTCATTTAGATTTATAAATACCTATGAAAATGATCAATTCAACCATTTTTTTCATTTCTACATCATTTATTTCCGTCCAACCATCTTTGTACATACTGCTTTCAGCACTAATACCATTATAAACTGTATTAAGTAAATTCTGTGGCACAAACATTAAGAAAATAAAGGAATACTGTCAATAATATGTGACAGTCCAAACTCTTGTCACAAAATATTTGAAGTTTTTCCTGTGGAATGACTGACTTGATGAGAATAACCTATTTTCCTGTTCTCCTTGGAAATACATTGTTTGCTCAAGAGTTGATGAATTTGAAAAATTTGCCTAGGATATCATCAACTAAAACTCAATCTTTGATTTCACTTATACTATCAGTTTTATCATCATTATTAAAGCTTAGCATGTTATCTTTTTACATTCATCTTCTAATCTGTTTTATCACTGTAAACTGTCTTATTCTGGCAATTTCCTCCTCTTTGTTACTATGGGCAGAAAATGAAAAATTCTGAATTCCGAACAGACCCAATGAAACATAAAGACAAACAAACAAACAAGAAGAACTTAAATGAAACTGAAACTCTAGACCCTGGTGGTATACTGAGAGTTAAATAATGTTGTAAAAAATAGCCAAATAAAATCTGTTCAAGCTTCATCTGTTGTCATGGGGCTGAGGATTCCAAATCATTCACTGCCTCCTATATAAAGCTTTGTAAGAGATTTTTTTCCTACCTTTATTTTTACTTTATATTAGAAAGAATTCTTCTGAGGAGCAGGTGTGCTTCCTCTTTTTGCATGAGATCCTCTTAAGGAACCTTATCTCCCATCCCATTTCAAGACCTTCAAATCTAGAAAGTCAAATTTATTATTACATACAATGTAAGCTTCTAGCTTATATATCAAAATCACTCTTTTTCTCTAATCTTGACTTTCCACTCTTATTTCTGATTGTTTCTTGCAAGTTTTAAAAGATTATTTCATTTTTGGGGCTCCTGGGTGGCTCAGTTGGTTAAGCGACTGCCTTCGGCTCAGGTCAAGATCCTGGAGTCCCTGGATCGAGTCCCGCATCGGGCTCCCTGCTTGGCAGGGAGTCTGCTTCTCCCTCTGACCCTCCCCCTTCTCATGTGCTTTCTCTCTCTCATTCTCTCTCTAATAAATAAATAAAATCTTAAAAAAAAAAAAGATTATTTCATTTTAAATGCCACCAGAAATCTTCTATGAAACAAAGAAGGTTATGAAAAAATAAAATAATCTCTAATATAGTTTCAACTGCTATGCTTATCACCTTTCCTCTTTCCCTCTAGAACATGGCCACTCTTCTAAAGCCTGCCCAATTAATGGAAGAGCAGCTGTGAAGAGTGGCCTAATGTAGAACAACATTTGAAGGGTTAACTGAACATGAAACTCACTTAAGAATGTCTACTTAACAGCAGAGTCACATGGCAATTTACATGTAAGAATGTTTGCTGCAGCATTACTTAAACTCATGGCAACACATTTATGAACCATTTCCCTAATCCATTACTTCTAGCATTATTTTAATGACATGAAAAAATGCTCATAATAATATAAATAAAAAGTAATGATTTTGTTTTTATTTAAGTCTAATTGGCATGCCTTAAAATTTGGAAAAAATACATTAAAACATTAATAGTTAAGTTTCAGAAAGTGAAACTACAAGTGATTTGGTTTACTTCTCATTAGTAAAAAAAAAACTTTAAAAACAATTATTGAGTATTAAATGTCCATAATTTGAGAGGAAAAGGGTATTTATAACCCTTTGTGTGAGCAGAGATGCCAAGAAAGTGATAAGTAAAGGGATTTTTTAAGAATTTTAATTTTTATGCACTGTTTGAATTACTTTTACCAATTAGCATATTCCATTTTTACATTAAAATTGTATTCTGAAATGACACTAGTAACAAAATTAAAATTATAAATATGAGGAAAAAAGTGGAAGTAAAAACTTAACTTACAGAAAAATGGACACACTCCTAGTATTTGGATCAAGGAAAAAAAGAAAAAAGAAAACTTCAATACTCCCACAACTAACCATTTAAAATTTTTAGTTAAATTTTTCTCCAAAAGAAAATACCAGCCTCAGTAGATTTACAGGTGAAATCTAGTGAACTAGCAAAAAAACAAAGCGAAACAACTTATCTTATAAACTGATCCAGAGAAGAGAAAAAAATGCATTAGAGAATGGTCTGTGGAGTTGTCGTAATTCTGACAACAAACAAATCCAGCCATTCATAGAAGGCCATGATATGTGATCATCCAGTTGAGTTCAACTCAGAAATGCAAGGGTAATTTTACCATTAGAAATATCCATAAGGGGCGCCTGGGTGGCTCAGATGGTTAAGCGTCTGCCTTTGGCTCAGGTCATGATCCCAGGGTCCTGGGATCGAGCCCCACATTGGCCTCCTGGCTCAGCGGGGAGCCTGCTTCTCCCTCTCCCCCTGCTCATGCTCTCTCTCTCTGTATCTCTGTGTCTCAAATGAATAAATAAAATCTTAAAAAAAAAAAAAAAAGAAATATCCATAAAAACAATTCAGTTCATTAAAAGATTAAGCAGAAATGCATTTAATAATATCCAATATTGTCATGTTTTACAAAACCCCATTAGCAATTCTGATAAAGAATAGCTCAAAACCTAGAGCAAACATTATCCCTAATGATGAACCAGAAAAGATGAGTTCTGTTTCCACTTGTATTCAATACTGTACAATAAGAAAAAGAAATGTATTATACTGTAAGAGAAAAAATACAGATTGTGAAGTCTGAAAAGCAATATTATCATTATTCACAGATGATATAACTGTCACAGAAGACTAAAAAGCCTCTGAAGACAAATTATTAGAACCAGTAAGAATTTAGAAAAGTTAGTAAATATCAGATCAATATATATAAACACCAACCGCATTTCTCTATGCTAGCAGCAATCTGAAAAATAAAGTTTTAAAAAGATACTATTTACAATAGTAACAAAAATATAAGGTACTAAAAAACATATTCCTTTATTTAAAGCCAATGAATAAGACTTACATCAGTACAGAGAAATACCACATTTATGGATAGAGTTAATATTGAGAGATATCCATTCTTCACTTAAGATCCCCCATAATCCCTATCATAATCCAACTTAATAAATTCACAAATTTTATATGGAAGAATAAAAAGCCAAATATATCCAAAACTCTTCTGAAGAACTGGATGGGAGTAGGGGGAGGGAGGAGCATGACTGTCAAATACCTACACATCCCCTTAGAACAAAGCAAAATATGGAAATGATTAGAGAGCCCTGGAAACAGCCACTTTTATGTGAAAACTAGAATATATGACAGCAATTGTCCTATAAATCATTGAGAAATAATTCAATAAATGTTGCTGGCAGCAAAAGAAACCAGCAACAAAGTGAAAACACTATGGAATGGGAAAAAAATATTTAGAAACCATAAATGTGATATGGGGTTAATATCCAAAAAATATAAAGAATTTCTACAACTCCATAGCAAAAACCCCACAAATAATCCAATTTAAAAATGAACGAAGGACCTGAATAGACATTTTTCCAAAGAAGATGTAGGAATGGTCAACAGGTACATGAAAAGATGCTCAACATCACTAGTCATTAGGGAAATGCAAATCAAAATCAAAAGGAGACCTCACTTTATGCCTGTGAGAATGGCCATAATCAAAAGGACAAGAGATAATAAATAATGGCATGGATTAGGAGAAAAGGGAACACTTGTGCATTGTTTGTGGGATCATAAATTGGTGCAGCCACTATAGAAAAATCAGTATGGAGGACCCTCAAAAAATGAACAGAATTACCATTTGATCCAGCAATTCTATTTCTGGGGATATATCCAAAGGAAATAAAAACTCAAAAAGATAATGTGCATCCCCACATTCACAGCAGCATTATTTATAACAGTCAAGACATGGAAACGACCTAAGTGTCCACTGACGAATAAAGAAATTGTGGTACATATACACACTGGAAAATTTCCCATTAAAAAAAAAATGAGGAAAACCTACCATTTGTGACAACATGGATGGATCCTGAAGGCATTACGCCAAGTGAAATGAGTCAGAGAAAGACAAATACTGATCTCACTTATATATGGAACTAGAAGATGAAGAAGAACAACAACAACCCCACCAAACTCAGAAAAAGACATCAGATTTGTTGTAACAGAGGGGGTGGTGGGGAGAAATTGGAGAAAGGTGGTCAAAAAGTACAAACTTTCAGTTATAAGTTCTGGGGAAGTAAGGTACAACATGATGACTATAGTTAACACTGCTGTGTGATATATGGGAAAGCTGTTTGAATAGATCCTAAGAGTTCTCATCACAAGAAGAAAATTTTTTTCTTTTCTTTTTATTGTATCTATGAGATGATGGATGTTAACTAATAAACCTATTGTGGTGATCATTTCACATATGTGTAAATCAAACCATCATGGTGTACACCCTTTAAGTTAAAGTTATACAGTAATGTGTATCAATTATTTCTCAATAAAAATGGGGAAAAATACACATATAAATAAAAATCTGTTATCCATATGAAAAAAAGGGAAATTGGATCCCTACTTGGTATCATATTCAAAACTAAAGTCTAAGATGGTAAAGTCATGAAAGGTAAACCTTTAAAATATTTAGAAGAAAACACAGGAAGAGTAGTTGTCTGAAACAAGGAACTAATAATCCAAATCATTTTTTAAAAGTAATTTCTACACCCAACATGAAGTTCCAACTCACAACCTCGAGATCAAGAGCCACATTGCTCTTACTGACTGAGCCAGCTGGACACCCCTAATAATGCCAATCATAAAAGAAATGACAGTAAGTTTGACTACACTAAGATGAAGAACATTTGTTCATCAAAAGACACCATGAAGCCTAACTGCAATATGCTGCTCAGGACTGGATTCCAAAACAGAAAAATGATTGATGGAAAATTAGTGAAATCCAAATAAAGCATGGAAGTTCAGTTAATAATAATGCATCCAATGTTAATTTCTTAGTTTTGACAAATGTACCACTGTTATATCACATGGTAAAATTAGAGGAAACTAGGTAAAAGGTACTGTCTTTGCAACTTTTCTGTAAATCTAAAATTATTCCAAATTAATAATAATAAGAAAGATACCATAAAGTGAAAAGAAGAGCCATAGAACTGGGAGGCTAGATCTGCAATAAATAACTGACAAAAAAAATAAATAATGTACAGAATATATAAAGAATTTCTACAAAGCAGTATGAAAAAGGATAGGGAAATGGGCAAATGGGCTATTCAAAGGAATAACCACGGGAATCACATAAATATGAAAAAACGCTCAACATTACTAGCACCTTAATTATATAAGACCATATTGTATACTTACAAGTTTGGCTAAACTAAACTGTGATGGTGAAGGCATGAATCAATGAAAACTCACACACATCACTGCTGAACATGTAACTGGTTCCATCAGTTCAGCAAACAACTTGAAACTATCTTGTAAAACTGAACATTTACATATCTTAACATCTAAAAATTCCATTTCTAGGTTTAGACCTTATAAAAGCTCTCATGAATGTATGCTAGGAAACACACAGAAGAATGTTTACTGTAATGCTGTTTGTAATGGCAAAAAAGGAACCTCAGAAGTTCATTTACAGCAGAATGGAGGAAAACTGTGGTATGACATTCACACAGTGATGTATCTTATACATAGAAATGATCAAAATTTCTAAAGCAAGAGAATGACAACATTCACAACAGTGGTTACTTCTCTTGCAAGGGTGGAAGGGGGAGAAGCTGGGGTCATGGGATGGGGATGAGTACACTGGAATCATCGACTGCAGTACTGATGATGTTCTTGGGTTGGGTCATGGGTTCACTCATGGTGACCTGATTATGTTTTAGAACAACATATTTTATTTTTTTGTCTGTATCATTATTATGACATAATACATAAAATCATCTACGGTGGTTTTGAGAACCAAAGAAAAGATCTATAAAATGAACAAACAGAGTGCTAAAATGGCCATGCACAGTGCTCAACGTGTTATTAGCAGTAGGAAAAAAGGGTGGTTTAATTCCTTCAACAAAGATATATTGAATGCTAAGAGCGAAGCACTGGGATACAGAGATGAGTAAAATAGTTTCTTCTCAAAGAAACATCTGTGGCCTGTTTATATACTTAATGAAGCACGTGTTTTGCAGACATCATTTGTTAAGTCTTAACAGTTTATCTTGCCAAAATAAACAGACTGGTAACATATCTTAAGAGGAACTTATGGAATAGCATCCTCTGGCCTCTGGTATCTCAAAAGGAAGAAGCAGGACATTTTCTTAAAACTATCTTTGTTGTTCTTTAGTACATATATAATGAATGTTATAATAATTTAATTATTCATATATAGAAAAGTACAAATAAAATGTAAAAGCCTTATAAGCTTTATTATTGAAAGAGCAATAATCCCTCCTATAAAGCCCTGATATTAGACAAAGCAGAAAATCAGACTCTAAGAGCCCCTATTCATTAGATAATGACTTAAAATAAGAACTAAAAACTTCTAAAGAGCCTTCTGGTTCCTCCTGAATACCAATACAAGTAACTCATCAGGCAAAGTGTGAGAAATTTGGTTGATGACAATTGGCAACTAAATCTTTCAGTCTAATCACGGAGAACTGAAACCTAACCAAGTGCTTTTTCACAATACTTTGGCCCTTCTCCATGGCCACACTGGCCAACACCCAGCAGCCAAGCCAGAGCACGTGCACAGAGATGACGAAGGAGTCCAAGCTAGACACTATGTGCTCATGCCCTAAGTATTGTCAGGCCTGCTGCCAGAAAGGCTTTGGAGAGGGGCTTAGAGCTTATAAGACTACTTGACCCCACTTTACTCCATTTGGGAATGGAGGGTGGAAAAGGTAATCAAACTATGATAACAGCACTTAGATTTCAACGCTCATAATTAACTTAGAAGTGTATAAAGGAGTGAATGTGGAGCCCTTCAACCATAGAAAAATATCTGTTTTTATGTCTATGTGAATATAAAAAAAAAAGTCGTTATTTTATTTATGAAGATGTTGCCAAAGGAAGCTAAAATAAATATGTATATGTGAATCTGCTCCCCCCTTTTGACACTGAATTCAATTTCAGAAATTAAAATCTAACATTATTATTTGATTCCAACTATATGACATTCTGGAAAAGGCAAAAACTATGGAGATAGTAGGGGCGCCTGGGTGGCTCAGTCAGTTAAATGGCTGCCTTAGCTCAGGTCATGATCCCAGGGTCCTGGGATCGAGCCTTGCATCGGGCTCCCTGCTCAGAGGGAAGCCTGCTTCTCCCTCTCCCTCTGCCTGCCGCTCCCCCTGCTTGTGCTCTCTCTCTGTGTCTGTCAAATAAATAATTAAAATCTTTTTAAAAACCCCCCAAACTATGGAGATAGTAAAAAGATCAGTGGTTGCCAGGGGTAGGGGAAGGAGGCGGAGCACAAAAAATTTTTAAGGCCCCAAAACTATCCTGTTATGATACTGTGATGGTGAATACATATCATTGCACATTCGTTAAAATCCACAGAACACGTAACACCAAGCGTGAATTCTAATGTAAACTATGGACTTTGTGGCATAAGGATGTGTCAGTCCTGGTTCATCAACTGTAACAAATAGTTTACCACACTGGTGGAGGGATGTTGATAGTAGGGGAGGCTGTTTGCATTTGTAGGGGCAGGGGGGAAGGATGGGATATGGGAACTCTGATTTTTCATTCAATTTTGCTATGAATCTAAAATTGTTCTAAATAATAAAGTATGTGTGTGTGTGACCCTAATATGAAATATTGTAAAAGTTCAAAAGAACTCTTGCATTGAAAATACATCTCATGCTAGAGTCGTTCTAAATTTGATTGTTACGCCGTAAACAATTCCAAATCTACTCCTAACTATAACAGGACTATGCTTACTATCAGATATTTAGTATGATCCATCCTACTACAATAGATCTTTTTTCTACGAACAGCAAATAACCAACATGAGAACTCCAAATATTGTCCATGAAATTGAAAGGCTCATTCTTTGATCATCAGTATTTTCTTCATATGTAAACATAAATTACATGAGTTAGTAAAAAAAAGCATATGATTCAGGCATAAAAAAATGCAGGAAGATGGATAATTCATTCTCACACAGAAAGTTTTATTTCTAAGGAATAATCTTTAAGAAGTTCCTTAACCTGGTTTAACTCTGCGTTCCATATCTCTGGTCTGAGGCTGCTGCTACTGTATTAGTCTTTACAAAGACTTGGGAGTGAAAATAAATTAAACAATCAGAGATTATAGAGGATGGGGAAGAAGTGCCAAGAACACTGACCACTCGCAGTGTTCCCTTGCAAACATGAGGAAAAAATCATTTGGCAGAAATAACTAATGAGACCAAAACATGCCTACAATAAAAGACGGGGGGAGAAAACTCCAGTTAAATGTAAGGGTTAAAAAAGGTTCTATCGATATACTATTTCTTAATCTGGAATTTGGTATACAATTGTTCATTTTATTATTTTTTATAACTTTTATATATATGAAATTTTTTACTTTATATGAATGAAATATTTCACAGTAAGTTTAAAATTTATAGGCACTGGCACAACCCCCAAGTCCCATGACAGTTCAAATAATATATGTAGTGCACAGTGTAAAACATTAATAAGAAAGGACATACGAAAGATTAAAGACTCAAAGAACTCTTATTAGTTTATGCTGTTATTCACTGGTTGGAAGAATTTAGATTTTTTTCCTGGTGTAGCATTATTTAAGGCAAATAAGGCAATATAGATAAAATCACAGAAATGTCACAAATAAAACTTCATGAACTCTACTTAAAAATTTAGAAGGCTTTGAATGCTAAATGCAAAAGTGATTAATTCATTCTCTTTATTTTTTTTTTCTTTTAGCCAGCCCTAAAGGCACAGAATTAATTTAACTTCAGCATACCTATGCAGCTGACAGTATTCCTGGCTTCTAAAAGACCCCAAGAGAAATTGATTTAGTGGACAAGTTTTGCAGCTGTTAGAAGAATCCTATAGATAGATCACTGGGGGGGCGGGGGGGGGGAATCTGCCCCCATAAAAACACCAAGAGTCTGAGCTGCAATTTTCAGAGTTTTTAAACATTACAAATTCCTTAATATATTTTCTTCCTTTTGGAAATGCACCTGAATTTTCAAATTCTTAATGCTAAGTAATGTATATACATCAAGCACCCTGCCTGGTACATGGTAGGTGTCAATAAATATTTATGGAATTGAATTAATCCAGCAATAATCCTCATGGGCCGACATCTCAGGGACTTGCCTGGCTTACAAGGGGTAGAAGGGCAATCCCTTTTTTCTATCTCACTCTAGTGTTCATTTTTGAACCCCTGGCACATTAGATCTGGTTAGGCTTCTAATGCTAATAACACTGTTTTAAACAATACAAAGGATACTACATGGAACAACAGTTATGACAATAGGTAAGCTTTATTCTCAACCAACTATACTCCACCTCAAGTGCAAGAATTCTGTAAAACATGAACACTGGTTCTGTGCTAGGATTAGCACAGCAAATTGAGAAAACCGGAGGTGACTCATATACAGTCAGGAAAACACTGCATTGGTAAAATTATGATCCAATCAGGATTAAATGAAGCAGTGAAATTATTATTATTTTTAAAGATTTTATTTATTTATTTGACAGAGAGAGACACAGCAAGAGAGGGAACACAAGCAGGGGGAGTGGGAGAGGGAGAAGCAGGCTTCCTGCAGAGCAGGGAGCCCAACGCAGGGCTTGATCCCAGGACCCCGGGATCATGACCTGAGTGAGCTGAAGGCAGATGCTTAACGACTGAGCCACCCAGGTGCCCTGAAACTGTGAAATTATTTTTTAAAGACTTCTTTAATAAGAATCTTTATTTAAGGGGGGCGCCTGGGTGGCTCAGTCATTAAGCGTCTGCCTTCGGCTCAGGTCGCGATCCCAGAGTCCTGGGATCGAGCCCAGCGCTGGGCTCCCTGCTCCGCGGGAAGCCTGCTTCTCCCTCTCCCACTCCCCCTGCTTGTGTTCCCTCTCTTGCTGTCAAATAAATAAATAAAATCTTAAAAAAAAAAAAAAAGAATCTTTATTTAAGGTACAATAATAGCCAATTTTCTAACAAATACCCTAATGGAAGTAAAGCTGTTAATATTAAAAAGAAGTATACTTTAGGGCGCCTGGGTGGCTCAGTTGGTTAGGCGACTGCCTTCAGCTCAGGTCATGATCCTGGGGTCCCTGGATCGAGTCCCGCATCGGGCTCCCTGCTCGGCAGGGAGTCTGCTTCTCCCTCTGACCCTCCCCCCTTTCATGTGCTCTCTCTCTCATTCTCTCTCTCAAATAAATAAATAAAATCTTTAAAAAAAAAAATAAATAAATAAAAAGAAGTATACTTTAAATGTGCAAGGTTTAAGAAATACTCATGCACCTCATCTAATTATCTTTTTTTAAAAAAAACTCCTTCAAGCAGATGAAATGAATGCACATAATGGGGCTGGACAGCTGTCTTGCTCTCTACTATATCACCAATTTATTCTTTCCTGGCCATCAGAACCACGGGGTGGGGAGGTCAGCATGGCTTCTCAAACAGTCCCATCTTCTTGTGAGTTAGGGGCAAGGCCAACTATACGTATATATTGTATGGACATCACCATGCCAGAAAGTGAGTTAATAGCTTTCCCTCTTATCACTGAAATGTCCCAAATTATGCTTCCCACTTCTCAATTTCAATTTATAATTTGGCTTTGATGCTTCCCTTTTCACTACGTCTCTTCCCCACAAAGTAATTATCCACTGAGCCAGAGAAAATAGATTCTGAATGAAGAATGCTGAACTTCACATGTACTCACTCATCCAACAAAATGCAAAGTTACTTTACCACGTTACACTCTATAATGAACTTCCTAACAACTTTATCAAGTATTTTTCTCTTTACTACCTTGTCCTGCTGGTCTTGAGCTTAGGCTACAATTAAAGTTTCTTCTTTACAAAGTTCACCTACTACCACCTCCTTTACATATCCACCCCGAAACATACATGCACACCCAAACACACATACACTTCAAGGTTTAAGCTTCGTGCTTGGCTGCTCTGCTCAATTAACTGAACAAGTTATGTGGCTCCTGTCGGATGAACCTACTGGGGGCTGAACTTAAAATTTTCTATTGACAAAAGAAACCAAGAAACAAACTAGAGTATAGAGTTCGAGTCATAGTCTCTTCAAATTTCACTGAATCGATTTAAATGGATGTACTAATATTATAAACATTTTATAAAACAATTGATATAATGTGAACAATTATTTTGTTAGAATTTTAATTTTTAAGGCAATGATTCCATCTCTACAGTTTTCTCACCTCTTCAGTCCAGGAATAGACAGTATCTGATTTCTGGGGTGCAATGAAAAAATTCTTGGCTTCAGGAAGCCTCAAGTAATACCAGGAAATTTTAACAGCCAACAGAACAACTTGGCTGAAGATTGGAATTACTCTTTTTGAGCACTTTCAGTTCACTGCAAGTTGAAGAGCAGTCATAAATAACTATCTTCACACACAGGCTAAAGCCACCAAGCAAAGACACGTTTCATGAAATGCACATTAGTATCACAAACTTCTCTTCCCATGGAGATTTTTTTTCTTGCTACAGCCATATAATTACCATCGGAGACATAAACTTCTAAAAAAGGAGACAATCTGTATGTATTCCTAAATAAATACAGTTTTGAAGAAATATTCTCACAATAACACAGAAGTGTATATGCTGAATCTATTTTCCTATTGGGGGCAAAAAAACCTCCTTCGCTATTAGAGAAAAACAAAACATTTCACAAAATTAAAATTGTGAAGAAAAGTAGTATTAAAACTATTGGTTTGCACAAAATTCAAGAACTTGTCTTACCTTGGTAAAATAGTTTACACATTACAGGCTCTCAATAAGTGCTATTATTTAAAGGTTCATTTTTACCATTACTATTCCACATTTTATTGTGCGCACTGTACAGGCACTTCCATATAGTTAATCCACCCCATGGAACACTAGAAGGAATTATTATCCTACTTATATCAACGTGCTCAAAAAAGGTTAAGCAATTTGTCCAAGGTTCTGTTGTTTATAATTACTTGGCTCATGACAGTACTGTCTCCTTCCAATGTTCATGATCTTTCTGTATCATGCTGACTCTCAAAGCAGTTTTTTTTAATATGTCTCAATTTTTCTATTTTTACTTAAAAAATGATTTTTTAAATATATTTTTCCATCTGAGGTCGACAACTATGTATTATGTACTAGTACTACAATCACTGGGTGCCCAAGGAAACAAAAGATGATGTGACCTGTGTCCTAGAACTTCCACCTTGGTTTGGCTAGATTTGTTCATGTACTTTGGTATTATTTGCACATTCCCCAGGCTCCCCTCCCCCAGCACACACAAAATATAATGAAAACCACATGAGGTTGAGATGACACTTAGGAGGATTTGTTTAGTCTTCTGGCAACTCATCCTGAGGGGGCCTCCCTCTTAGCCCTCAACTTCACCAAACCTCGCCTATCTGGATACTCTGAGTAATACAAAGCTTTAGACAAATCTTTCCCCTTTGCCTTTTTTAATAGGTAACCAATTATTTTTTTCAATTTAAATTCAATTAATTAACATACAGTATATTAGTTTCAGAGGTAGGTAACCAATTTTTTTTTTTTTAGGATTGTATTTATTTATTTGACAGAGAGCAGGAGACAGAGTGAGAGAGAGCACAAGCAGGGGGAGCAGCAGAGGGAGAAGGAGAAGCAGGCTCCCCACTGAGCAGGGAACCTGATGTCGGGCTCAATCCCAGGACCCAGGGATCATGACCTGAGCCAAAGGCAGACACTTAACCGACTGAGCCACCCAGGTGCCCCGGTAACCAATTATTTTTAAAACCATTTTTAAACATCATAAACAGATCAATTAAATTAATTAAAACAAATGAAAAGAAATAACACTTTTCTTAAATGAAATCTATTAGGTATATCATATCTACACCATACCTTCTTGTGAAACAAGCACAATATACATCAACTCTGACAGTGTATCTAGGCTTTCTGTATTCTAAAATTTCTCTATCAATCTTGACAGAAAAATTGTTTTCCAAGTTGTCAGTCTCCTGGTCAAAATAAATGAATTCTAAACTTAAAATCTGCAAACCAAAATGTTACATATCTTCCAGCAATTCTTCTATAAAGTGCTTAGGAACTTCTTTGTTTTTTAAGATTTTTATTTATTTATTTGACAGGAGAGAGAGAGTACAAGCAGGGGTAGTGGCAGGCAGAGGTAGAGGGAGAAGCAGGCTCTCCACTCAGCAGGGAGCCCGATGCGGGGCTCGATCCCAGGACCCGGGGATCATGACCTGAGCCGAAGGCAGATGCTCAACGACTGAGCCACCCAGGCACCCCGCTTAGGAACTTCCTTAACCCACAAACAGAAACTAAAAAATAGCTGTGTTTCTAAATACGTGATCAACATACTGTTTAATCTACCTGGTTTAGAACAGAGTACAAACAAACCAAGGTGGGGGAAAGCACAATGAAACCATGTAAAATGAAACCTGATTTGATTCAGAATTTGTGATAATTTGAAAGGGGTTTGAATCAAGTTTAAATACTTAGAATTTCCCCATGTTTCCATGCTCAGAACATAATTTTTCCCTGAGAAATTCAAATCTCACATATGATGCCTTTAAGCTTCTATTCCTCTACTACTTACATTTTTTTCCAACACACAAATATCTGCCTGACCTGGTTCCTTTACTCATCAAACCACTAAAGTGTACAACTACATAAATCATTCTCGAGTCCTCTATCTTCTGAACACCCCTAAAGGGATACGAAAACTCACACAGATGTTGCCAGACCCCCAACAAAACAACTCAGTTAGGATTTAACATAAAATTCAAACATATCTACAAATATTCTTTTTACTTACGATCTTTGGAAAAAACCCACATTTTGATTCATAAAAAGAAAAATTAGTTTCAACAATTTAAGAACCACTAGAGAGGAAAAAATCAATTATTTCCCATGATTAATGTAGTTATTCACAGTAACTGTTATAAACACAGCTGTGTTGTCAAGGAGTTTTAGTTTCCTAAATTAAATTTTATATTTGGAAAATATACAATCGACAACTTGTACCAAAAAACATCTTTAGTTGATCTTGATTTAAAGAAAATTAAATTCTACCAAGATATACTATTAAATCACAGCATCAAAAAAATTAAAGAATACAGCCTAATCAAAACCAGCATGATTACATTTGAACTAAATTATGTTCATATAATTTCCAGGTTAAGTCCAAATTTTTTAATCCTCAAAAAATATAAAATTACCATATTAGCAATTTTTAAACTTAAAATTTTCATTGTTAAAATGGGCTTGCAACATAATTCTTAATATAGACACTTCATTCCATTTCCTACAGACACTCAATTATCTCAAAATTAAAATCTTGACACCAATAAATTTAATCTATTAAAGTGATTTTAATCCACAAGACTTTAAAAGTAATGTTTCTAAACACAGATTACAAATAATTTGCACATATAAACAAAAATGCAATTTTAACAATAGCTAGCACTTGCTTAATTACTTGTCATGAGAAATGCTGCAGAGGCACAGCAAATTGCCTTGTAAAAAACGGAACGGACACAATTTATTTTAGAATAGGCACTCACCACTTCTTCCAATGCAGCACTTCGCCCAAAAGAACAAGTGAGGTGTGTGAGGCAGTTAACAAAGGATGAGAAAAGTTCATTTGGAATGGCAGTTAAAACATTTCGTGGGAACACAGTTATCAGGTTGCTGATAATGCTGGAGATTCCCACAGCTTCTGAATCTTCTATTTCAATTCTACAAATCAAGTAATGAGTATTATTAAGTGGTAGTAGAAGAAAAGTCCCAAGAACTCATTTCCAAACATGCAAATATTATCACCCATTCATTTTTAAAGGCATGTCTCTGTGTATTAATTTCAAATTACCCATATAACTATACTTCAGAATATAAACAGGGAAAAAAAAATCACTGGTTTTTCTCTTCTAATGTTAAACACAAAGAAAAAACTGAAAGTTCCTTTTTCAGTTATGAAGGTAAGTATACCTACCCATTGATAGTATTCAGTAATCCCTCAATGAAGTGTGCTAGATAATCAACTTGTGATCCTTCATCGGGGAAGATAGGTCCATGAAGAGAAGCTAACTGGGCAAGGCACTGAAGAGAATCTTGTGCCATATCTGAATCTTCTCTGATTTTTCGATGTACCTGTTAGAAAGAATTACTAATCCATAAAAATAAATTCTTCTTTTGTAAGGGTCACGTGTCTATCATGCCGAATGAGGTAAGAGAAAAAATTCACTGTAGCTGGTTATTTCTAGAAAATTAATTCTTGAACTTAACTAAAATTGAAAATTGTCCTTCAGTCCACTTTACATTATAAGCCATGATTTTATACTTATCAAGTAATTTTTAACTGAGGGCTACCTACATTTTGAAAATTGAACTGTCTCCAGCATGTTATGACAAAGAGAGAAACAGATGCCAGCCAGTCAGACATACTGCTTCTTCTAAAAACAGCAACAACGACAGTCATCTGTATTATGCTAACTATGCCTAGCTACAGCTTCTTGCTAAAGTTAGCAGACAAGTTCAATCAAGAGTATATAGATGCTGCTTTAGCAGAAGTAAACAGTTGCACACTTAGAAAACCAATATACCTTTCAATCCCTAAACATTCACCCAGTATATAAGCACACTCTTTCATTACTCTGAGATTGCCCTAAACATTCACCCAGTATATAAGCACACTCTTTCATTACTCTGAGATTGCCCACAATTTGTTTGAATTTCATTTTATCCTATACCATTGCTATTAATAATGGCTAAATTTTTAAAATTTTATTTAAATTATATTTAAGTCCACTTTAAACCTCATCTAAATCTTATTTCAATGATGCAATACTGATGTGAAACATCTGGTGCACAGTATGCTGTATGAAGGAAATGCTCCTGAAATACTGCTCCCTAGTTTTAGTGTGTTATTAATATTCTCAGATTTTAAAAGATGTTTCATTTCTGTGATCTGACATAATTAAACAGGAAAATACACTCAGGAAAGAAATTACAGGTAATTTTTTATCCTAATCCACCAACCACATTTAACAGCAACCATTTTCTACTTTCCACAAGCATTTGACTTCTCCAGCCCTTCTTTTCTTACACAAATCTCTTTGCTTTCTGAATGTCACAGAATTTTAAACATTAGTTCTCTATTTATTTCAAGTTACATTCACTTTGACTCTGCAAATCATTTATAAATGACTTGAAGTTACCATATTTCTCTTAAGTATTCACAGGTACATTTTGGGGACACAGTGAACAGACACTCAAATCTTTATTCACAGATTGATTTCATTAATCTTTAAACCTCGAACTTCTTAAGGCTGTAAGAAATTTAAAATATTAAAGAGTCACAAAGTTAACTGATCTACTGACATGTTTAAAATATTCCACCCTCTTTGGTCTAGAACAGGGGTTGGCAAATCATAGCCTATGGCCAAATCTGGCCTCCTGCTTATTTTGTATGGCCTATCAGATGGTTTTTACATTTTTACAGGGTTGAGGAAAACAAAATCAAAGAAAAATGTTAATTTCAAACATAAGACAATTATGCAAAATTCACATTTTAATAACTGTGAATAAAATTCTATAGGAACACTGCCACGCTTATTTGTTTAGGTATCATCATGGCTGCTTCTGTCCAACAATGGCAGAGCTAAACAGCTGCCTCAGAGAACATATGACCTGCAAAGCCAAATATTTACTACCTGGCCTTACAGAAAAAGTCTGCCAACCCCTGGTCTAGAATAACACAAATGTTTCTCAAAATACACCCTATTACATTTTAAATTTTAAATAGTAAATTAAAAGTATAATACACAAATTCATATATCTACATTGTCCAATTCAAGAACTTCTGAACACAACTCATTCTCAAATTCCTTATCTATAACTAAATTTCTCTCATCATGCCTTTTTACCTAATCAACATTTAAACATGTTATCCAGGGGTACATTCTGCCAATGAATATAATGCAATCCGGACAATAGAGGTTTTCTTTTCTACCTATAGAGCTAAATGGTTGCTCATTCCTGGTCGAGAAGAGAGGACCCAAAATATATGATGACCGAAATAGCTAATGTTGATTATGTAATAAAATAAAATAAACTGCCTCAGAGCCTGCATGTACTACTGTTCAAACTTAATTTATGTTCTCTGAAATATGAACCATATAAAACTCATGATAAGCCAATGATTAATTCTTGTATAATATAGTAGATTCTTGCCCTTCTTCCAATGTCAGCATTACAAAGGAGTTCTACTGCAACTGAACTATATTATACAAATTAAAAACTGAATTTATCACCTGAATAGGAAAAGCAGAGGGATACGGAAAAGCAAAGTCTAGCAGAACACCCAAGGAGGTGGATGGTGAAGCAAGACAAGGAGTAAAGAGAAGCAAGTCAGTAAGATAAATTCTACTGGAACATGCTGAATCTGAGATGTCTGTGGGCCATCCAAATTAAAACATCGAGTAAGCACTTGGATTATAAGGCTCTGGAACTCTGGAGCAGCCTGTGCTGAATATAGATTTAGGAGTCATCAGTGCAGAAGTGGCGCTTCAAGTTCTACGTGTGGAAGAGAGAGCCCAAGGAAAGTGTACACAGTCAGCAAAGTTGAGAACTAAGAGAGAACACTAACAAGTTTTGCAGTAAGCAGAGAAAATAAGAGACCATAAATGAGGTCAAGGAGAATCAAAAAGGTAGGAGGAAAAACTAATGAGAGTGGTTTTTCTAATACCTTATGGAAGAAAGAAAAATTGAGACATCTGTAAACTTCTGAGGGACAGAATGAAACCTAGAGTATTCCTAAATTCAGATGTGACCAACACATTTAAAGTCTTAAATTCATGCAATAGTATATTTATGTCTACCTACTCAAATCTAGAGAAATAAGGATATCCAACAGAAAACTGCTTTCTATTAGGTAATGGATTCACATAACTGCAAATAAATGAATGAAATTAAACGATTAGCCACTGTCATTTTTGTAATAAATTACAAATTAAAACTCAATGAAAGCAATAGGCCACAAACACAAAACTGTTAAAATAACACAGTAAAAAGGGTTAACTTTCAACTTCAGAAGCTATTTGCATGGGGTGGTTCACAGCTGACAGGAGCAGCTGTCTAGTTTGTCTAGACAGCTGTTCAGATTTGGGGGAGCTGTTTCCAGTACTGCCAGCAAGTTTTTCACCTTTTCAAAAACTGCTGGAATGGGATCGTCTTTCAGTCAAATGAATAACACAAAGAAGTGAACTTGGATATGCATCAAAACAATTTCTGTCAGATGTGGCAGGCAACAGAATTTCTTAATTTACTTACAATTATCGCTTTCGTACGGACAGTGTTTTTAACATCATTTCTCTGATTTAAAGAATAAAATGTAAGGTAATGTTTATTGTGAACATTTCTATTTTATTTGATTTTTATGTATAACCATGGATGAATAACCTTATTCTAGGTATTGTAAAATATATACCACAAAACTACAATATTCTAAATGGTTTCATCAGAAAAGGAAGGCAGTTATAAGGATAGTAAATAATGTTTTTCTAACAAATGAAAAGGTAAGAAACTAAAATGGTTGGGATTAAGTAAAAGGGCTTCCTTTCTTTTTTTCTTAATTGGTCTTTATTTGGACTTTTACCCCAGTCATTATATCTAACTAACTTGTGTGCTTGCACTATTAACAGCAAATCAGCATCCCTCCCCACTCCATACACACATTTTTTTCACCAGCTTTGGACTATTGTAGTGGGGACCCTCATGAGCAAACATAGGAACATATTGCTTACTTCTTGATATTTAGCAAATAATAAACAGGACTATTTAAAGTTACAATTGAAATAAATTGCTATTCAATAACACTAACTTAACCCATGACTGATAAATTAGTACATAAAAAAGTATACTACTATACTACAGTAGTTCTCAAAGTGTGGTCCAGGGATCCTGAGACATTCCTAAGATCATGTCAGGTTATCTATAAGGGCAAAACTATTTTCATACTAATACTAACACAGTATCTGCCCTTTCCATTCTCACTGTCATACATGTATACAGTGGAGTCTCCTCAAGGTTACTTGACCTGTAATAATATTACAACCAACTGGATGCAGAAGCAGATCTGAGAATCTGGCCGTCTTCTATTAAGCATAACATTTGAGTTCTGCAAAAATATAAAACAATGCCACTCTTTTCAGGAAACTTCCCTATAGCTATTTGTTCACTAAAATGTTATTTATGTTAATATGTAATGGTTTGGTGTTGCTATTTTTTTTTTAAAGATTTTATTTTCAAGTAATCTCTCTACCCAACATGCGGCTTGAACCCACAACCCTAAGATCAAGAGTTGCATGCTCCACCAACCGAGCTAGCCAGGTGCCCCCTCGTATTGCTATTTTTAAATGAATTAATTACTTTTTAAAGTGTTCAGTTTGAATTTTTAATACGGTAAATATTAATAGCTATAACCCCATAAACAAAAGCTCTTCGGAGTCGTCAATAATTTTTAAGAATGTAAAGGGGTCTTCAGATCAAAAAGTTTGAGAACTTCGGCTCCAGGACATTCAACTCTTCATACTTACATAACATTTTTATAAATTAGCAAGAACATTTCTAGATAATTTCTATTTAAGCAGATGTATTTGTTAGAAGAGAAGGCTTCAGAGGAGAAAGCAATCTGTCCTGTTTTACTTAAGAAAAATACAAAACATTGTACTCTTTTCAGTGGCACTCTTCCTTGGCCTTCACCACCAGAGATGAAAAGCAAGACTTACTGTGAAGAACAGCTCCATAACTCTGCTATCCAGAAGAGTCTCCCGCCAGGACTCTGTTGGCTTTAACAGCACATTTTGTGAGGATTCAAACATAGCTATATAATGTCTGCCCAGTTATCTAGTGTCAAGGTCAACAACAATAACATTCTTACTTTGTCTAAAGTATAAGTATATCCTAAATATAACAGGAGCAATCCAGAAAGAATGTAATGGAAACAGTTTAAGCCTCTTCACATATGCTACATGCATGAAGCTAAGGAATAAAAGGCATTAGGTGCTAAAAAAAAAAAAAATGCTACAGGAATATAAGATCACAGTTTCATCAGAATTACGTATCATGCTGCAGGGATATAAAAACTTTGATAATCAGAGATCTTAATGGTAGCAACAAAATGAAAAATGTGAATATAAAACAGATGCCAAAATATATACAAAAAAGGAAAAATCAATTTCTGAATATTTATCCCATTTCCCCCAATATCTTATTAACAGCTAAAACTACATATACAAAATGTGAGTCTCATAAAAGACTACTTGAAAAAATAGTATTTTTCCCAAAGAAGTATATTCACTGGGTAACAAAAAAAGAACAAGAGCAAATATACATCATAGTGAAGCAGAGAAACTCCCACACATTAGATTATGCAAATACCAATTCCAGACAAAGAAATAATCAGTTTATGTACAACTCTATAGATATTCATTTAAAATCCCACAGACTAAAAATCAACTTTTATGGTGTTCAAGTGTTTCAATATCAAACATGCTTCAAATGGAATCCTATCTTTGCCATACTTCAAATAACCATAATATATTTTTAAGTGTCCATGAATATAATTCACACAAGGACACTGATGTAGAAACTGAGGTTAAGAAAAGGGAAAGCTGTCTGTGCATGAAGACAGTAGTTATGCCCCTTCCACTGCTAATCAGATGTCCAGCTAAATACATCAACATTCTAATCACTCAATGAGAAATTTCAAAAATAGTTATCCAAAACTATAGCTTGCAAAAATTAGACACAAGTTCAAATGCTGTATTTTCATTAAAGCCCAAATCATTAACAGAGAACATTAAAGGCTATGAAAATGCTTTGGAAATCATTTTTTAAAAGATTATTACTTAACCCCCTTCTGAAATATCTAATATTTTGTCTCTGAAGAGCAAGGAGGGGACTACGAGTTGTTTCAGAAGAGAAGTCTGCTTGCTTATTTCGGAAAAATTGCTCCAAAAATGTTCTGCAACTCCATTTGATTGGTGAATAAAAGTGAAATTCAAGTCAGTCACATAATTTCACTTTTCTCTTCCTTTATCTGCCCCCTTGTGGAGGTGCAGGGAAAGAGTCAAGAGGACTTGTAAGAGGAACGGTTAAAACGAAGTAAGCCTGGATTTTGAAGAGAAAAAAAAATCAGCCCATGAGTGCTAAGAATTTTCAGTGTGTTAATAGTTTTTTAAATGATTTCACTTTCTCACTAGGCACACATTTTGATCTTATGTTGTTAATGTGCTCTGCATTCAGAATATACTGGTTGAATAATAGGTATTTTTACATGTTGTCTAAAATGAAGGCTTATCTTAGAGAAACAAGTATTTGTGGATGAAATCATAGGGTGTCTAGGATTTGCTTTACAATTATCTGAGGATGGAAGAGCATAGATTGAAACAAAAACTCAGAGCTAATGAAGCTGGGTATTTTATTTTTTGCACATCTTTGAAATTTTCCACAATAAAAGTCTGGGGCATAAAAAAAGGTTTAAGCATATGAAATAAAGTACCCAAGAGTAAGGCAATAAATTCTTTGTACTTCATAAAAAATATTCCACTTATTTTTTTTCCAGTTCTATTTTCCTTAAATTTCAATGTCCCATTTTATTAATTAAAAGGCAATGATTTTGATATATACTGTTCAGTAATGAAAAATATTTATTACTTATGCTCAGTACTGTGTTGAGCACCTGCATAAAGAAAATCATGACAATCTCCTTCAAATTTTTTAGGAGTTTGCAATCTTATAGTAAAATGGTAACAAACTATTATTTTATTGGACATCCAGATCTAACAAAGTGTATGTGTATAATTTTACTAAATATTTTCATCTAGAAAAATAACAGAATTTATTAGTACTTCATATGCTTACAAAAGGTATAAATTTATTGATGATTGATTGATTGATGAGAGAGAGCACAAGCAGGGGGAGCAGCAGGCAGAGGGAGAGGGGAGAAGCAGCCTCCCTGCTGAGCAAGAAGCCCGATGGGGGACTGTCCTGGGATCATGACCTGAGCCGAAGGCAGATGCCTAACCGACTGAGCCACCCAGGTGTCCCAGGTAAAAATTTATTTTTAAATTAGGTGGGATATGAGACAGATTCACATAACCATAGTAAAATGGTCCGTCTCGAAGCAGACCATCTGTCAATTTTCTTATTAATACAGCCACCAAGGCAGCGAGCAAGTGCAAGCTGCTCTTTCTCAGAGTAAGAAAGACAAATACTTCAGGTGCTGGTACCTGCAAGAGAAAGCTAAAATCTAAAACCCCCAAGAGCCCCACACAATTCAAGCACAGAGGAAGAATATTGGGAGAATACTGGCAAAAGTAAAGTGAGTAATATTTATGTCTTGGAAATATGGAAAATCTCATTCCAAGGGAAGGCGAGGAATCTCCTGCATCCTAACTAAGGCTCCTGGTTATACTCAACAAGGGGTTGCCAGTGTTCTTCAGTGAGTGGAAGGTGATCACTTCAAAGATTAGTAAGTATTACAAAAGAAAACAAAACCTAAACCAAGATACTTGTTTAATTCTCTTGTCTACCCTTTTTGTATTTAGAAAAAGTGTATGCTCCATAAATTCTTATGGATAGCAAGGATTTCTATGAAGAGAAAATGGAAAGACATACATTTAAGAGAGGGCTTTTTCCAGATATGAAATGGAATGAATTGCAATTGCTCACCTAAACTTCAGGTTCAAAATAATCCTCAAATCTTTAATTTTTTTAAATCCTGGTTTCAGCTTCCCTGATCCTGGTCTGTTTTAAACATACTTTCCCTAGTGCCCAGTATGTACGGCCAAATTTCTTCTAAAAGCTGACAAGTATATTTTTAAAATGTTAATTCCTTACATTTTGCTAACATCACATGGAGATCTGTGAGTTCTGTATGTGACATCTATCAGAAAATACTTTCCCCCTATTTTATTTTTTAAAGATCTTATTTATTTATTTATTTATTTGACAGAGAGAGAGAGAGAGAACACAAGCAGGGGAGCAGCAGAGGGAGAGGGAGAAGCAGACTCCCCGCTAAGCAGGTAGCCTGACGCGGGGCTTGATCCCAGCACCCCAGGACCATGACCTGAGCTGAAGGCAGACGCTTAACCGACTAAGCCATCCAGGTACCCCGGTCCCCTAATTATTTTAAAGTTCATGTGAGTTTTTTGTTTTCCAACTCCAAACCTCAAAAGGACTTTTTATCTTGACATGTTGTTTGCCGCCTTCTTTTTTTTTTTTTTAAAGATTATTTATTTATTTATTTGACAGAGAGAGAGAGACACAGCAAGAGAGGGAACACAAGCAGGCGGAGTGGGAGAGGGAGAAGCAGGCTTCCCGCTGACAGGGAGCCCTATGCGGGGCTCGATCCCAGGACCCTGGGATCACGACCTGAGCCGAAGGCAAACGCTTAACGACTGAGCCACCCAGGCGCCCCTGTTGTTTGCCTTCTTTAGAAAACTCATTTATAACACACTTCGCTCAGAGGTTACCCTAATTGTTCTTTGAAGAATTAATCTACAACACTGCAGACTTAACTACCTTCTTATAAGTCAGCCCAGCACAACCACCACCACCATTTTTGCATAGTAAAAGTGCACACATACTCATGTTGGTACAATAAGATACAACCATGTAACTTAATTACAAATAATATTTCTATTGAAAGAACATGTAACTACCCCAAAAGCATTTTAACAAAAACTTAAACATTAAAAGCAACAAAAGAACAGTGTAATAATGAATAGAACAAATTTTTAAGAACAAAGCTATTCAGACAAAAAAATACATGTTTTAGTTAGCAGACTGTGCTGTGAAACTGCTGATGTGGTTACCTTCATAAGAAGCTATGAGGGGGCACCTGGGTGGCTCAGTTAGTTAAGCGTCTGCCTTTGGCTCAGGTCATAGTTCCAGAGTCCTGGGATGGAGTCCCACATTGGGCTTCCTGCTCGGCAGGGAGTATGCCTCTCCCTATCTCCTCTGCTCTTGTTCTTTCTCTCATTCTCTCAAGTAAATAAACAAACAAACTCTTCAAAAAAAAAAAAAAAGGCTATGAGGGTTCTTCTGTATTACCTGAAATATTGTTACTATGAATATACAAGTATTACTTTTCAATTAAAAAAAAAAGTGAGAAGCCTATCACAATGTGAATAGAACGGTCATATATAGATCTGGACCACATGTGTACATTCAAAATATAAAAAATCAGGGTAATTCAATTTTTGATTTGGTACTGCGAATTAATTGACTATATCTGTATGTTTGCATAAGACACCCCAAAATACCACTTCTTTCCCAGATAATTCATAATGTAGACTACTTTAAAAACAAAAGACTACCTCTAAAATTCAGAAATCCAGTATTTCTATTCTTTTTTTTTTTAATAAAGATTTTATTTATTTGAGAGAGAGAGAGGAGGAGCAGAGGGCAAGGGAGAGGGGCAAACTGACTCCATGATGAGTACAGAGCCCAACACAGGGCTTGCTCCCAAAACCACAAGATCATGACCTGAGCTGAAACCAAGAGTCAGACGCTTAACCAACTGAGCCATCCAGGTACCCTAGCATTTCTATTCTTAAGACAACATTTTAAAAAGAATTTAAGGGGCGCCTGGGTGGCTCAGTTGGTTAAGCGACTGCCTTCGGCTCAGGTCATGATCCTGGAGTCCTGGGATCAAGCCCTGCATCGGGCTCCCTGCTCGGCGGGGAGTCTGCTTCTCCCTCTGACCCTATCCCCTCTCATGCTCTCTCGATCTCATTGTCTCTCTCAAATAAATAAATAAAATCTTTAAAAAAAATAAAAAAAAAGGATTTAAAGTTTTGATTTATACTACCTACTACATTAACATGCCATAATATCTACACATTATACTGCTTTATCTTTTTTATCCAAATGTATTATCAATGAAAGAGAAGTCTAACAATGAAGTGATTATTTACTAATTAATCATTTATTAGTTATACACCTATTTTACACCTATCAGATTTTAGGAGACCTACAACTCACAACAGGTTGATACTAGTTAAATAGCTAGCATTCACCAAAATCTGAATCAGATTTTAAATCAAGAATTTTCTTGGCCTATGGCTTTAAACATTTATCTACAATAAGTACTGAACTCAAGTAATTTATATTTTGTATCAGAATAATTCATTTGTAACCAAATAAAGAATTCAGGAAAACAGCCATCCAGAGCTTTGTCTTTTAATAATCCTATGTCTTTTTAAAAATCTGTCATCCACATCTAATCTTACTTTACCTTCCCATATTTTCACCAAATTCAAAAACCACAAATTATAGTACAATATTTGTCATTGTATCAAATACAAGCCCACTCCCCTCTTAGCAAGAGTTCAAATTCTGAAGTGCAAAAACCCAACCAGTCTTCTAAGTTCAACGCTATCTTAATCCTCTGGAAAATCAGCTGCAGCTAGATGTAAATTCAACTGCACTTCAGAACAGCGAAGAATTAACTCTCTATTCTCTACTGTCCGTTTCACAATGTTCCTATCTAGCTCTAAAATTCTCTGCTTAGGAAAGCTCAGAAACTTCTAAGAACTCAAAAGCATATAAATGTACCACCTGCCCTATTTTATAACTGCATGACCAGAGAGAAACACACTGGGCTAAGAGCCAGAAGGACAGAAATGAATGCACCCTGCTACTGACTGTCACTGGATAAATCCTACTAAGTCTTCTGTCCCGAACAACAAGTCTTGAGGTCTCAAACAACAAACAGTATTATCAGTAAGCACATATATCTTAACACGAGGGGAGAAAAGTCATCTTCAGAGACACTGGTCCTTACAAATGCAAATGAGTTGTTCATCTACTAACACCTTTAGTAAGGGTATCATTTTGTGGTGGTAACGGACAATAAAAAGACAATGAGTTATACAATAACTATAAATCATCCTCAAACAAACAGAGAGAGAGTATGAAAATTACCATAGCCTATACTTATAAATACTTTGATATAGGAAGATCTTGTAGCAACAATGAACATTTTACAAAAGTAATAAAAACTTTCATTTCTCCATCTTCCCATATTCTTTTTAAGCCACCTCATTAGTAAAACCAAGTTTCAGAGGCAAAGGGAAAGCCAAGTTTTTCTTCTTAAACATTTATCTCTGTCACTATGAGTTTTTCTAACAATAAAAACTGTTATTTCTCTTTCTGGCACAACACAGAACAAATGAGCCCAGTCTTACAGACAGCATTTAGTCCAAGTAACCAAAAGTCCTTTGAAATAAAGGAGAACTGACCTCACCTGAATGTTTTCCCAAGCCTTGCCTGCAAATAGTAACGTTGGCTTTACTGGAAATCCTAATTTAGGTGAAGGCTTCTATATCCCATTACTATTTTATGATCCAGTTAGCTTTCTCCAAGAGACTGAGTTGAAATTTTTTTTACTAAAACCAAATCAGATCCACAAAAATAGAATATCAATAAAAGGCAGTGTAACCAAACTAAAAAAAGAAGTATTATTAAAGTCAACATACCAAACATACCTGCCAAACGTTCTTATTACAAAATGATACTGTGATTTATGATTAGCATTGCCAAAACCCTTAAGCATTTATGGACACCAGGTGAACTCCTAGCTAAATAATCTTAGCAGCATAAACAAACAGCCAAGAACTAAAATAATACTTTGGAATCAAATCACCTTACCTCACTAATTAAATAATATATATTTGTTAAGCATCTATTACTACATGCTAGACTGTGAGAAGGTATCCAGGCAGAGAAAGTCCATGTGAAGAGATGCCAAGGCAGAAGGAAACAGCTTGTGAGAGCAGCTCTAATAAAATAGCACAGAAAAGTTTTGAGAAGGAGACAGAGATCAGACCATCCAGGATGGTAGAGGCCATTTTTAAACTGGGATGATGATATGACAGAGGATCATGGGACCAGGGACACTTTCTTTGGACAGCATTGATCTGAAACAGAATGAAAACAGGTAGATTTCGTCTCAGTCTCCATCAACAAAGTGAGACTGGGGTACATTCAGTAAGTAATTAGCTCACTGGGCCAGGGGGTGATTCTAACATCTACCAAATCCCAGGAGCTATATACATTGCTCCACCCACGCCTGAGGTGGAGCATGCTTTTTTTTTTTTTTTTTTTTTTGGAGGATACTTTCATAAATTACCTTTTACACATATAAAACCTACATATAATAAGTCCTTAATAAAGATAATGGTTTGCAGATGACACCATGTATATAAAAATTTTTTTTAATCCACTAAAAATACTATTTGAGCCAGTAAATTCAGCAACATTACATGGTACATGGTAAATTCAGCAACATTACATGGTACAAGATTAACATTAAAAATGTATTTCTATACACTAGCAATGAATATGAAAATAATTTTAAAATCAACTCCATTTACAATTGAATTAAAAAGAATAAAACATCAGGAATAAATTTAACAAAAGAATTCCAAAACCTCTACTCTGAAAATTATAAAACATTGTTGGAAGGAATTAAAGATCTAAATAAATGGAAGGATATCCCATGTTCATGGATCAGAAAATTTAACACTGTTAACATGGCAATACTCCCCAAACTGATCTACTGATTCAATACAACATCTATCAAAATCCCAGCTGCCTTTTCTGCAGAAATTGATAAACTAATTCTAAATTTCATATGGAAATGTAAGGGAGAGAAGACAAAATAATCTTCAAAAAAAAAAAGAAAAAGAACAAAGTTGGAGGACACACACTTCCTGATTTCAAAACTTACTACAAAGCTATAATAATCAAGACAGTGTGGCACTGGCATAGTAACAGACATAAAGACCAATGGAATAGAATTGAGAAGCCAGAAACTGTCACATTTACAGTTGGGTAATTTTACACAGAGTGGGGGATGGCAGGGACAAGACAATTCAATTGGAAAATATCTTTTTCAACAAATGGTACAGAAACAACAGGATATTCAACATGCAAAAAAATGAAGTTGGATCTCCACCTTATACCATATACAAAAACTAACTTAAAATGATGATAGACCTAATATATGACCAACCTAACTGTATGGGCTAAAAACCGTAAAACTCTTAGAATAAAATATAAGATTAAATTTTTGTGGCCTTAAGAACAAGAACAAAGTCACAGTCCTGACACTATCTAACTTACTATGAAGCTACAATAATCAAGACAGTGGGTACTGGAGAAAACAATGGACAAACTAGATCAAAGGAACAGAATAAAGAGACCAGAAACAGATCTACATAAATGAAGTCCAATAATCTTTGATAAAGGAGCAAAGGTAATACAACAGAATAAAGACAGTCTTTTCAACAAATAGTGCCTGAACAAATGGACATCCAAAGCAAAAAAAAAAAAGAATCTAGACACAGACCTTACACCCTTCACAAAAATTAACTCAAAATGGTCACAGACCTAAATGTAAAACACAAAACTAAAATTCCTAGAATATAGAGGAAAATCTAGATGACCACAGATTTGACAATGACTTTTTAGATATAATACCAAAGTCAAGATCCATGATGGAAAGAACCAATAAGCTGAATTTCATTAAAATTAAAAAGTTCTGCTCTGTGAAGGACAATATTAACAGAATAAGCCAAACATTAGTAGAATATATTTGCAAAAGATATTTCTGGAAAAAGACTATTATACAAAATACACAAAGAACTCTTAAAGTTCCACAATAAGAAAACAAACAACCTGGTTAAAAAATGGGCCAAAGACCTTAACAGACACCTCACCAAAGATATACAGATGGCAATAAGCACACGAAAAGATGCTCCACATCATATGTCATCAGGGAAATGCAAATTAAAACAACAATAAGATACCACTACACACCTACCAGATTGGCCAAAATCTGAACATTGACAACACCAAATGCTACCAAGGATGTGGAGCTGAAAACACTCATTCACTGCCAGTGGGAGCACAAAATGCTGCAGCCACTTTGGAGGACAGTTTGGCAGTTTCTTAAAAAACTAAACCTACTCTTACATATGATCCAGCAATTATGTTCCTGGGTATTTACCTAAAGGAGTTAAATATTTGTGTCAACACAAAAACCTGCACACAGCTGTATAGTCATAACTGACAAAACTTAGAAGCAACCAAGATGTCCTCTGATAGATGAATAGATAAGTAAACTGTCATCCAGACAACAGACTATTATTCAGTGATAATAAAGAAATAAGCTATCAAGCAATGAAGAGATATGGAATCTTCAGTGCATATTACTAAGTGAAAGTCAATCTGAAAAGGCCACATACTATATTATTCCAATTACATGACATTCTGGAAAAGGAGAAACTACTGAGACAGTAAATGATCAGTGGCTGACAAGGGTTTGGGGAGAGGCAGGGATGAATAGGTGGAACAAAGAGGATTTTTAGGGCAGTGAAACTACTCAGTATGGTACTGTGATGGTGGATACATGTCATTATACATTTGTCAAAACCCACAGAACACCAAGAGTGAATTCTAATTTAAACCATGGACTTTGAGTGACAATGACGTGTCACTTGAAGGTTCATTAATGATAACAAATGCACAACTCTGGGGGGGGATATTGATAATGGGAGACTGTGCATGTGTGGGGGAAGGGAGGATAGGAAATCTCTGTACCTTCTGCTCAATATTACTATGAATCTAAAATTGCTCTAAAAAAGTCTATTTCTAAAAAAACCTTTCTGACCTTGGGTTATGCAAAGCCATCTTATATCAGAAGCACAAACAACAAAAGAAAAAAATTAAAAATTTCTGTTTCATAGGCCATTATCAATAAAGTAAAAAGTCAATTCACAGAATGGTAGAAAATATTTGAAAATCATACATCTGCCAAGGGATTTGTTTTATGTATTTATAATATATACACGACTCTTACAATTCAAAAATTAAAAAAAAAAAAGAATCTAGATTCTTTAACTAACTAAATAACTCAATTTAAAAATGGACAAGGGAGGGGCGCCTGGGTAGCTAAGTCAATTAAGCCTCTGCCCTTGGCTCAGGTCATGATCTCCGGGTCCTGGGACAAGCCCCATGTCGGGCTTCCTGCTCAGTGGGAGTCTGCTTCTCCCTTTCCCTCTGCCCCTCTCCCCGACCCCGCTTGCACTCTCTCTCTCACATAAATAAAATCTTTAAAAATAAAAAATAAAAATAATAAATGATAAATAAATAAAAATGGACAAAGGATCTCAACAGTCATTTCTCTAAAGAAGATACAAAAATGGTCAATAACCACATGAAATGATGCTCAACAGCATTTACCATTAGGCAAGGCAAATCTAAGGCACAATGAGATACCACTTTGTATGAAACAGGATGGTTATAAACAAACAAACAAACAAAAAAAACAGGTAAGTGTTGGTGAGGATGCAAACAAAATGGAATACCTGTACATTACAATGTTAATGCAAAATAGTGCAGGTACTGTGGAAAACAGTCTGACAGTTTCTCACAATGTTAAATATATAGTTACCATATGACCCAGCAATCCACTCCTACAGGTACACCCAAGAGAAATGGGAACATACATCCACAAGTATGGAAAAACTTGTATAAAGATGTTCACAGCAGCATTATTCTATATTGAAAATTGTTTTTAAAAAATGGAAAGAACTGGCGTGACTGGGTGGCTCAGTTGGTTAAGCATCTACCTTTGGCTTGGGTCATGATCCTGGGGTCCTGGGATTAAGCCCCATCTCGGGCTCCCGGGGAGTCTGCTTCTCCCTCTCCCTCTGCCCCCACCCCCCGCTCGTGCTCTTTCTCTCATTCTGTCTCTCTCTCTCAAATGAATAAATAAAATCTTAAAAAATAAATAAATAAAAAATGGAAAGAACTCAAATGACCAACAACTGATCAGCAGATGAACTGAGAAATAAAACATGGTATTATCCACACAGTGGAATATTACTTGGCAACAAAAAGGGATGGAATGCCGATACATGCTACAACTTGAATAAGCCTCAAAAACATGCCACATAAAAATGACCAAAAAACCCCCACATATTGTATGATTCCATTTAAATAAAACATCCAGAATAGAAAAATCTATAGAGATAGAAAGTGGATTAGTAGTTGCCACTGAAAGGGGGTAGAGGTGGGGAGGGAAGTGGGGGTGGGAATGTTAAAGGGTATGGGGTTTCTTTTTGGGATGATAAATATTCCCTAAAATCAATGGTGGTGATGGTTGTACAACTCCTGAGTAAACTTTAAAGAAAAAATTTAATTGTACATTTTAAATGTGTGACTTGTGGGGCACCAGGGTGGCTCAGTCAGTTAAGTATCCGACTCTTGATCTCGGCTCAGGTCATGATCTCAGGGTTGTGAGATTGAGCTTGTGCCAGGCTCCACACTGGGCATGGAGCCTGCTTGAGACTCTCTCTCCCTCTCCCCCTACCCCCCACCCCTGCACTCACGTGCGCTCTCTCTAAAAAAATAAATAAATAAATGTGTGGCTTGTATGGTTTGTGAATTTTGTCACAATGCCTTAAAAAAAATACCACAGTACTTCTTAATCCAAAATTTATGCTATGTCAACATGTATCTTTTGTTTATCAATGCCAAACATAAGTTTCTGAACATGAATCGTCAATTAAGAACACAGTTGTTGGGGCGCCTGGGTGGCTCAGTCGTTAAGCGTCTGCCTTCGGCCCAGGTCATGATCCCAGGGTCCTGGGATCGAGCCCCACATCGGGCTCCCTGCTCCGCGGGAAGCCTGCTTCTCCCTCTCCCATTCCCCCTGCTTGTGTTCCCTCTATCGCTGTGTCTCTCTGTCAAATAAATAAATAAAATCTTTAAAAAAAAAAAAAAAAAAAGAACACAGTTGTTTTAATGAAAAGATATAATGTACCAAGCAGATATTTTAGATGACTTACAAATGTGAGTAAAATCTTAAAGTCTTCCGGATAGGACAATTACCCACTTCTTTCTTCTTTGTGAAGGAAACCTGATATATAATGAGGAATATTTACTACCCTAAGTGGATTAAAAAATAGAAGATCTAAGATTAAAAATTCAAAAGACTACAGTGTGGTGATGTTTACCCCAATTAGATTACATTTCCATTACTTTTATGCAGTTCAATGCTACACATTTAGGTGTGGATACATGTTTCGGTGGTTAGGTCAGAGAACTTTCAGGCTATCAAGTCCTCTTTTGTATTCCATTCCAACTTAACCCACCCTAGTGTAGGGCGAGGCTAGTCAACCAAAGTTGATATGAAGAGAGAGAAAAGGCATCATTCCCTCTTTCAAGGAACTTAAAAATTCAACTCAGACTGAGCTGCGGGACCATAATGTTAATACTAATCACTGTCTGATCTCTCACAAGAACTGTCTAGTGTGGGCAGTTGTGTAATCTTTATATATAAAGATCACGCTACCAGCCTACTGTCAGTAGAACAATGATTTTGCATTAGTGGTAACAGATTCACACACTTTTCCCCAGTCCAGATAATGAACCCAAATCTGCTAAAGACAACCGACCAGGGTAGGAAGTACAGTTCTACCCATGGCAAAAGCAAAGTTTCTTTAACCGGTAAAAAGATTAAACCCACATGGTCTTAATGCTGATATGAACAAAAAAATCCTGCCATCAAAATTAAAATGTATAGAATGGCCTTCAAGAATTCACATTAGATATTAAAAAACCAAAACTCTCCAAACAATTGTAATTTCTTGAGTATTCACTACTCACTTAAACCTAATACACGGGAAAAACATGTATTTAGTGGGCAGCTCTTTTACCATCTTCCCATCGACATCATTTTGCAAATAATATACTCTATGCTTCAGAGTACAGCCCAGGACTACCTTGTAAGTAGTGGCATTCGTCAAGAATTTATTGAACTGATAACCTGTTAGACAGTTCATGGAATTTAGAACTCAATGGATATATTTCTTTATAAATAAATAATTTGAAAGGAAATAATTTTCTAGTGAGAAATATGGCATTTAAAGTAATTAAGTCAGACCCGCCCAACAGACACCTACATAAATGATGTAACTTACTGAGCCAAAGGGGCACCAAAGGACACAGCTCCTGGCATGTAAAGTTCAACTTTTAAGTTGCCTATGGCCTTAAATTCCTAAGCAGTTAAGATCAGAGAGTTAAAAAGTATGTAAGTTAAGTTTCCTCTTGGGGAGACTTTTTTCTAATGCTCAATCCATTCCTCCCTGCTCCTGCATGGATTTAAACTATAAAAAGTAATAAGTGAAAAATCCGTGGGCTTAGAAAGAGAAAATAAAACTGCACAGCCTTGCTCAGACAGGAGCAAACAACTCAGTGGGCCTTCCGTTTGCTCTCCAACCACCTGCAGGTTGACATCAGAAAAGCAGTTTTGTTACCTTTCTCCTATAGCCAAAGGCCCTACTGGCTATGATGGTTCTATGTACTATAGTACGTATAATGGGATAATAACTGTAAGTAATATAGTGGGGTATCACAGGCAAGAAAACAGATACAAGAACTACCAAGTTTAAAAGTTCAACTACTAAATATTTTTCAAAATATTACAGTATAGGTTAATACATAATTCAGAATAATCAATTATGACTTAGGACTGAAGGGACTACTCCCAACATAACCTTTCCTTCCAATGGCCTGAAGTTAAATTCTTCTTGCTGGTTTCTCCTGGATACGTTCCTTGTAAAGCAGAAATATCCCTGGAAGGATAATACATAAACTACTTCATATACTGATTAATGACTTAATAGACTGACCTTTCTTTTAAAGTGTACAATAACAGGTATAAACAGAGAACAGTTTGAGGAAAAACTAAAAAAAAAAAAAAAAGGACTGAAGAAGAAACTTCACAATGGCTTTACACATTTTTTCATACACACAATTGAAAATTCCATCACATGCTGATTTCTACCACTTTGCTCGTCTACTTTTGAACAAACCTGGGCAAAGCTGATCAAACCAGCATTTAATAGCTAAGAATCTTGGATCATGATGGTAGGCATGCCATACATCCTAAAGCTTACTATCTTCCTCACTACCTCAACTGCATCCTGGACTATCTAAACATCCATACCATTGGCTATCTAGCACTACAACATCTTATTTTCTTGCCTCAATTCTGATTTCTTCCCTTTGGGTAATAAACAGGTTCATCTCTCCAAAGCATAAAGTACAAAACTAAACCAAACCTCCAATTGTCTCAAACTGCCACTCCATTTCTCACAGTTCATGGTCCTCAAAATACCGACACTTTCTACTTCAATTACCAATCACTACTCAATCACGGAAATGGCTTTTGTGCAATACCCGCCCACCTGGTACTCAAATAAACAGATCTCCACATGACTATCTGTGCCCTGATACCCAATCTACATCTTCCTTATCAGTAACAGAGCATGTCTACTACCTTTATTTTTTGAAACACTCATCTATCTTTGCTTCCCAGACTCCCTTGCCTGGTTATTCCCTCTGCTTGTCTGAACTGCCCTGCTCAATCTCTTTTGCTTTTTCCTGGTTCTTACTATTGCTGTACCCAAAGATTCTACCATTGACCTTCTCTGCTTCTCTTTGAATGATCTTTCTCACTCCCTTTACTTCAATGGCCCCATAAAAGGAATATCTCCCAAAACTTTATCTTTACCCTTAATTTCCCTCTATTAACATTCTACAACAGTTGGCAGTTGACCTTTACCGCACAATTTCTAACCCTTGGCATGACTGATATTTTTAAAGCCTTGAGACTTACTTCACATACTACACAATTTACTCATTGATGGTACAATTCAGTGGTTTTTAGTATATTCAGAGTTATGCAACCATCACCATGATATAATTTTAGAACATTTTCATCATCCAAAAAGCCCCATGCACCTAAGCCATCACCTCCTGTTTCCTTCCAACCGTCCCAGCCCTAGGTAACCACTAATCTGGAATCGTACATGTGGTCTTCTGTGAATGACTTCTTTCACTTAGGATGTATGATGTTTCCAAGGTGTATCCATGTTGTTGCATGTATCAGTATCAGCATTCCTTTTTATTGATAAATAATAGTGTATAATGTGGGTAAACCACATGTATCTATTTATCAGTTGATGGCTACTTGGGTCATTTCCACTTTTTGCCTATTATAAATTATACTGTTAAGTACATTCACATAAAAGTTTTTGTGTGGATCACTGACATTTTGGGCACAATAACTGCTTCTTGTAGGAGCTGTCCTGTGCATTGTAGATGTCTAGCAGTAACCCTGGCCTCTACCCACCAGTTGCCAGTAACACTCCCGAGAAGTGATAACCAAATACGTCTCCAGACATTGTCAAATGTCTCAAGTGTGCAAAATCACCCCAACTGAGAACCACTGCTGTAGAGTTATGATGTCTTCAGTGAAACTCTATGTATGTACATTAATCTTGACCTAAAATCACGGCAAAACAAAGTATTATAGGGGCGCCTGGGTGGCTCAGTCGTTAAGCGTCTGCCTTCGGCTCAGGTCATGATCCCAGGGTCCTGGGATCGAGCCCCGCATCGGGCTCCCTGCTCCACGGGAAGCCTGTTTCTCCCTCTCCCTCTCCCCCTGCTTGTGATCCTGCTCTCACTGTGTCTCTGTCAAATAAATAAATAAAATCTTTAAAAAAAAAAAAAAGTATTATATACTCTTAAATATTAATAAATATCTAAATATTCATGTATTCTTTTCATTAATACCTCTCTGCACATCCTAGCTCCACTGCTGAGTTAGCTTCAACTGGCTTTCTTGATAACATTTTTATATCATAATTTACATACTTCTCTGTAAGAAATTTCCAAAAGCTTCAGCAGCTAACGATACAAAATTTCCTTCCAGGCAATCTAATGTATATTTTGGTCTACAATCATATCCTTTATCAACAACTATCTATGTAAATACAAACTTGGAGGCTCAGCATGCATATTTAACCTTACAGATCACTGATTTATATGAATAATTTCTCCTATCAATCCTTTTGTATTCTAAATTAAAAACTGACGTTAGGACAATTAAGTTACATATTAACAGACAGAGCAATCATTCACCACCATGACATATCTCAGGTACTTCCTACTCCCCCAGCCTCTTCTATCTTTCTAATCAATAGTCAATTATCTGTTGGGATAACTGGAAATCCACATGCCAAAGAATTAAGCCTGATCACCAATTCACATCATATATCCAACTTAATTCAAAACAGATCAAAGTCTTCATATGAAGAGTCTACATTTAAGAAGCCAGTCTTAGAAGAAGACACAGGCATAAATAAATCTTCATGACCTTGGATCAGGCAATGATTTCTGAGATACGACAACAAAAGAAAAAATAATTGGACATCATCAAAATTCAAATTTTCTGTTTCAAAGGACATCATAAAAAAGTTAAAATATGACTCAGAGAAATGGAGGAAATATTTGAAAATCATGTATCTGTTAAGGACCTGTATCCAGAATATATAAAGAACTATTACAACTCAATTTTAAACAGACACAACAATTAAAAAATAGACAATGGATCTCACCAGGCATTTTTCCAAAGAAGATACATAAATGGCCCACAACCACATAAAAAGATGTTTAATACATTAACCATTAGGGTAATGCAAATCAAAATCACAATGAGATCACCACTTCAAATGAACTAGGATGGCTATAAACAGACAAATAACAAGTGTTGGCCAGGATGTGGAGAAATTAGAAACCTCATATAATGTTGGTGGGAATGTAAAATGGTACAGCTACTTTAGAAAACAGGTTGGCAACTCCTCAAAAGATTAAACACAGAGTTTCCACATGATCCAGCAATTCTACTCCTAGGTATATCCCAGAGAAATGAAAATGTAAATCCAAACATGAACTTACAATGAATGTTCATAGCAGCAGCATTATTCATAATAACCAAAAAGCTGAAACAACCCAACTGTCAATCAACTGATCCATGAATAACTAGAAATCTGGTATATTCTTACAATAGAAAATTATGTGTATGTAGAGACAGAAAGAAAGAAAAAGAAAAAGAAAGGGACAAAATGTTTTCAACTGATGAATCTTGGTATTAGGACATCCGCCCAATTCTTTGAATTACTCTTGTGGTATCTCTGTATGTTTAGAATTACATCAAAATAGAAAGATGCAAAATAGAAAGCACATTACAAAAAATTATGAATAGGGACTAATACTGGCAATTTAACACAGCCTCATTTAATATGATACCATTCTAAATGATCCAATATATTTGATACAAAACACACATTCTACAAGGTCTACTAGCTATTATTCTAACTTAAAAGATATATCATTTTTTAAAAAGCCAACCACTTTATATTAACTAAGTTAAATTTGATCTGTAGGCTCTCTTCAAGGTACTAAGTTAAATAATTATCCAATTCTCTTCCCAATGGTTACAGAGATCACCAAGGAATTGCCAAAACTAGAAATTATACCAGAATCGGGTTCCTTGAAACTGACTTCCTTAATTAGCACTAAAAGTGTAGCTTAGTTGAATTCCATTGCCATGCTCTTTCCCCTACATTTAAAGCTAATCCACTTAAAGGAAGCAGTACTGGACTGGAGTTCAGGTGGCCAACAAATGGCTACTATGCAAACATCTATGGTCAGATATGAATACATCTGTAAGTCATGAAGTAGAATATATGAAGGTCAAGATCTACTTTTCTTTAAACAAGGAATTATTTCCTTTGGGAACACTGTAGCCTGCAGATGACAGGTTTTCCAAAGCTTTATCTAAATACTTTGTGAAAATATTTTATGTGTGTGTATCTTTAGACAAACTTTGTTTCCAAACTCCCACAGCACTGTTTGCCTTTACAAAACAGTCTCTCTTCAGCCAACTACATTTCCCCCTAAAACACAGACTTTAAAATTGGCTCCAATATATGCAGTGTAACTTTTGTTGATTTTCCCTACATATGTAATTAATGTTTTGATAACTCCATATGGCCTGCTACTTTTTAAATCTGTCTCAAAGTTTTTCAACATCTTTCTTTTTACTAACAAAAACTGGAGCAAAAATTATATTGCAACACTCAAAGGGGAAATTTTTTAAAAAGCAAACCTAGGAAAATATGTGCCTTTTAACAACCAAAGAGAATATACTGAAGACATAAAATTAATAATGAGTAGAAAGATGATCAGCGAGCAGAGATAAAAGCAGAAAGTGATTAACATCCCTGTAAGCTCTGCCCCACAGAGCAGCAGCTCACCATGACTGCCTTGGGGAAAGAAAACTGGAGAACTCAACTGAATCAGAGACTCAATACCCTGTCCAGCTTTTCACAGTTTTCTACTACATGAGTGTATTAACTTGAAAATAGAAGAAAATGCTGTACCTAACCACACTTAGCCCCTTTAAAATCCCACAATTTTACCAGCCCAAAACAGTAGGTAATTTCTAGTATGTGAACGTAGCAACTCTTGGCTCTGTTGTAGCAAAGATGAGTCTCATCTTAAATCTCTGGTATGGCTAAATATGTATTTCCTATATGCTTGTCATCTTTTTCTCCTAAATAGATTCCTTAACCCCCCAGACCCAGGCCCCCAAGAAAATACTGATTAAAGACATGTATAACAAGGGAAATTAAATTTCCTATATATTAAGTCAAGAAAAAAGTAGAACACAGACAGCTGATGAGCTTCTTTATTCAAGTAAACTATTAAAAGCTCAATAAATAGTAGCTAACTCCTGAGTGTTTTAAATGTATTGCTACATTTAATTCACTCAACAATCCATATCCCCATTTTATATTTGGAAAAACTGAGACTCAGTGATGTTAAGTAATTTGCCTAACATCAGCTAAGAATTGAACCTAGATTTGTCTGATTCAACTATGATAAAGATGAAGAGACACTAGATAGTACTGCTTTCAATCTATCAATAGGCAGCAAATGTTCTAGAAAGCAAATCATAAACCTTAAACTAAGAAATACAAATTTTTCAGCTTTAATAACTCATTTTTAAAAAGCAGACATACAAACCTACAATATAACCCATTTAAACTTATTTTGTATGAGCTAATTAGCTAGAAATAAAAGTTTTATATTTTTATATTAAAAAAGGTCTTCAAAGAATAAACATACTACTACCTTACTATCTACACTTGAACAATATCTGCATCCATAAAGGTCAAATTAGAGAATGCCAAATTAGTCTTACGAGAGTCAGCCAAAAAATCCAATGTAATCACATGTCACATGGAGGAAATGATTCAGTTTCTTGAATTCGCTTCCCACCTTCTTCCTTTTCCTTCCTAAGGAACACTGCTATTTCTTAGTTAGCAACAGCCCCCTTATCCACTAAATGCTTCCATTTATTTGACTCTCTTCTACAAGGTTGTAAATGAAATTTTAAATCCTGTAAGTAGTCCACTGCATTGTGTATTATAAAATGAAAAAAACATTAAATTCCATTTCTAAAAAGACTTTTCTTTCAACAACATGCTTTACAAACCTGCAGAGATGAAGTACTTTTAGCCATAATTAAGTCATCTATGAAAATTACCACAAATAAACTCTTTGGTTGTTAAAAGGATATAATTTGGAGGAAGAAAGTTCCAGCTCAAGACTTGATTGGCGAGTGCAAGGTAACGCTGAAATACCGAAGACATCTGAGCATTGAGGTTCTCCCGCCTGCTGAACTCCTGAAGAACTTCAACCGTTAACATGAAGATTTGACGAAGGTCTTCTTCCTATAATAAATAAATCACACATATTTTTCAATCAAAAGCTTATTCAAAATGTATTCCCATTTAAGAACCATAAAACAAAACAAAAACCTTAAAATATTCAATGCAAAAACACTACCTCTTTAAGAACATTTTCCATTTTTAGGTCTGCTCATAATTTATATCACAAGTATGCTTTCAAGTGACACCAGTTTGAATGCATCTACTGTAATATAAATGCTACTCCGTAAAGAAGCTGAGTCTTTGACAACTACTACAGAGCTGGAGGGGTCAGTTGCTTTAGTGCAGAGCCCTCGGATTTAAGCCAATGCCTTCACATAACTTTACTTCAGAGCCAAACAATACATATGAGACAAAGAGCCCACACCATCTGCAATAACATTTTAAATACATGGCCCTTGTTGGCATTCTGCCAGGCCTATTTTAAGGCCAGCAAAGTCCCACCAATTGAATTAGTTACATCTAAACGCAATAAGAACAAAATAAATAATCTAAGGATCTTTGGAGTGGTATTTCCTTTTTGTTTAAAGACTAGAATTAAACAAGAAAGCTAAAACTGTCAGCTATGTTCACCAAATCTTTATCCTATCCTATCTTTTATCCTTTACTAAATGCTATGAAATCACAACACAAATCTTCAAGTACAGGCCACATTCAGCTAGATAAAGTAAATGTTCTCACTCCATTAGGAACAGATTGTGTAAAAAGTGAACAATCTAATAAAACATAAAAAAACCAATACCTGAAAAACTCTTTTACAGTTACCATGGAATTCCATACTGAGTCCAATGTTGCTAGTTTTACTTGAACTTGAGAATTCACTCAATAGTGCAGTTAGAATAGAACAGGCCAGGGTTTGCTGTAATTATTTGATAAGAAACAACTGTAAGGCATGTTTTTTCTAATGCTTTGTTTCAATACAGTATTTGTTCAAAGAACATTTTCTATCTTTAGATCTTCCATTATATCTTTAGATCTTCCATTATACCTTTAGATCTTATACCTACCAGTCAGAAAACTAGGTATGACAAAGTAAAGATTAGCTCCCCTTTCTAAGTAGCCTAGTAATTACAAATAGTACTTCCTCAATTTCAGCTACACAAATCCAACTGACTTGAACTCAGGACATACATCTATTCAATCACTGAGTGCAAACAACATTTCAAGATAACCAGTGTTGAATGTATTATTTCATTTACTTCACACAACAATCCATATCCCCATTTTACATTTGAACAAGTGAGATTTGGAGAAGGTAAGTAATTCAGGCCAGCTGAGATCTGAATTCAGGTCTGTCTGACTCTATGTTCTCATGTTTATAAAGTGTATTTCGAAAGCAGATGAAAGTGAAACAGATTATATAGCATCTAAAACATTAACGAGGTAATTCTCAAGTTTTTTAAATTGAAAATGAAGATTTTCCTTCTTAATGGCTCTATCCAACAGGCTCCTAACATCAACTTACTGCTATTACTCATAGACTATTTAGAGTCAAGGTGCCAAGGATGGAGAGGATACAAATTATTTTGGCAAGTTTCCAGGGGTTAAACAGAAATATGCACACTACCTCTGAACAACCGAAAGATTAAAGTCAAGATGATACTATTTATGCAAGCTTATACAACAGCTGAACACAGTCATACCCACCCACCAACTGCAACATCTTTGTTCAGAAATGCTTCTGATGTCAGTACCTTGACCTTACAGATGCTTATCTTGGCAAATATGAGCAAATATACATAAAATTAAATTCCTAAAGAATGGCATGAGTTGATATTTGCTGAAGCTGAATGATGGTTACTAGATGACCAATATACTATATGTCTATTATTGCATATGTCTGAAATCTTTCCTCTAAAAACTGTAAAAAAAAAAAAAGAATTAAATTCATATTTGCCTCTTAATCTCAATTAAAATAAGCATGGCTGTATAATTAATATTTATGGATGACACACCAGCCCATACATTCAAGCATTTTCTTAGACTCTGCCACACCAGGAAGCCCTAACAATAGAGAACACATGCAAATTCCTTCAGGAATCTGGGGGTATAGACCAAGCTGCCTTCAACAATAGTAAAAGTACTCTTAATATTCCTAGTTTAGTTTAAATACACACACATAAACACAGAAACTCACACACATACACGCACTCACTCTTGTAATTTTACATTAAAATATACATTTCTTTTAATACAAAAATGTCCCCAAATCATCAAGAGAATTGTACAAGTTTAACTGCCTTTGCATGGCCCCAGGCACATGGAGGAAGAAACCTGGTCTGAGAAACCAAGCACTAAAGAGCCTCTTATAGAGAAAACAGTCTGTTGTATTACTCAATTCATTTTACACATTAACAGAATTTTAGAAACTCACTAGTACAATCCCTTCATCTTTTTTTTTTAGTTAAGAAAATTGTATTTTAAAAAATAGCTTTCTTTTGAAATGGTGATTAACGATCAAAGCGCCAACAATCAAAACTTCACAGATACATTTAAATAACACTGGGACCAACTATGGACATAGTTTTTAAATATACCTAGGCTTTAGTGGGGAAAGTAGGTATTAAATCCAAATTAATAAAATTCAAAGCAAGAGATCTAACATAATGTATTACAAGATCCTCTGATTCTGGAAACATTTCATAGCATCCCATATTTTATGTCTTTTAACCTTGGTTTTTCTCTCATCCTTTCTAAATAAGACTTCAGTGAATAGAACATTATGAACCCAGAAGCTCTCATTAAACACAAATTTATCATTCTCACAAATAATTAACTATAAAAATTTACACAAATAATTTACAAATTCCCACAAACTACTAATGTCAACCTCTACTCACCATAAAATGGCCTACTTTAAAACTATGACCACATTCAAATTTTCAATAACACACAACTCTAATGAAACAACCTGTACTCACAATGAAGCTTTATTTTTATGTGAAATAAACATTTCCTAAGAGTACATGCATGTGTTTGAAATCAGGATATGAAAAAATGAGTGAAGAAGAAGGGAAAGAACAATGAAAAATGAGGACTTTCTGAGGTTAATGCTGCTTAGAAAAAGGAAGGATTTCTATCATTTTTTTTTAAGTAGGCGCCAGGCCCAGCGTGGAGGCCAATGAGGAGTCTGAACTCACGACCCTGAGACCAAGACCTGAGCTGAGATCAAGAGTCAGACGCTTAACGGAGCCATCCAGGCTCCCCAAAAAGAACTTTTAAAAATAAAAGTCTCCTTTAACTACAAACCTCATCACACAAACAAAGAGCCCTCAGGGGGATGGGATGGTTTCATGAGCAGCAATAAAGATTACCTCTCCAAAACAGCAAACTTTCACGTTATTTAAGTAAAATTCACCCATAAAGGGAAAGTACATTCTTAACACATGATAATTAAGAACAAAACAGAGTCTTATGATAGACTCAGTTCTCCAAACATAAGAATATTTTGTTCTTACCTTTGTCCTATAAAAATAATATATCTTAACCTTAGAAAAACTAGAAAGTACAGAAAAGCACAAAGAAAACTGCCCACAATCCTACCATACAGAGGTTATTACTCTGAACATCTGTTCACAGTTTTCTAATTTTAATACATAGGTATACATCATTTATATATCATTACTATCACCTGTATGTATTTTATATTCTTTTTTCCACTTTATACTTATGAAATAAAAAGACGAACTTTTTAAAGCAAGTAAGTTCTTTTCAAATTACTGCTAAAAGACGTAAGAAATACATAAAAATATATTATGCAGCATGGTTACAAGTATTATCAGAAACCAAATATTCTGGTGTTAACCTACCTAAAACTACCAGCTTTAAAAGAACTACAATTCAGTAAGATAGTCTCATCATTAAAAGATATCAGTTTAATTGCTCCTTAATTTGAAAGCCCTGCAAGGATTTGAGATTAACATTATAAACATTTGATATACCATACCACTAGGGTTCAAAGATGCCAAATTAACAGAAATTCCTCAAGAATGATGAATAATTAAACATTGATTGTGGAGCAAGAGAGCAAAGCACTTCCACACATATTCAACACAGTATTTCTCCCTATTCACAGATCACATATCACATTGCGTCCAGGACTCATTTCCTAATATGTTTACTCATTTTCAGTATTTGGTTATCAACTAAATCTCATTAAAATCAAGTTACCTTCATAGCAGGTGCAGTGCATTGTAATGAAATAATGAGGGAAGCAAGCCAAAAGTGAAATCCTATGGGAAAAAGAGGACAACTCCTTCTCAGGACAAAGAGGAAAGGGAGCAGAAAAAAGCATCAAATCTGCCTCTGAGAGATCACAAGTTTTGTTTTTCTTACCCCTGTAGAAGGTTCCTGTCTGCCTGTTTCAGACTTTCAGGTCTCAGTGGTCATCCCAAGTGTATTACCTCTTAACTCCCTCTATAATGATCAGTACCTTCAAGTGCTGCCTCTCTGCCCTTTGTCACAGTCAGGGCTAGATATTATTTCTGTACCAGAGACAGGGACTCTGATACTTAAGAAGGTCAGAAACAAAAGCTGTTGTAAATAATTTAGAGTGGTGAATTTCAATGAAATCAGATCAAAGTTAACTGATTAGTATACTATAAGACTAGTAAGTCTAATAAAGTTAGCAGTGATTAGACCAGTATAAAATACCGTTAGTACAAATCTTAAAAGTGTAAGAGGTTAACATAACAATGCCTCATTTATCCAAGAGCATAGAGAATTAAGTTAATATCTGTTAATTTTCCAAATGCAGCCAGCAAACATTTTCAATGCAACTTCCTTCACATAAATTTTTCCAAATGAATTATTCCAAGGGAATTATTTTATGATGTTGTAATAGAGAGAATACTTGGCATCTACTAAAACGTATGAGGCTTTACATCCTTTGCCAAAGTGACGCCAGGCCCAATGCTTTTTGATTTATGTTTGCTACAGTTTTTCTCCACCATCCTTTGTGCTAATCTGATTAGCACTAACAAATAGTCCTAAATTGATCATTTTTGTTTTCAACAAGTTAGAAATCAAATAAAATTTTTAAAAAACTATGTCTAAAATAAATTTTAAATTAAAATACTCTACAGGACTCTTTCAAGAGTCTAGTACGAGGATCTTACTGTTTTGACAAAGGAGTTAGAAAATCTGGGTTTTAACAGTCTAAGATTTACCACTTCAAGTAACCTGGGCAAATCGCTTCATCTATCTTTGCCTCAGTATTCTCATCTATAAAAGGGGTGAACACCTTCTGCCCTGTCTAATTCATATGACTGTCCAAAGGTTCCAATTAGATAATGCGTGTAAAAAGATTATGTATATGCAGCAGTTTATGATTTGAGAAAGTAAAACGACAACAGTATTTTTATCATTATCATAAAAAATATCTATTTTGGCTTTTTTGGTTACACTTCTTGATTATTATCTACATCCCATCAAATTAAAATCACAAGATAACAGTTAAAAAAAGTTATAACTAAGGCATCATTAAAGCAATATAGTAGATGCTCAGTAAATCTTAGCTGGATTAATGAATCAACGTTTACTTCTATGCCTAACACCATATTAACAAAAGGCAAGTGGAAAATGAATACATGATGTGTTCACTATTTTTTAGTGTTGATAAATTTCAAGAAGAAAATTTAAATATGTAAAACAAACAAGAAATTCAATGAGGTCTCAAGTTTATAAATGAGTTTTAATGTTTTCTTTCACTGAAGTACTAAAAATTCACAAGTTCACTTCACTAACAACTTAAGTAACTGTTGTCTTCACATCACAATCCTATAGCAGCATTCTCATTTCTAGTGAAAGCCATTAATTTCAACAGTGAAAAAATACCCTTCAGAGATAGCTTGCCTTACTCACCAGCTTATTGTCATAAGCACAAGATATTCAAACACTAACTCCAGCTGACAAAATAATATACTCTTGTTCAGAGAGAGGATTGTCTCTTATAATAGCCTGGCTCTTACCCCAGGAGATTTATTACCAAGAATAAACTTTATGAAAGGTTGCCATACATAAAGCAGACTTCCAGCTGTTCTTCTAAGCAAACATCAATGAGACTTGTGATAAGAGAGATTAGGTTGGCTCTCACATCCAGGGGCATCACTGCTGTAGACAAGTGAATTTCTCACCCACTTCTCTCTAGCATGGCAAAGAGGAAGACAGGAGGCTTAAATGCTAAATTAAACAGCTTATTTAAAAGTGATTTAACATATGCCTACTACTTTCAAAGGAAATAAACATTAAATAGATTTAGCTTAAATGTTTATTTAAAATAAAAAATCTAGCTAATTTCCTTAGGAAGTAAAGTCTCCAGGTCTAACGCTTTCAAATTAGTAGAGTGAGTCTGATACTATTACAAACCGAGATGAAGTAACCACAGCAACCTTTATAACCACAGAAAGAAAACAGCCTGTCCACAAAGACATGCATGAAACAACATATTATTTAATCATTGTACCAACACATTTACTCTGAAAATACATCATGATACCTGGAAAACAGACTGTATTTAAAAAATACAATCTCCTTAGGAAATGTTTTATGATAAGTTATTCTTCCATAAAACTATCTGTAAAGAACTAACACTATAAGAGACTTCTTAAAAGCATTTAAAGGGAAGTTACCCGTATTCTTTTAAATACACAATTAGTTTCCACTCATGAATAAATGCATAAATACTTTCTTCTAATTTCAATACTTAAAATATTATTTGCATTAAAAGAGATGATGTATTAGAGTGTATGTCCCAAAGTTCTATTAAGCAAAGGGTGTTGGACCACTAGGAAGATAAAACACATTTGTTCAATGCTTACTAATCGACTTAACATCATCTTTCCTTGTCTGGGGAGCCCCAGAAATGGACAATATCACATTTATTTTACAAACAGTATTAGTAAATCAGGGCCTGGAGATGGTAAATAATTTGTACAAGTTAATAAGGTAGTAAATGGCAGAGCTGTTATTTAAGCCTAAACGTGAATCTAAAATCAGAATCAGTGTTCTATTACACTATACTGCCCCAAAACTTATTTGAACATGTACTTTAGACTAGTATAAGGGGATGGACCACCAAAAAATATAAAAGGGAAGTGGGAAAGCCAGACTACATACAGTTTCTGACCAGTGAAGGTTGATGGGAACATTATTCTAGAAGAGGAATGATGGGAAAGTTAGTAAACTAAATAATTCATGAGATCAACTCTTCCATCTATAGGAAACCAACAGTCAGGTATCTCTTCTTTTTAAATAGCTCTTAAAATTACTCTTCTAAAGAAAGTTTCAGTGTTCTGATTTTAACGTTCTATTTTACCCTCCCTCCCACTAATATTCATGTCTCTGAGATTAAGAAAATCTTAAGTAAATTCTTACAGCATTCCCACAAATTCTTAGTCTCAGAACAAAATAGAGAAGAAAATATATTAAAATGTTGTACTGGTCTGTAACCTCATTTTTTTAGACCTGCCAAATGAGCTAGTTTCAAGCTGCCAGGCAAGGACAAATAGGGATGGCCACACGGTGGCATGGCAGGCATTTAACACCGTGTAAGTGTAGGAGTACTTTTCTAGTTTAATGTTTCAGTGTGGTCACTGAAGTAAATTCGTCCAGTAATCTTGAAATTAAATTCTACCTCCTACTACTGACTCCGTACTACTATAAAAGTTCTTAATCTTGTTAGTAGAAATTCAACTAAAAAAAACAAACAAACAACTTTCTGTTTTGGAATATTTCATGAGGATATTAAATTTATCCACTATTTTCAGAGTGTATGCACTGTGAATAGAGCAAAATCTCTCAACAGTTACATCTGTTCCAATCATTCTTAGAACATCAGTTATTTCAGTGGCTCAAAAAGATCCAAATGCCAGGTTGCATTGGGACTACTTTTTGTGGTGGGTCAAATTACCCAAGGGGAAAGAAAGAGAAGAACACAATTCCTGTGCCTTCAGTATCCGGAGCCAAGAAGCTACTCGTGGGGGATAAGGACAGGCCACAGAAATTCTACCTTAACACTGAAATCCCAGCTGACATGATCAACAAACCAACAAAGGAAAAAGCATTAGTCATAAACATATAGATCCCAGAATTACCAGTTAATTTCCTAAAGTTTAAATCCTGGTCAATCACAATGAGCTGGACTCCTTTACTGCAGATTAGCAAATAAAACAGTATGTCCTCAAGTAGAATCTAAAATATGACGAGTAACTTGATTCAGAGCAGTAGGGTCTAGGATAACATTTCTAAGCAGCAGCTTTAGTTCTAAACCTTTTCCGTACTACTATTTTTTTCCTTCCAAATTTTTATTTAAATTCTAGTTAGTTAACATATAGTGTTATAATACTGGTTTCAGGAGTAGAATCAGTGATTCATCACTTACACAGAACACCCAGTGCTCATCATAACAAGTGCCCTCCTTAATACCCATCATCCATTTAGCCCATTCCCCACCCACCTCCTTCCATTAACCCTATTTGTTCTTTATCGTTAAGGGTCTCTTATGGTTTGCTTCCTTCTCTTCCTTCCCCCTTCCCATATGTTCATATGTTTTGTTACCTAAATTCCACATATGACTGAAATCTTTCTCTGGCTTATTTTGCTTAGCATAATACACTCTAGCTCCATCTACGTCACTGCAAATGACAAGATTTCATTCTTTTTGATGGCTGAATAATACACCATTTTGTGTGTGTGTGTATACATATATATAAAACATATATAAATATATATACATACATACACCCCCCCATCTTCTTAATCCATTCGTCAGTTGATGGACACTTAGGCTCTTTCCATAGTTTGGCTACTGTCAATAATGTTGCTATAAACATCATGGTGCATGTACCCCTTCCCTACCACTTCTGGCCAGTTATAGTCTCTACTTGTTTTTCCATTAGCCATCAATGACAGCCACCATTGGATTGCACACATGGCCATTACTTAGGCAACAAATGCTAACAAAAATCCATGCAAATAACAAGATTACCATTACACAACTAATGTAGGCAATCCCGAGGCATCAGCACCACAAGAGCAAAGCTCATTATCAGAAATGGAGACCATGTCTACCAACAGAAATTCTGAAAGTATAAAGATTAACATAAGTAAAAAGTAGCTTCCCAATTATTTTTATCTAAAAATCTTAAATGGAATCTTGAGGACTATTTTTAAGAGAGCTTCTCACTACATAAAACAAAGCCAAAATGACTGATAAAATGCAATGACTCAAACATGCACATATTTGAAGTTGTTAGTTTTATGTAAGCAATTAAAACTTTCCAATACTAAGTGGGAAAAAAAAAAACCACACCCATAAAATCAGACCTTTGGATTATCAAAGTCTCTAGAACTACACTGTCCAATATGGTTGCCACAAGCTATGTGCAACTATTTGAATTTCAATTAATAAAAAATAAAAATTCAGTTCCTCAGTCACACCAGCCACATTTCAAATGCTCAAAAGCCACATGTGTCTGGTGTAGTGGCTGCATATTGGGAGCAGAGATCCAGAACATCTGCATCAACACAGGAAGTTCTACCGGAGAGCAGTACTCCTGAAGAAATCTGCTGCAAAAATGGCAAAGAACATATCTAACACAATCAAAAACTGTTCTGTATCTGTTCTGTGACGGTCGTTCATACACAACTGTCACAACCGAAGAAATGTACATTTTATTTTTTTTTCAAGATTTATTGATTTATTTATTTGATTTTTTTATTTATTTGCAAGAGAGAGAATGAGAGACAGAGAGCATGAGAGGGCGGAGGGTCAGAGGGAGAAGCAGACTCCCCGCTGAGCAGGGAGCCCGATGCGGGACTCGATCCAGGGACTCCGGGATCATGACCTGAGCCGAAGGCAGTCGCCCAACCAACTGAGCCACCCAGGCGCCCCAACAAGATTTATTTATTTGACAGAGAGAGACACAGCGAGAGAAGGAACACAAGCAGGGGGAGTGGGAGAGGGAGAAGCAGGCTTCCCACCAAGCAGAGAGCCCGATGCGGGGCTCGATCCCAGGACCCTGAGATCATGACCTGAGTCGAAGGCAGACGCTTAACATCTGAGCCACCCAGGCGCCCCAGAAGTGTACATTTTAAATGGATATGGTAACACAAGTAAATTATTCCTCAATAAAGTTGATAAGGAAAAAGAATAGATATATGACCACTGGTGCATTCCAAAGGAAAAACAAAATATACTTTGGGTATGTAGAAGAAGTTCCAACGTCCTGACAACTTGCTTACGCAGTCCTTCAGTTGAGACCCTGGTACATCAGACTGGGGATCCAAGCCACAGTGGTGGACAGATGGCTAGAGCAAAGAAGAGAGTGCACATCTGCTTATGGTAAGAGGTATGAGGGGTGGGAGATCCAAGATACTATGGAAAGTAAGGGACAATGTTAGAGTACTCCAAAAATGTACCTACACCCTAACCTCAAACAATCAAATATATTATTAAAATCATACCACTCATTGAGGGGCCACTGAAAATGTAAAGTAATTCATAAGAAGTTGTAAGGTGTATAGCCTCACATAAATATCTTCCAAATGACTACCCAAAATATTTAAAGATTTAATACCTGAAAATCAGAAGAGCCAGGTATTACCAATCCCAATTCCACAACATCCTTCAGCTGATAACAGTCAAAAGTTCTAACCACGGATCACAGCTGATCACTAACACCAACTCCAACTCCTCCTGCCTCTGACAGGAGGCTACCACCAGTCACTCTCTAGGCATGACTAGTTCTCAAAAGGTAGACAGGAGACTGAAAGGGGAAAAAAACAGGTTCCCCAGAGTAATTCGGTCAAGAACAACGGTTCTCAAATTTGTTCAGTTAATACTGGTGGTCAAAGTATACCTTGACCCATTAGTACAGCAACATTTAAATAATTTTTGTTACATTACATATCATTTTATATTTTATTCAAACATTTCTATTATCACTAGCAGTTGTCAACAGTTTATTAAATGAGGACAAACGCTCAATAGAAATGTTTAAGAATATTACAGTGTATTGGCTTATAATATTTTATACCATTAAAATGCTGATTATCAACAATGCCAACATGGAAAAACAGAGTCAAATGAAAAAGCAAAGTACACAATATCGATAGTATGTAAACATAAAAAAGGACTAAAAGAAAACATGAACAAATGAAAATTGCTTCTCAGACTGTGCACTTGTTCTTTAATGTAGATATCATTACTGTTATTTGTGTCATGCAAAATAAAAATTTTAAATATTTATAAATACAGATAGCGTACTTACCACAGTGGGATTGCCACTACTTATCAACTGGCTGACTTCATGAAAAATGCTTTTGCAGTCAATTGATTTATCTAAGGATCCTCGTTTTACAATTACTGCTACTGCTAATAGAATCTGTTCCCGAACATACTTTTGGAGGCTGTAAAACATAAAAATCATTGTGAAAACCTTTACATGAATCTAATATAAAAATACTCCAAATTTCTCACTATGTCTGAAGCTACTAATAACACTGCTTTGCCTATGAGGGTAGTATAGCCTACTGGTTATGCACAGTGTCCAAAGGCATAAGATCCGGATTTGAATCTACACTCCATTATGTTACTGGCTATGTGACCCTGAGCAAGACAGTTTCAGAGCCTCAAGCTTTCTCATCTATTAAAAGGGGGTAACAGTAACAGAGTTGTTACTAGGATTAAATGTTCTTAAAACTGTGCCCAATGCATACTAAGTGCTCGGTAAGTGTTAGCTGCTTCAGGCAGTGTTCAATAGATTCAAGTCAGTTCACTAAGAGCCAGCTTATGATTCTATCATAAGAAATTCTGATCTAATATCCATCTCCACCCAGTGGTATAATCTTAAATTCATTTCCTTTAATGTGAAAAGGCAACATGCTAGCTACCCATGATATATTATGGACACATACAAATTTTTTTAAATCTTTTATTAAAAATTTCCTATCTAAACTGTGCTCCTCAGTGTGATGGCAGAAGCACCGATCCCAACTGGAGGCATTCTACAAAGTCTATTAGACCACAAGGAAATAGAGATTTAACTGTCTTTTCACAACCTTTTCTTAAAGATAAGGTTCAGAAAACATAACTCTGAGCTTTATAATCCAGACTCTAGAATGCCACAGGATATGACAACCATGTGTCCTTGGGATAAACTACAAATTCCTTAACATGGCTTACAAGCAGTGGGACCCAGCCCAGCTTTCTTTGGACGCTCCCAATTTACCTGTTGTCTTACATCATTACTTACTAATAGTGTTTTCTTTAACCCTGGAAAGTGTCCCCATTTGGACATAAATGATACAGTCACCCACTTCCAAGGCCCTTCATGGTCAGGTATACCTGCTGCCCTCTCTAATCTCCCCCCACCCACATACACTCAAAACTACAGAAACACTGAGCTTCTTTCAGTTCCTGGCACAATGCACATGCACTTCCAGGCCTTTAAATGTCTATGTCCTCTGCCAAGATCGTGATGCCACTTTCTCCAGAGACATTCCCTGAACAGCTCCCTGAACGTGGTGGGCCATTACTAAGGAGGGCTCCCCCAACACATGATGGGCATTTACTAGACATTTATACAAACATGTCTCCCTATGTCAAGACTGAAGTGAAAAGTATTCCTTCAAAATACAGACTCGAAGTATTCATTAAACAAATAAATGCAGAGATCCATTATGTGGAAGAATATGAGTTGACCAAAGTGAATTTTTATACTTTTGGGGGAACACAATAATTTCAAATATATGGACTACTCCTAGGAAATGTACATAAAGCTCGTTTTATTTATTTTTTAAAGATTTATTTATTTGAGGGGGGGGGGGCTTATGCATGTGTGTGTGACTGGGGGGAGGGGCAGAGGGAAAGAATCTCTAAGCAGACTCCCCACTCAGCAGGGACCTGATGCAGGGCTTGATCCCATGACCCTGAGATTATGAGCTGAGCCAAAACCAAGAGTCAGATGCTCAACCAACTGAGCCACCCAGGCTCCCCCACAAAGCTAGTTTTAAGGAAGTCCACTGGCAAGAATTATAACTTACTAGGAAAATAAATAATAATGGCTAACATTTGTTGATGCTTATGGTATGCAAGGCTTCCTATAAACCACCTTCACAAAAATTAATACATTTAATCCTCATAACTATCTTTTGAGTAAAATAATATTAACTCTAACAGTTAATTAATAATAACAACAATTAAAAAAACTAATGTACAAAGAGGGTCATCTGCCCGTGCACAGAGAATGGCAGAAGTGGAAATCACAGTCCCTTTCTCAACCACTCTGCTATACTGTCAAGTGCACCTTCCATTTTACTCTATATAAATGTTATCTCAATTAGGAGGAAAAAAACAGAAAAAACCCTGTGCACCAAATGAGAAGTATACAACACTATGAACACAGTATTCATGGTATTCTACCTATGCAGTATACCAACGGTTTTCACTTGACTTGAGTCCATACTGTAGGAAATTCTACAAGATAAAAATGGCTGTGTCATGAAAAACAAAAAAAAGGGCAGAATTATTCCAGATTAAAAGAGACTAAAGAGACATGACAACTAAATACAACATAGAATCTGTGGTTAAATCCTGGATCAAACAAGTAACATAAAGGAGGAAACGATATCAATAATATTATTCAGAAAACTGAGGAAATGAAAATAAAGAATCAGAATTACATTAGATCAATACAGATAAGCCAATTATATCAAGAGTATTGAGATTATGCTCTCAGGAGAGATGCTCAAGTATTTAAGGATGAAGTATCATGATTTCTGCGGCATACTTTCAGGTGGTTTGGGGGGTAAATGCACATATATAAGAGAAATCAAATGTGACAAAATGTTAACTGAACCCCTACTAGGAAAAGAGTATGTGTGTGTTCACTGTACTCTTCCTTCAACTTTGCTGAGAGTTTTGTTTTTAAAGAGTTTGGGAGAAAATATATATGTGAACTACAATCAGCTCCAAAAGAGCTCCTTGAACTAATGAAAATTATTTAAGAATGAGATTATTTCGGGGTCGCCTGGGTGGCTCAGTCAGTTGAGTGTCTGCCTTCAGCTCAGGTCATGATCTCAGGGTCCTGGGATCGGGCCTGCGTTGGGTTCTCTGCTAAGCAGGGAGTCTGCTTCTCCCTCTCCCATGTACTTGCTCTCTCTCAAATAAATAAAATCTTAAAAAAAAAAAAAAGAATGAGATTATTTTTGGATAGTACAGGAGATCACATGCACAATCAAAATCTACCACACATTTAAGTTTACCAAACTCTCCAGAGTTCAGTGGTTCCCATGTGGGGAGGGTGGGGGATCAATGAGCAGCTCCAGGGCAAGCCAGTATCATATCACACCCAAATGGCCTCATCAAACAACAAATTAAAATTTAAATAAAGAAAACCAGTGTGAAGGAGAAGAGAAAGGTTTGAAACCCAGTTTTTCCTTATTCTATTAAAAGTGGGAAAAACAAGCCAAACCTTCCCTTTACATACATTTATATTCATTCATTTATAGAAAACCTTACCCATTACACTTGTAATGTTTATAAGCTAAGTAAATCTTGCCTTTTTTCTCTCATGCATTCTTCATACGAAAAGCAACTAGCACTTGACTGTGTGTTAAATTCGTGCAGTAATTATTATTAAATATTAGGAACTCAGAGACTGCTAGTGAACAATCAGTAGGAACAAAGGTATGTTCTAAATTATTTTTAAAGCTTTATGCATTTTAATGCCACTATCAGACATTCCTAATTACCAGCATTTCTGACTACATAACATTTTCTTCACCGAATTTGGAAATGAACATCTATATAAAAAGTATTCAAGGGGATCAACATAAGAATAAAAAAAAAAAAAGTATTCAATTGTCCAACTGCGCACATGGCATACATACAGTGTGCATTGCCTCTTCTTAAAAGAAGACTTGGTGTTTGGGGGACTTAATCATATAAGGAATGAATGTACAAATCTTATAAAATGTTCAAACAATAGAATGTGTATAGCACAAAAAGAAAACTTACTTGTATTCCATTTCTTAAAACTGATCCGTTTTCCAAAAGAAACTATTAAAATTTGGTGCTTTCTCTTCTACTACCTTATTAATGTGCATTTCTGTGTACATATATATGTAACACTTGGTTTGTTAATGGTACTTAGATTTCCCTCTTCACCTGTCCTAGGATACTCACCTATGTCTTATAATACTTACCAAGTACCAAAAGAATAAGTACAAAGGATTTCACTTGAGTCTAAGATCAACTTTTATTTATAACCAAAATCTTTGGAACTAAACCAACACCAAAAAAACCTAACATCCAGCATCATCTTTTCAAAGAAACAAAACCTAGTATTGTAAGCTTAAATAAAAAGTAGTATTTCATTAAGGACCAAAAACAACCCACAACCATGTGTGTGAGTTTTAAAATATGAGCCCCAAGCAGGGCTTAACCATAAACATCTATCATTAAAAAAAAGAAAAAGAAAAAAAAGAGAGAGAGAGAGAAGCACAGCAAAAGCATTTTAGCAGTACCTCCACCACATACTTACTTAGGCCTTTGTAAGACATATGTTAAAAGGAATGTTCGCAGTGACTCGATGCTACCTTTTTCCAAGAGAATCCACTCTCGGACAACTGCTTCCATTATGGCTGTGGCAGCTTGAAAGAGGACATAGTCCACTTTACTTGTTTCTGAGGAGAAAATTAGAAACTTTCTTTAAACAGCAGTTCATCTTCCTTTGAACATTTTGCATTTATTAATTTAAAAACAGAACTTTTCAGACAAGGAATAAGATGGTTACCTGTTCTTTTTTTAATCCAGTGACCTTGCTCTAGCACCACAAAGAGGTTAGTTCCTCTCAGAAGACACCCCAGGCAGGTGGCAGCTAATCACCGATCACAATTTTCACAAACTTTCCTCACCTCTCTTCAACTGTTACTTCCAAAGCATGAAGAACTAAAAAATAACACAGCTTTAAAAAAAATAAAAATAAAAATATAAAGCAATCAGAAAATTTCCTAAGAGATTCTCACCCTGTGCAAAATAGAGCTTTGTATCTGCAAAATATCTTAAACTAGTCTTTGAACATTACTATTTGTGATGAGCCATGCTGTTAAAATATTTGTTAAGTGATTAAGCTTTCAGCAGGATGGCCCATCTCCAATAGCAAGTTCAGAAATAAACACAATCACGTTCAGGTTTTTTTTCTCAAAATGTTAAAAAAAAATTTTTTTTTTGAGTCATATTTACACAAGGTGAGAAGTTCTTGTGAATTTTCTGATTGCAATATTGATCAAACTGAATAAAATTCCAAAGCTACACTTAGAAAAACCCAGCCTTAACTAGCAAGTTATAGTTTCTGAACTACAAACTAAATCAGGAGGGAAAGAAAAAATAGAAAATTAACATACGTAAGAAATATTTTAATTTTCTATTTTTTCTTTCATTCACCAATACCACTACAATCGGTTTCCAAACAGCATTATCAAAAGGGAGAAACAGTCAAAATGAAGTCAAGAAAAAGTAGAAATTTTCTGAAGTTCTAAAAAATAACCATCATGTGAAATCCATGAAAAGTCTATTATTAGACTGCAGGTTATTTGCCAAGATCACTAGACATGAGTATCTGAAAGCCATGAGAAATTAACTCTAGGCATAGAATGACACCTTCAAGAATTTATCAGAAGAACATGAAGATATAGTCAGGCACATCATATTCTCTCCTACTCAAGCTTAGGTCATTTAAACATCTTGTAAGTGATCTTGACACAATAAGCTATAAAAATGCATGAGAAAAGGTATACCCTACATAAATTCCTATCAATTTAGACTACTACATATGAGTTTTGAACATACAAAAACTAATAAGAGGAACCAATTCGGACTCTTTTTAAGTTTGATTATTCCATGCTATCTTAACATGAACTCTAATTGAGATGATAATCAGAACTCACAAAAATTGAGAAACTTTAAAATATTATCAACAGATAAAGCAACAGCTTCCAAAAATGTAAACCTACTATAAAAAGAGGTGTTTAAAGTTCCAGGAGAAAAAAAAACAAAAAACTTTTATTCAAAGAGGATTTGAAACAGAAACTAGCTGTATCTATTTAGATCACTTAAGGAGAACTATGGTACTGCTTCATAAAGGTAATTCAAGCAATCTCTTATAAACCTCTTCTTGAAAGTAAATGATGATTGATGGCCTAATTTCATTTTCTACTGAAATAGTAAAAATTTTAAGGACAAAAAACCTGAAATCCTTAACTATCGGTTTTAACAAAGAAGCAAAATCTTAGGGACTCACAGAATTTTGGAACTACAACTCCAAAGATCATCTAATTCATTTTTCGCATTTTATAGGTAAAGAAAGTGTTGATGAACCAGAGATTAAGAGAAGAAATTCAAGGTCACATGGCGGTAAATGTTCCTTGAGCAATACTAACCCGCCCCTAAAGGCATATACACCAAAGAAGAGAAGACCAAACAAGCACCTTCTTGTTTTCATAAGCAATGAGACATGCTTATTTCTAACTGTTTGTGCTTATATCCAACCCATTTTTCCTGACTCCTCTTCTTTATTTGCAAGGGATGGGGGAGGAAATAACTGCAGAAAGTGAATGACATTTGAAAGTTTCCAAGATAACTCTTAGATACCTCTGCTTGATATTAAATAGGCATATCTAAATTACTACTCCCATATGAAGCTGTCTCTAAGAGTGGAGGATCTGAAAAAAGGAAAGCCAAATTCCAAATTTAAAAGGAGGAATTTTCCTAACCTAATGAATTATTCCTTCTCATAAAACTTATGATTAGCCTTCATAAACTGTACTTGTATGTAATATAAATGTGCAAAAGAAGCTATATGGTTCTCTAGAAGCTACCAGCAGAAGATTAGTAGGACTTTACATGGACAAACAAGCCTTATTCTTGCTCTCTGCTCTAAAGATGCTCGAAATTGCAAGGTTTTCATGAGGAAATCACATCTATCTAGAATTTTTGATACTTTTAGGATGATTCTCCACTGACCAGGACACTGTCTAGATAATAAATTATTTTAGGCCACTTTAAGCTTTCACTTCCTACCATAGTAACTTTCTTTAATAATAATTATGTAAATAAAATTAATTTCTATCATGTCAGCCATCTGAAACTACACAGAACCATGAAGACAAAAGTTAAAGTGAAGGAAATAATGAGAGGCAGAGCACTACACTGAAAAAATATTTTCAAAAGAAAACTAAAACTATAGTAGTCAAGTCCCAGATGTTCAGCTACTACATACAATTACCTCTCTGGCCTTAAAGATTTCTGTCCAAAGCATAGGCAATAGAAGCTCCAGAGTCTGCTTAATGATACATAGGCACACCAATCAAGAGTAAGTCTCAGGTTTCATTTTGTTTTGTTCCAACCACTTCTGAGATAAGAAATTAAAGAAATCCATTTCTCCCTGAGAGGACAGAAGAATGCTACAAAGTTAGTTCTGGAAGCGTTGAACCAATCTCTCACTAGTTGGGGGTATTTCTTTACCAAGAACAGAACTCAGAGGATTTGTGAACGCACATTCCACCAGACCAAACTAGCAAATTCTTAAGTGCCAAAGACTTCTGAAGCGAAGAAGTCTAAAAATACTCTTAAGAAAAAATGCACAGGCTTGCAACATGCACACGCACATGCACGTGTGCACACACACAGAGAAGAGTGGAAAAGTAAACCTAGAATAAAAATAAAAGCATAAGAAGAGAAAGAAATGAGGAAAAACAAGAAGCATAAAACTTAAGTCAGAAGTGGGAAGGAAGAAGTTTAAGAGGCCAGAAAGGGGAAGCATCAAAGAGAAAGTCTCCCCTTTATTAGAATATATCACCCAGACACTGTATAAAAATGACATATTATCCCTAAATAAGAATGTGAAAATTCTGAATTGCGATTGACTGCCACTTGTATGAGAAGTCTTCTTAGAGGAATTAACCCTTCTGTGCTGGTGGCAACTGAGTAAGGAGTTGAAAGATTTTCTGTGAAGTTTAGATGTAAACATTAATGTAACACAGGGCTTTGCAGTACATTAATGATTAGATTATGCTTATAATACATGCACTCAACCTTTTAAATAGTTAATGTCTCAAAACCCAAACTGATTTTAAAAGCATAGCTGGAACTAGCAATACTATTCTTTAGAAATTTTTATCAGGAAAACAAAAGTATTCTAAAACAAGCTCAAATCATAACAAAGCAATAGTACTTCATAAAATATACATACTCTTAAAAAAGAAAGAGTCGTATAAACAAATACACTCTAATAAAATACTTACAACTTAGATCAACTATTTCCCAACTAGTACAGAATGATAACTGAATTACAATGAAAGTCAGATGAAAATGATGGACTCCTAATTAATGTAATTAAGGCATATGCCATAAAAACCAGACTCAAATTATTTTAGGTGACTAGTTTAATACGATGGCTTTCTAAATCTAATTTCTAAATGCTGAACAATTTCAAGGCAGTAAAGACAAAGGCTCCCTTAAATTCCTAATAGTGATACTTAGTTTTGCTTCTTGTAATTTAACATGAAATTAAATATTCCTCACAGGCATATGATAACAAATTTTCTTAGTGCCAGAAACAAATTCACCCCAAAGTATAAAAACTGAGCATAAAAAATAAAAAAGATCAAAACTGCCTCATTTAGAATTTAAAAGGTGGTTATTAAAACTGTCCCTCTAATGATAAGATCTAACTCCTGAATGAGACAGAGCCACCTTCACCATCACTGCTAGCTCCTTGCAAACAGAGAACGGAGCACATTTTTAAGGTTATTATTTTTAAAATGTCTTTTGAAATCAGGTAATGGGGTCACTTACGTTACTGTTTACAAAGTGGTTTTAAATGTTACTACATTTGTGCCTCATAACAGCTTAAGGCAACCAAGTCCATTAAGGAAAATGGTACCACTATTCTCCTCTTATTGATGAAAAAAGGGCTAAGTGACTTCCTCAAGTTGATACCATGCAACAGGCACCACTGGTGCCCAGATCTCACAGTACCTACAGCAATGCTCTTTCTACTCCAGTCGAACAACTCATTTATAAGCCCTTTATGTAAAGCATTATTAACATAATTTTAATTATAGGCTATTTCAATCTGGAAACCAGATTGGCTAACAGATAAGTCTTACTAAAAGCACAAGAATAAAAGGTCAGATATTTTAGTTCTTAATACACAACTAATCAATTTTGTGGGCAAGGATAACTCAGAGCCTCAAATATGGGTCACAAAAAATGGCTCCAATTAAGAAAAAGAGCCAGAAATAATTAAGGTATAAAATAACAATAACCAATGAAATCTCTCTTATATTATTGAAAAACATATAAGAGGCAGAAGACTGTGTGTGTAAATCTTTTAGAAAATACCATTTTTGGACAAGACTTATAACTTTTGTGATTATTTTTAAAGGAAAGAGATCATTTCTATACATGTCAGATAAAAGGTACTCATATAACATTTTTACAAGAGTAAAAATGCTTCATTTAAAAATATACAGTGATAACCTACACAGAATTGACTAATATTTGCTAAGCAAGCTGAGTACAAAGTATGCGGTTAAAAAATTTTTTTAATAAAACTAAAAGAAAAACTGTTGAAACCTCCAAAAACAGTAATTTTAAAACACTAGGATAAGATATTTTATAGTACATTTCCTATGATAAGTGATAGCACTCTTGAAAACAACTGAAAAACTATTAGACTTTCCCCCCCACCATTAACAGCCTTCATGTTATGGTCAATAATAAAACAAATTATTGAATACTATATTCAGGGGAAGAAAATTCAAAGTAAAAACAAAGTTCACTGGCTTTATGGAATATCTTTAAAGCCACTTCAATAGAGTGATTACTAATGGAAAATTATAACTATACAAACCTGCTTGTTTTAAAAGGACCTTAAAATATCTAACATTTAAGATAGAAAAACGAGATTTGATTCTGCAAAAATATTTTTATAAAGTGAATACTTACCCAAAATATGCTTGCAAACCGCAAATGGTGATTTTGATTTCCTAAATGATAAGAATATGTGCTCTGCATGCTGGCGTTGTTCATTATTAACCATGGAAGGTGGTGCCTTGAGAGTTAAAAAAAACAAAAGCAAAACAAAACAAAAAAACAGAGTACACTTGTTTAATAAGAAAGCTTGAACAACAGCAAACCTTTAACCCACAACAAGAGAAAATACTTTCACTTTGGGGAGGGTAATGGGAGGACAAATTCCTGCTTGTTATTTTAAAGAAACTACAGTATAAAACTTCGTAATAAATATTTAAAATATGGTTTCAGGAAAAAGGAAGAAATTCCTGGCAAAGTTTGGGTGAGAACCCTTTAAAGTTGCCTACATTTTAGAAGATACTTACCTAACATTTTTCTTATCTTTTAAAAATAGCTAACTTATTGCTTTTTATTCCAAAATATATCACTTCATCAAGTTCGAATAATCTCTCATTCTTCAGCACTGGTGAAACTGAATCCAAAGTTACTAAAAATTGTTTTCTAACAGCAATCCTTTAAAATAAAAGTTATTACCAGATAATTCTACCTCAAGTTTTCTAAAATCACCATTAAACTAGAAAAATTAGGGAACAGTGAAGTTTAGAATTTACAAAACTCCTATCTGAATAATAAATTAGTCAGCAGAAAAGCCAGACTTCTGGCTTACCAAAAACAACTTCTATAGTCTGCCAGGTTTTTAAATACCATTTTGTTCTAACAATCTTTCCTTCTAAAGATAATACCCTTTCTGAACCTAAAATATATATTCTCATTATATGGCTTGGTAATCTTTGACTCATTGGCACCCATCTGAAGAGAAGAGATTGCTTACGTAAACCTACCAATTAAATTATCAGAATTCTCAATTTGGGAGGGGAGAGTCAGGGTAGATGGTAGGAAAATAAACCTTTGCTACTGTAACCAATATGAAATGGGGAGACCAAAATTTCAACTATACTCAAACAATCTGGAAGATAAAAAACATTTTTTATAGATTTTATGTATTTATTTGACAGAGAGAGAGACAGCGAGAGAGGGAACACAGCAGGGAGAGTGGGAGAGGGAGAAGCAGGCTTCCCGCTGAGCAGGGAGCCCGATGCGGGGCTCGATCCCAGGAACCTGGGATCATGACCTGAGCCGAAGGCAGATGTCCAACAACTGATCCACCCAGGCACCCTGATAAAAAACATTTTGCAACAAAGTATGTTACAACATTATTATAAACTATAAAGTATATCAGTTATGCAACATTAGTCACTATAATTTTAGTTAAAATAGTGAGCAAAAATGTATATCCAAGAGAAATTAACGAACTTCAATAGTCTGGCCTAATTAGCTAAAACCAGTTAAGATACTATTCCTAATGATACAGCACCCTCTATAGCTCTCTAGATAAAAATGAAAATATTTTCATTAAGGAATTGTGTTAGGGGCGCCTGGGTGGCTCAGTCGTTGGGCGTCTCCCTTCGGCTCAGGTCACGATCCCAGAGTCCTGGGACGAGCCCCGCATCGGGCTCCCCGCTTGGCAGGAAGCCTGCTTCTCCCTCTCCCACTCCCCCTGCATGTGTTCCCTCTCTCTCTGTGTCTCTCTCTGTCAAATAAATAAAAAAATCTTAAAAAAAAAAAAAATTGCGGGCGCCTGGGTGGCTCAGTTGGTTAAGCGACTGCCTTCGGCTCAGGTCATGATCCTGGAGTCCCGGGATCGAGTCCCGCATCGGGCTCCCTGCTCCACGGGAAGCCTGCTTCTCCCTCTCCCACTCCCCCTGCTTGTGTTCCCTCTCTCGCTGTGTCTTTCTCTGTCAAATAAATAAATAAAATCTTAAAAAAAAAAAAAATTGCGTTAAATTCTTCTTAATATGTTTTTTGAAAAAGGCTTTATAATAAAATACTGTGAAAGCTAACTACGCTAAATATAAATATTTTGTCCTTCCATTTGTAAATTCTTCATTCTCACCATTTTTTTAATTCAACAAATTTGTGTTTTTACAAGATATTTCATCATTAATATCTGCTGAATATACCCCAAATACTCAGCATATTAGTAACCACTACTGCAACATGTTATACTGCTATGAATACAAATCGACAACTATGGATTGCCCAGGTAATTCTGACTTAAACATTCTTCTCGTCACCCTTGAAAAGCAGCATATATATATAATTTTGCAAATAATCATGCCTGTTATCCTACAAACAAAAATAGTTCCTAAAGCTAATGATTTTTACACACCCTAATATCCACATACTTAATCAAGTACAGGCCTCAATATAACTTAACCATGATAGAATGATATTTAATTTATAAAATATTAAGATTTCCTAAGTAATGAAGTATAATCTAAAAGTCGGTTTATCTTAACCACCTGGTTGAACATTATCATACAAACAATAAAATCATCAACTGATTCACTGAATGGCAATATGGTATTCACTTTAGTTTCCCAAAACCCAAAACTTTTAATTCTTTTTGAAAATGACTTGGCAGGGGCGCCTGGGTGGCTCAGTTGGTTAAGCGACTGCCTTCAGCTCAGGTCATGATCCTGGAGTCCCAGGATTGAGTCCCACATTGGGCTCCCCCGCTCAGTGGGGAGTCTGCTTCTTTCTCTGACCCTCTCCCCTCTCATGCTCTCTCTCACTCTCTCAAATAAATAAATAAAATCTTTTAAAAAAAATAAGAAAATAAAAAATAAAAAAAAAAGAAAATGACTTGGCAATGGTTGCATCAGTGAGTCCTGAGCTTTTTTGTTAAAAGCAAAACAATACAAAAAACCACAAAAGAGATTCCCAGCCCCCAGAGATTTAGGAGGCGGGGAGCTTAAACAAAAAATATGCATTTTTTCCTCCAAAGTCCCTAGATAGTACGACCTATAGAACCTCCACCTGTCAAACTCCTTCCTCTTCAGAAACCAGAACTCATCCTTCAAATTCTGCTTCAGTCTCTCCTTCATCAGTTTTTCCTGACCTTTCCCCAGTCAGCCTGAACACAAATGATGTCTCTATCTCACCTTGTAGGATACACTACGTATCTCTACTACCCAACTTACCATAATGTACTGCAAGTATTTGCTTGCCCCTGTTTCCTTTTCTCTGACTTTTCTGACACCAGAAGCTTTATTTTACTCATCTCTTAAATTCCTAGAGCCTTGCACATACCAAAAGGAGAGGCAACACAATAACTAACAGTTACTGAGTACTTAGCATTGCAAGGCATTATTTTCAATAGATGGATGGCACGCAGATATATAATCTCATTAATCCTAATAACCTTATGAGGAAGAAACTATTATTATCCCCATTTTACAGATGAGGAAACTGAGGAATGGAGTAATCAATTTGCTCAAGGTCAAATAGGAAACAGAGTTGGAAACTGACCCTAGGGCCCTAACTCTTTAACAGAAACTACAACTTAGGTGGCTCAGTACCACGTAAGACTCACCATGTTTAAAGCTTAGGGGTAGAAAGGAAATAAATTCCCTCTAAAAGTCCTCCTCTAGCACCCAAAACCGACATTAGAGTGTTTTACATAGTTTGTAAAGTTTCAGTAAAGAAATAATAATAGTAAAAGAATCTTTTTGTATTGTCAGTTGATGTTCTTTCATTGTCACTAGTAGTAAAAGCTTTAAAAAAGCTCACACTTCAGAGGTGGAGTCAAATGAATCAGAAGAGCCGGAAGAAATAGCAGGTGGTAGCAGAGTACAGTAATGGTAAGAGGAAACAGCAGATGAGCAATTCCAGGTATCTTCAGGAAAACAAAAGAAACATCAGAGAAAAATTGATAGGTTTTTCTAAAGAGTCACACTAGCAGGAAACCTGAAGCTCACAAATTCCTAACTCAATATACTGGTGTTTCTGGCCCAGCCTACACCATATCCAGGCCACCTTCAATTTATAAAAAATCCTTAGAAAACACCGTTGGTAACACACAGCCAAGGGCATCTGAAGCTAGAACTCAAAATACACTTAGAGATGGATTAAATGACATATTTAATATGAGGGGTTTTTTTGGGGGGGTGTTGGGAGAACCAAAGTACCTAAATAATTTCTACTCAAAAAGTATTTACTGAGTGTAAAAAGTATTTATTATACTTCAAGCACCAGGTCAGAAGCAAAGGATGTAAAAATAGGGGAAAACATCCCTGCCCTTAAGAGTTCTGAATCTTAGAAAAGACAGACATTAATCAAATAATCACACAAATAATTATGACAGCCTATCATTTCTGCTACTAACTGCATTCTGGTCTCTCTGTCATCATGCTAAACTTGTCCTCAAAAAGCCAGAAACCCCACTTGCTAAATCCTATGAGACCTTTAGACTCTTTCTTTCCCTGGGCAGCTAAAATAACTTTTATTAAGGTTAACCACAATAGCACCAATTATTCCTCATGCAGAGTGCTAAGTTACATACACTCTCTCATTTAATCACAGCAACATCCCTGTACAAATTATTTCCTCTCTTTTACATATGGAGAAACTTAGATTCACAGATTGTCACATGCCCAAGATCACAATAAATATCATAACCAGAATTTCATCTTAAGTCTGTGTGACATCAAAGCCCATGATTTGACTCTCTTTTAGTACTAATGAGGAGATACAGCTGAGACTAGTTTGTCAGATAGCTAGTAGAGAAATCTGAATAATATTCTTGGCTTACTATAAACATTATTATTTACAGGACCATGAAAAAAAAAATCAAAGTCAGATCAAAAAATCAGGCACAACTTGTAGATAGGAAACAAGCTACAAAAGTAGAAAACAAAACTGGAAGTCATGCCATAGAGTTCATAATAAGAATTTTCTTAGCTCTAATTGCGCTCTCATTTTTTAGAGAGAGAGCATGGATTAATGTTCAAATTAGAAAATCACAGATGTACTACCTAAAAACATATTTACTGGTAGTTTTTCATTCATTCACTGAAGACTTTAAGTTAAGAATTTATTCAATTTTTAGTTTTCTCTCTATAATCTTTTCTTCAACCTTTGGAACTTACCATTGCTCCTACTTAAATTTAAATCCATAACACATAATGATATACTTTATTACTTTAAATGTATCATACCAATATTTCACAGCATTCCACAAAGAGTAAATTCCAGATACTGGACCTTTCCAGCTAAACAAATTTGAGAGATGTGCCCTAATTAATCTCTTGTGATTTCCTAGCACATTCCCAAAAGCTGTCCTTTCAAATCTATTTTTCTCTCAAACCTCTCATCTCATGATACCCAGGTACTCCAATCTCTCAGAAAATGACCTTACTTCTTCTTTCCCAAAGTGAAAGCCTTCCTGTATAATTAGCTCCTTTATGTATCTTCCTTTTCAAAAGGACTATTCTATCACCTTCTCCAACTTCTTAACAAAATATTCCCTCCCCCTCTACTTTCTCTGAAATCTAAATCCTCCTCCCATTCCTGCCGCACTGGCTCCCCACTCACGTATCACCTCATTTCCTCCCTCATCTCTTCTCACTTCTTTATCTTAAAGTTATACTAAGCAATGGCACCCTGCTTTCTGCTTACAAACAGGTTTACCCTACCTTAAAAATCCTTTTAAACAATCTTACAGTCCCCTTTAATTAAAAGAATGGGATACTGGGCGCCTGGGTGGCTCAGTTGGTTAAGCGACTGCCTTCGGCTCAGGTCATGATCCTGGAGTCCCTGGATCGAGTCCCACATCGGGCTCCCTGCTTGGCAGGGAGTCTGCTTCTCCCTTTGACCCTCCCCCCTCTCATGTGCTCGCTCTCTCTCATTCTGTCTCTCAAATAAATAAAATCTTAAAAAAAAAAAAACGGGATACTGAAACAAAATGACCAGGTTTCTAATCCCATCTCTGTAGCATAGTAGTTGGGAAACTTCCAGGCAAGGATACCTTCAGGCAAGTCAGGGTTCCCATCTAATGATGCTAATGAATGCATCTCATAAGTGGTAAGAGAACTGCAGTTAAAAATACACATATGCGTCCGGGCACCTGGGTGGCTCAGTCGGTTAAGCGTCTGCCTTCGGCTCGGGTCATGGTCCCAGGGTCCTGGGATCGAGCCCCACATCAGGCTCCCGGCTCTGTGGGAAGCCTGCTTCTCCCTCTCCCACTCCCCCTGCTTGTGTTCCTTCTCTCACTCTCTCTGTCAAATAAATAAAATCTTAAAAAAAAAAAAAATACACACATGGGTCTCCCCAAATTAATCTACAATAATTAATACAACTCCAATTTAAATCCCAATGAACCTTATGGTTCATCTCAGAATATGACAAAGTGATCCCAAAACATGTAAGAAAAAGGCCAAAAAGAATCAAATTAACTAGGAAAAAAGAACCTTGACAGCAGTATGCCTAAGTGAAATAAGTGAGACAGAGAAAAATATTTACTTATAGAGAAAGATCTCACTTACATGTGGAATCTAACAAAAAATAGCTCTTCGTAGATATGGAGAACAGATTGGTGGCTGTGAGGAAGAGGAGGATGAAATGGGTGAAGGGGGTCAAAGGTACAAACTTCCGGTTATAAAATAAATAAGTCATGGGGATGCTATGTATACAATGGTAACTATAATAGTATTGTATTGCGGGGTGCCTGGGTGGCTCAGATGGTTAAGCGTCTGCCTTCGGCTCAGGTCATGATCCCAGAGTCCTGGGATCGAGTCCCACATCGGGCTCCCTGCTCCGCGGGAAGTCTGCTTCTCCCTCTGCCTCTCTCTCTCTCTGTCTCTCATGAATAAATAAAATGTTTAAAAAATAATAATAATATTGTATTGCATATTTGAAAGTTACTAAGAGAGTAGATCTTAAAAGTTCTCATCATGAGAAAAAGATTTAGTAGGTATGTATGGTGACAGGTATTAATTAATTGTGATCATTTCACAATACAAATACTGAGTCATTATACTGTATACCTGAAACTACTAAAATATTATAGGTAAGAAGTAAATAAATAAATAACACTTTGAGGTTCAAAAAAACTATTTAAAATGTGGGGAAAGAATAAGAAAGGAGGATGGGAGGATGGGTGAAATAGGTGATGGGGATTAGGGAGAGCACTTGTGACGAGCACCAGGTGTTGTATGAAGTACTATAACACTAAACTGTACACCTAAAATATTACACTGTACGTTCACTGGAATTTAAATAAAAACTTAAAAAAAAAACACAAGGCAGTCTTATACAACCAAATATGAACACTTATAAAGGCATTATAATAATTTTTAAAAATAGTAGTTGAGTAGGAAAAAACAAACACGGGAGCAGAGAATTCCCAGAAACAGACCCATGACATATGACAAATTAGTGAGGAAAGGCTAGACTATACAATAAATGGCACAGGAAAGTTGGCTACTTATTAGCAAAAACAAAAGATCAGGTATTTACTCATACCATACAAAGTAATAAATTCTAGGTAGATTTAAGATTTAAAATGAAAAGCAAAACTTTAAAAAACTAATGACAAAACCTAAAAAGAAACCATAGGAGAGGGGCGCTGGGTGGCACAGTTGGTTGGGTGTATTTTTGGTTTTGGCTTGGGTAATGATCTCAGGGTCTTGCGACTGAGCCCCGCCTTAGGCTCCCATGGAGTCTGCTTGAGATTCTCTCTCCCTCTCCCTCTGCGTTCCTGCTCGTGCTCTCTCCCTCTATAAAATAAATAAATAAAATCTTAAAAAAAAAATAAAAAAGAAAACATAGGAAAATATGTCAGAGTATGGAAGGATTATTTTAAACTTTATAAAACGCATAAATCTTTTTAAAAATTAATAAATTCGACCATTAAAATTATAACCTTCTAAACATTAACTGTATGTGAAAGACCAGTCATAGATCAGAAGACAATAACAGTGCTGAATATAATTAACAAAGGACTAGTATTCAGAATATAAAAACTCCCACAGAAGATAACTTATAGCAGAAACTGACAGCTACCTCCTCAATAGTCACTCCTCTTCCTTGGTAAAGAACTTGAATATACAGCACTGCGCCCAGCTAAGTAACATTTCCCAGTGCCCTGCCAGGACAAGTTATGCCAATAAGATGTAAACAAAGCTTGGGATAGGACTTCCTAAAGGGAGCTGATTCAGCTGACAACATATTTTTCTTTTGTCTGTGGATCTTCTTTCCTGCCCCCCGGAAATGGATATGGTGGCTGTAGTTCTACTAATCATCTTAGACCACAAGAAGACCTAGAAGATGGGAGACATCAGCTAAGAATTATAAATACAGAAATAGAAAGAAAAAGAAAAAAACAGCAGCAGCAGCAGCATGAGCCCCTGATGCTATCCTGGAGCCACTAGACCATCCTCAGATCACTTTAACTCCACACTTTATGTGAGAAAAAATAATCCTTTTTTAAAAGACATGACATGAAGCAGGAAACTTATTTGAAGGCTTGTTCATGGTTATCAGTTGTCTGATATTGGAGTTTTCCGTTACATGCTGCCTAATCCAATCCAAACAATTACACAATGCAATAGAAAAGTGGCCAATGAACAAGAGGCCAGATATATCACAGAGAAGAAAGCAAAAATGGCTAATAAACGTAAGAACATACTCAACCTCACTAGTAACCACTGAAATGCAAATTAAAACAACAAGCTATTATTTCTGAGGGGGAATGTAAAATGATGCAGATTAAAAAAAATAGTACAAAAACAAGAGCTTGGAATTTGGGGGTACTGTACATAGTTATAAACTTATGATAATCTAAAATGGAACATTCATTTGGATTTTAGAATTACCTAGAAAAAGTTGGTGGCCCTGAACAGCAAGGTATGCAAAAATTCATTCCTAAGCATTTATTCCCTAGAGAACCTCTCCCACACACATAGAAGGTCAACAAAGACGTTCCTTCCGCACTATCCTAACAAAAAAGAGTAACAATTTGAATTACATCAACAGGAAATACTCTATAATACTGTCATATAATGGTTTATAAGGCAGGTAAGAGTGAACTGGAGCTCTATTTACCAAAGTGGATAAACTCTGAAAGTTACTCTGAATGAAGAAAGCAAATGACAGAATATATACAATATATCATCTATATAAAATTTCAAAAACTTTAAAGTATGGTAGTTTTTATTTTCCTTTGTGGGCAAAGTGTAAAAACATGGAAGGTAAGGACAAACAATTTTAAAATTATGGTTATCTTTGGGGATGAAGAAGCAGAGGCTGGAGAATGGTATCTAAAAGGGACTCAAAGGAGGTTTCAATTTTATCTGTGATAGATTATTTTTAAAATTTTATGTAAAATGGCTATATTAACATTTGTTAACCCAGGAGATGGGTACATGGTTATGATTTACATTGTTCTACATACTTCTCTATTTATTTGAAACATTGCATTTTTAAAATGAGGGACCTTCGGTTCCTGACGGTTCAAGATACTCTGAACAACTCTTTGGCTAAAACCAAATAAAAATGGTGGATAAAATATTTCTACATTTTTTAATGTATTGCTGAGCTTACAAGAAATTAAGAAATCCTCAGAAGCTAAAAGGTAACCAAAGCAGGGATCCGAAGATGAAAGATGCCACTTATGCACTTACCCTAGAGACATTTGCCAATCCCAGGTGACTTTGAGTTTCCATTCTGACAGCTGCCCAAAGGTAAAGTCACAAGATAAAATCAGGGACCTCCTAAGATGGGGACTAACAGGACATCCCTCCACATAAAACTGGGATCCTCAGAGTAAGGGTAAACCATTAAAAAACAAAAAGAAAAACAGAGAGGGAGGAAGAAAGAGAGGGAGAAAGAAACTTGCTAGTCTGGATCTTAATAATAGGTAAAAGAAGAAAATTACTTCAGACAACTGATAACCATGAACAAGCCTTCAAATAAGTTTCCTGCTTCATTTCAAAAGGACCCATGTGGCCCCAAAATTTCAAGCCAATAAACTTAAAGTAGTCCTGTGTTGGTCATGCACCTAAGACACTTGGAGTAATGCACCATAATCCAGGTTTCAGACTTCTCCAGAAATACTTTTAAGAGCTAATACTCAAAAACTTTTAAACACATGAGGAAACATGTCACCATGAGTCTGCAGAATAACAAATTAAAGAATCAAACCAACAAAACTCATAAATATTGGAAACGTTCAGAAACACAGTACAAAAATGTTTAAAAGAACTTAAAACTGTATGATGTAAACCTTATCAAAAATAAAACCTTTGCATATCAAATGACATTATCAACAGAACAAAAAATCAATTCACAGAATGGGAAAAATTTTGTACCAATCACATATCTGATAAGGGAGTAATAGCCAGAATCTATAAAGAATTTCTAAAACTCAACAACAGAAAAACAAAGAACCCAATTTAAAAATAGGCAAAGGACTTGAATATACACTTTTTTTGGAAAGATTTTATTTATTTGACAGAGTGAGCACAAGCAGGGGGAGGAGCAGGCAGAGGGAGAAGCAGGCTCCCCGCTGCATGGGGAGCCCGACGTGGGGCTCAATCCCAGGACTCCGGGATCATGACCCAAGCCGAAGGCAGTCGCTTAACCAACTGAGCCACCCAGGCGCCCCACATTTTTTTTTTTAAGATTTTATTTACTTGAGAGAGGGAGAGAAAGCAGAGGGAGAGGGAGATGCAGACTCCCTGCTGAGCAGAGAGCCTGACACGGGGTTCCATCTGAGGACCCCGAGATCATGACCTGAGTAGAAGGCAGATGCTTAACCAACTGAGCTACCCAGGCAGCCCCTGAATATACATTTCTCCAAAGAAGACATACAAACTGCCAGTAAGCACAGATTCCAACCTCACTCATCATTAGGGAAATGCAAATCAAAACTACAATGAGATTCTACTTTACATCTAGGAGAATGACCAAGAAAGAAAGAAAGAGAGAGGGGAGCCTGGGTGGCACAGATGGTTAAGCATCTGCCTTCTGCTCAGGTCATGATCTCCAGGTCCTGGGATCGAGCCCCATGTTGGGCTCCCTGCTCAGTGGGGAGTCTGCTTCTCCCTCTCCCTCTGCCTCTCCTCCTGCTTATGTTCTCTCTCTCTCTGAATCTCTCTGTCTCAAATGAATAAATAAAAATCTTAAAAAAAAAAGAAAGAGAGAGAGCAAGAGAAAGAAAGAAAGAAAGAAGAAAAGCAAGTAACAGTTGTTGGCAAAGATGTGGAGAAACTGGAACCATTACTGGTGGGAATGTAAAACATGTAGTTTTTTTTGTTTTTTTGTTTTCTTTTAATGCAGCCACTATGAAAGACAGCATGGCAGTTCCTCAAAAAAATATTACCACACAAGACAGCATTCCACCTCTAGGTACGTACTCAAAAGAATTAAAAGCAGGGCTTAAACAGACCATACACCAATGTCCATAGCAGTATTACTCCCAAAAGCGAAAAGGTGGAAACAACCACATGTCCACTGATGGATCAATAAATAAACAAAAGGTAATAAATATACACATATAATGGCATATATTCAGCCTTAAAAAGGAATGAATTTTTGATACATGCTACAACAGGAATGAATCTTGGAAACAATTTGCTACGTGAAATAAGCAAAAAATAAGAAAAATGCCATGTAATTCCACTTATATAAGGTATCTAAAATAGTTAAACTCATAGAGTTGAAATTGATTATGTGAAAAAATCTGAACAAAGAAAGCAGAATAGTGGTTGCCTGGGGTGGGTGGTGGGGAGAAATGGGGAATTATTATTTAATGAGTACAGAGTTTCAGTTTGGGATAATGGAAAAATTCTGGAGATAGTGGTGATGGCTGTAGAACTCTGTGAAAGTACTCAAAAACGTTAAATTAAGGAGCAAGATAACACAACAGATCTCTTAGGAACAACATAACAAGAGAAATTTAAATATTTATAAACATATATCTTGCTTAGATGGTAGTTACAGGGGTATATACAACTGACCAAACTCATCAAACTAGCCACCCAAGATTTGTGAATTTTATTGTATATTAAAATGCCTCAAAAAATGTTAAAAACTTAATGGATAGATTAAAAAGCACATTAGACACACTGAGGAAAAAACTGAAAACAGATACAAAAAATTATTCAGAATGAGGAAAGGCACAAACATTAAAAGTCTTGGAGGACAAAGTGAAGGTTAGAGCCCCAGGAAACTAACCTATAGAAACCATATCATCCAGGCTTCCTCACCCTCTTCCCCCAGCTCCAGTGGCACCTTTTCTCCACCAAAAGCCACAGCTCCTGTCAGGCTATTCTCTCCTACAGCTGCAACTCTCTCAAACTCTTCACTCTCCCTCCCTGCACATTCAGTCCCCAACAAAGGCTTCCCCATCCACTGCGGTTCCCTTACACCTTACCCCTCCACAACCTCTGTCAACAGCCTCTTCACTAACTCTTTTCAATGACCTCTTTGAGTGTTCCTTTGCCAGGATCTTGACTGACACAGCATCCAGTAAGGATGGGAAAAATAAAGATTCAAAAAATAATGGCAGGAAGTATTCCAAATTGATAAGTAAATTCCAAAATTTATGAGAAACACTAAAACTCAGTCAGAAAGCTCAATGAATCCAAACAATAAAAAAGAAAAAAATTATATTACTGATACCACAGTGAAACTGAAGACTTCAATTCAAAAATTAAAGAGATCTGAAAAACAGCCAAAGAAAGATAGATTACCTTCAACGAAGTAACAGATTGAAAGAGATTTCTTAAAGCAAGGAGAAACCAGACTAGAGAGAAAACAGTAGTACTGTTTTCAGAGTACTGACAGAAAATAACTATTAACTTAGAAATGTAGATCCAGGAAACACCTTTCAAGGATTAAAATGTAATTGATGACATGTTCCTGCAAATAAAAACCAAATAAAAACTCTTATTACTGAAACACTCTTCCTTTAGGAAATTCTGAAGGATATACGCCAAGGAAAGTGATCCCAGAAGGAAAGCCTTGAATGCAAAGGACTATGGACAAAGAAACTGATTATGTGAATAAATCTGAACAAATATTGATATTTTAAAAATGATTAATTTGTGAAATTAATAAAGGTGATTAAGACTTTGGACAATATATAGAACATAAATCAGGAGAGGTGGTTTTAAGTTCTTGTACTGTTCTGACTGAGATAGCATATACAGATTAACTTTAAATTGACTATGCAGGGCGTCTGGGTGGCTCAGTTGGTTAAGCGACTGCCTTCGGCTCAGGTCATGATCCTGGAGTCCCTGGATCAAGTCCCACATCAGGCTCCCTGCTCAGCAGGGAGTCTGCTTCTCCCTCTGACCCTCCTCCCTCTCATGCTCTCTGTCTCTCATTCTCTCTCTCGCAAATAAATAAAATCTTAAAAATAAATAAATAAATAAATAAAAATAAATTGAGTATGCATACTAAAATGTCTGCCATGGTCAAGAAAATAGAGAATATATACAATACAACACACAAACTATGGAATGAGAAACAAAAGATTATCAAACCCCAAAAGAAAGCAAAAGGAAGGACCATATACACATACACAAAATAAGATAACAAAAACATGTAACTTATCAGTAATCACAAATAAATATAAATAAACTAAGCTGCAGATTAAAAAACTGAGACTGTCAGGCTGGATAAAAAAGAAAATCCAACTTTGTGCATACAAAAACCCAAGGGCATAGAAAGGCTGAAAAGGCTGGAAAAAAAACATGCCAAGCCAACTGTCATCAGAAGGTAATGAAATTGATATAACTATGATAACAGCAGGGAAAAAAACCCAGAATTTAAAGTAAAATGTTACTAAAAAGAAGAGGGTCATCTAATAATCATTAAAGGGTTAACTGAAGCAGTATGTAAATATACAGCCTCCAATATATATAAAGCAAAAATGAGAGGACTACCAACAAATCCACTAATCTATCTCTGTCCATAACTGCTAGCTTAAGGAGACAACAAGATTTAACAAGCTTAATTTAAGAGGCATAAATACCTTGCCCCTTTAACTGGATATCACACATTCTTTTCAAATACACACTGAATGTAAACTGACAACACACTAGGCCATAGGGCGTAGTCAAACAAAAAATTTTAAATAACTGATATGTACATAACATATTCTCACAAAGCAATTAAGTTAGAACTTGACTAAAAACAAAAACTAGAAAAATTCAAGGATGGCGTGCCTGGTGGCTCAGTCAAGTGTCTGACTCTTGTCAGGTCATGCTCTCAGAGTCCTGGGATCGAGCCCTGATCAGACTCCCCACTCAGCTGGGAGTCTGCTTGAGGATTCTTCCTCTCCATCTATACCCACCTCGCCCCCTCTCAAATAAATAAATCTTTAAAAGAAATTTAAAAAAAAAAAGAAAAATTCAAGGATAAAAGAAGAAAGAATAATAGAAAACACTGACCCAAAATACTTCATATCAAAAATCTGTGATATGCAGGTTGAGTACAATTGGTAAATGCATAGCCTTAAATGCTTATGTTGGAAATTTAAGAAGGTTAAAACAAATAAGCTAAACCTCTAACCTAAGAACTTAGAAAAATAGCAGAACCTACTCCCAAAAAATAGAATGAAGAAAATAATAAAGAGCAGAAAATGATGAAACAGAAATTACATATACAGTAAATATAAACAAAAAAAGCCAAAAGTTGTTTCTTTGGAATGACTAATAAAACTGGTAAGACTCAGGCAAGAGGGGTGAAGAGACAATAAGAATTTAAGCAGGCAAGATTAAAAAAACTGTAACTACACAGGTCTTGACTAATAGAGATATTGAAAGAATAACAACATTATGGTGATAAACATAATTTATGTAATATGGACAAATTCTTAGAAAAATAAAACTAACTTAAGAAGAAATAGAAAACTTAAACGGTCCTACAACTATTAAGTAAATTGAATCAGTTTGAAATATTTTTTCTTTTAAGCCCCCCAATCCAGATTTTACCAAACACCAGGGAATAAATCATTCCAATCCTACAGATTTCAAGAGTACAAAAGAGGGAACACTCTTCAACCTATTTTAAGAAGTCAGCATATCATTATAAATATGCTGATACCAAAACCAGATGAGAACAGTATAAGAAAAGAAACTTACAGGCCACGCTTACTCACGAACAGAGATGGAAAAATCTTAAAAGACAGTTCATATACCAAATACAACAATGGACTTTTTTTAATAAAAGTAATAATGTACACTGTGACCAACTTAGTTTATCCCAGGAATGCAAAGCTGGGTTAACATTAGAAAACTAATGTCTTTCACCACATTAACATACTAAAGAAGAAAGAATGCAGAAACATTCTTAATAAGATCCATGACTAAACTTTTGGCAAAATAGGAATAAATGGAAACTTCCTTAACCAGATAAAAAGAATGCACAAAAAACCCACAGCAAACATCACAATAATGCTGAGTCAATAAAGGCATTCCCTTAAACCATCCACAAGTGTCAGTATACCATCAGGGTCCAGTGGACTCAATTTTTGGAGTTTTTTTCTTTAATAAGCAAGTTTTTTGGTTTTTTTTTTTTTTAATAACTAGTTGTAATGCTTGATATTTTGTGACTCTTCTTTCTTTTCTTTTCTCTTCCTTTTTTAGAGAGGGAGGGAGAGAGAGAGAAAGTGTTCACACCTGGTGGGGAGGAGGAGAGGGAAAGGGAGAGAGATCTTAAGCAGGCTCCATGGTCAGCAAGGAGCCCAGTGCAGGCTAGATCTCAGGACCCTGAGATCCTGACCTGAGATGAAATCAGAAGTCCGACACTTAACCAACTGAGCCACCCAGGCGCCCTGATTTTTGTTTTTTTCTTAGAGGTATTTCAAAGAATAAAGAAAAGCTTTACTTTTTAAAAAACAGAATAAAATTCATTCTAATTTGAAGTCATTTATGAACCCACCAGACCCTTCTATAAGATTCATAATGGAATCTTAATAATCACATTTTTTATATCTTGAAACACTTTACCATTTCACCATTCTAAGGACTATTCCATCAGAACTCATCAACTATTCCCAACTATGCTAATGCTAAACTAACAACAAAATTAAAAAATAAGAAATGATGAAACCACCTAGAAAAGTAATGCAATAGCAAAATAAATCAACACTATTACATTAGCCTCAATTTTTCTTTTACTACATTGCTCAAGATATAGCATGACCTTTCAAGAACGTATAAAATATGGAAACACCATATTCACCTTTTTTTTTAAGGTTTCATTCAATAATGCTGAGAATTCAGAATTTTTTTAATTTTCACCCATAATAAGAAAGAGAAAAAGACGGACAAGACACAATTATGATGTGAATCAGAAGATGATGCACAAAGACAAAAGAACAGCACTCTAGACCTGTACTGTCCAACATAGTAGCCACATGTGGTTGTTTAAATTAACTTAAATTAAAAATTTAGTTCCTCAGTTGCACTAGCCACATTTCAAGTGCTTAAGAGCCAAGTGTTGCTGGTGGCTAGCACATTAGACAACAAAGCAAATCCTATCACTGCAGAAAATTCTAATGGACAAGACTCTATGATGATAAAATTGATCATATAAATGTAATCTCAGACCCTGAGTCTACAGATGATGATATTCTAGATCAATGGCTCTCAACTTAGGCAATTTTGATCCCCCAGGGGATGTCTGGCAGGGTCTAGAGACATTTTTGGTTGCCACAACTGGGAAGTGCTACTGGTAACTAGTGGATCAAGGGTAAAGATGCTGCTAAACATCCCAAGACACACATGCCAGACCACAATGTCAATAATGGCAATGCCCTAGTTTTCTCAAAGACAAGAATCAATGTATGAACCACATACTTCCAAGGACAAAAAGAAATGATGGTATTCTCATCCAGTCAGTCATTACACAAGAATTACCTCATTGCCCAATATTCTGGAACAAGAACCTGGATCAGCTTGTTTTGTTAAGAGGATATATGACACTATTTTTTATTCTTACTCTTTTATTAGGTCTGCATAAAAAAAAAATTGATATAGTTCATAAGTGGACAAATGTTAAAATGTAGGTGTGTATATAAAGGTGATGAAAAATTCATTGTCTTGATCATTCTAATTGGTGTTTATAAATCAAAAAAGGAAAATTATAATTATGAAGCAAAGAATTTGGCTATCTTCTCTTCATCAATGTTATGTGCCACCAATGTTTCCAGAAGTATGTGTTTTGATGATTCTAGTACAAAAATCAGAATAACAAGGTAAAATCTATATATTTTTTAAAGATTTTATTTGACGGAGAGAGAGAGAAAGAGAGCACATGTGCACTAGCAGAGGGAACTGCAGGCAGAGGGAGAGGGAGAAACAGGCTCCCCGCTGAGCAGGGAGCCAGACATGGGGTTCGATCCTGAGACCCTGTGATCATGACCCAAGCCAAAGGCAAACACCTAACCTACTGAGTCACCCAAGTGCCCCAAGGTAAAATCTATTGAAGATGCAGCAGTTGATATCTAAATTAGTACATACTGCATTTAAACAGTGGGAATGCAACAACCAGAAGTAATGACAGAATCTAATAATTATTTGAAATCTGGAATCAATATTTACCAATCAGAAGATGAATACAAAGAGACACACAGCCACACTCTAGATCTATGCTGCCCAATATGGCAGCCACTACCCACATGTGGCTATTTAAATTAATTAAAATTAAAATTTTAGTTGCTCCACTGCACTAGCCCATTTGAAGTGCTCAATAGCCACATGTTGCTACCAGCTACTGTATTGGAGAGTGTTGATATATAGAACATTTCCATCAACCAGAAAGTTCTATCAGCACTACTCTACTAGAAATTTAATTAACTCAACAAATATTTATTGAGTGCTTACTCTAAGGTTGCCTTGATTTATGTGCTTTGATGCAAAGTTATCTGATACATTAAAGTACAAAATAACAATACTTATAGAGGACTTACATGTGTCAGGAGCTTTGCTAAACACTTTCTTTTAATGTAAATGAAATCATTTATTCTTAACATTAACTACATGAGATAGGTACTATTATTTTTCTATTGTAGAGATGAAGAAACAGACACACGGAGGTTAAACGATTTGCCAAATGTCACACAGCTAGTCGGAAGCCAAGAAGAATCCAAATAGTCTGGCTCTGGAGCCTCTACGTTATACCGCCTTTCCACAATTTCTAAATTTCAGTAATTTTCCATGTGTGCTTACTAACATAAGCAACAGGGTGATTTTTCTAATATCTCATCTGAGTAGCTATCATACCACTGCTGTTCTCTAATTAGTTTTCTAACCCCTGCCACAAAACCACAGAATAAAGACAGGCCAGCTTTTTAACGTTATTAATCTTATTCAAAGATTGGGGTCAAATAATTTTATATTAAAACGTGGATATATTACGAATTAGAATGAAATTTCCATTAACTTTTAAGAAAAAAGTTAAGAAATTTTGAGCTTCTACAAGCCATTGTAAGGTAAGCTTCCCCCAAATATGTATTCATTCTCCTTTCCCATAAGAGTCACTGTGGCATTAAAATTTTTTTTTAAATATTAGTTTATCCCCCCCCATACCCTAACTTTGTTCAGAATTTCATCAGCTCTTTGCTGAACAACTTCAACGGCCTCCTAACTGGTCTTCCTACCTTCCATCTTGCTTCCCTCAATCAGATTTTCACTTATCGAACCACAGGTCTGTCAAGTCACCACTACTGGGTGAATTCAAGCTAAATTATTGTGGCAAATAAGGCCTTAAGATAACCCAGACCCTGCCTATTTCCCCATTCCCTAGGCTCATCTCATAGTACTTCCTTCCTCATTTATTCGTGCACTTTTTTCATTCAAATATTATTGAGCAAATACTATATGCAAACAAGATCCTTGAACTAATACATATTGGAGTCTAACAAGGGAGACCAACATTTATTTGTTAATCACACAAATAAATGTAAATTTTCAAATGTGGCAGGTGTTATGAAAGAACTACACAGTTATCTAAGTGTAGGACAGATGAATCTCACCTTTCAGGGAAGCTAAGAAAGGTTTTCCTCAAAATGACTGTGGAGATACCTGAAGGGTTAGGTGAAAGTGAAGAACATTCTAAGCAGAGGGAAAAGTATATGAAAGGTCCTGGGGCAGGATGAAGAACAGGAAAGTGAAAGACTGAAAAGAGAACTGGCGTGGCTGAGACAGAGAAAAAGCAACAGAAGTGTTCTAAGAAGCTGAACAGATAAAAACTTACTCAATGCCTTGCAAAAAGCAAGCAGTAATAAAACCTCAATTCAAACCTGCATCTGTCTCTGAAACCTACCACTATACTCTAGGCCTTCCCCTATAGCAATCTGTTCATATATTTCAGTCCATAAATTACTACCAAATGTCTACTATATGCCAGGCAATGTGCTAGATGCTTCAGACACAACAATGAGTCAATGATAAGCAGAAACAGAACTCCTGTCCTCTGGAGCTTACAACCTACTAGGTGAGTCAATCGTACAAATAAATACCATAAAATGGCAGGTATAATAAATATTACTAAAGTAGATGATGTTATGAAAAAACAATTTAACCTAAGAGTGGTCAGGCTTCTTTCATAAAGTAAACTACATTAAGATCTGAAGAATTAAATGTTAACTAGGAAGAAAGGGGAGAACAGTGTTCCAAGCCAAGGGAATACATACACATGAAGTTCCAGAAGGAGGAAGCAACTCAAATATAATGGACTAAAGCCCCTCAAGCTGTAGCCTAAGGTCAGCTTCAAGAGTGTGACCTGTGCAGTCTCATAAGGCCCAACTCTCTAAAAGGCCCCATGCTTAATTTGATACTTTGCTGTTGCCATTTTTAAATTCTTAATAATTTTATTTCTGAACTTATGTTTTGCAGGTGAAGCCCAGTGGGACAAGAGAGCATGTGCAGGAGCTGCGAAGACAGGATGGTGGCCTGGGACACATGCATGTGCCTCAAGGCAGTCTGGGGTGCCTCGAGTCCCAAGGTGGCTCTGATCAAAGCTGGGCCCAACTAGCAGCAGCTCCAGAACCTACCATGGGAAGCCACCTTGCCTGCTCATGCCCCAACCCTATCCCTGAGGCACCTGCACAAACATTAACTTTCCAGTCTAAGCACTGTGACAAGAACTCAAGGAGTAAACTTTGTCAGTAAATTACAGAAGAAAATTGTACAAATAGACATTGCAATAAAGCATTTCAGGGAGTTATTAGAATTCTTCAGAGTTTAGAGTCTCTGGTTTTCAAAACTTCTACAGCAAAGCAAAAGTCTCCAGGCTTGGAAATAAAAATTGTATTCAACAGAAAAGATACTATTTTAGTATAAAGCTCTGAAAGACAATTTTATTAATCAGAAAGACAATTTATTATATGAAAGACATTTATTAATCACAAAGACAATTTAATTTTTCTTTTATAACTGAAGACACAATGGCAAGATGCATAAAAACACATCTTTAATTGTATATAAATTTAATCATACATAAATCATTAAGCAAGCTACTTTTGGTTTCTTCTATGACCTCTACAAGTAACAAGAATTGTTAAAAGAAACATTAAAATATTGTATAAAGTTACATCTAAAATTAAATTCAGTATGAAGTCTTTAAAAAAAAAAAGTTCTGTAAGAATCATAGCTCTAAAATTTGTATTTGTAAATAATTAGCCAGAAATTTATCCCAAAGTTGTCACAGCCTATAAAATATAACTCTAGTAATAGCTGCATCAGTAGAAAGATCCTATTCAAAATAATTATCAAAAATTTACAATCTCGCATTTGCCAAGAGCAACTGACATCACTTTCAATTATACCAACTGAAAACAAACTAGCTAAAAGTAAAAATTCTGATGACCTAATAAATTTGTAGAAAAGCCAAATATATCTTATGACCAATCAAGATTCCACAGAAAATGTTATTATATTATGTAAAATTATACCAAAATACTTTTACAATTTATAAATTTGCTGTTATCCAGAAAGGATTATTACTCCTACTATATTTTGTAAGTATAAAATATAAAGGAAAAAGCTTTATGTTTTAAAGCCTCTAATGGCACTTCTTCCCTGCTTTTTGAACAAGGAGCCCCACATTTTCATTTTACATGAGGCCCCACAAATTATGTAGCCAGCCCTGGCTGGGAAACAAAGAAAGTAGACAGGAATTGGCTTATGGCTGGAAGATGAGGCAGGGGCCAACAACCACGCTGAGCTTTCAGAACCCTATTGTGGAAGCCATTAAAGTTGGAAGAATGAAATGAGACATAGCCTAGGAAATCAGAACCTTTACAGATAAGATAGCATTCTACGGTTTTAACAACCACCCTAAGAATAATTATGCACCTTCTAAACTTTGAAAGCCCCTACTTTAGAATATTCTCTTTGCCATTTTATAGTGGGCCTAATTTTTCCCACCATTATAAGTGAATAGAACTTGGCCTGAGAATAAATCCATATCCCTTCTCCAAAATAAACTTTATTGGTTTTCTAGTAGCTTTCTCAAAATAGTTTTCTTCCTTTTATTTGCTAGCAAGATTATGCTTAACTAGCACTGATTAAAGAAAACTGCAGAAATGGGACCTAACTTACAAATGTAATTTTTATTCAGCCTCAGCCATGAGACAGCTTTTAATTTTGAGATAAATAAAGAATAGTCAAGAAAGTAATCATAGACTTTAAAAATACATACAACATTCAAATTTATCAGAATGAGATATTAATGTGTGACTCAATGTTTTATATTGTAAAAAATTCAAACTATATTGAAATGTAGAAAGGATTCTTTCCACTTCCAATCCCATTCTCTAGATACCCATTCTTAAAAACTTAGTATATATCTTCCAATTGTTTCTATACATATACAAATATATGCAAAGATTTTTTTTTTATTTAGAAAACAAAAACAAGATCATATATTCTGTCCTTCACTTTTTACCCTCAGTTTGAGGTTCTTTCCATGTCCATTTTGATCTTTCCATTAAAAAAAATAACACTACCATATAGTAGACCCACATTTCTTGTGAGTTCCAGAGGCTAACATATCACCATCTACCAGAAAGTTTTAATTTTTTATACCTCTGGCTAGCATTAAAGCATAGTCTGTTTTTCCATTATCTGTTACCTTCACAATGTGAAATATCATTTTATTTTATTTTATTTTTTAAGATTTTTTTTTAATTTATTTGACAGAGAGAGAGAAAGCACAAGCAGGGGAAGTGGGAGAGGGAGAAGCAGGCTCCCGCTGAGCAGGGAGACTGATGCGGGACTCGATCCCAGGACCCTGGGATCATGACCTGAGACAAAGGCAGACGCTTAACCATCTGAGTTACCCAGGCACCCGTGAAATATCATTTTAATCAAAGTTCTGTTTTTGGACCATTCTTTCAATTTTCTATTCTTTTCCCATGCCAGCACTACAGTGTTTCAATTACTGTAGCTTTTTTAATTGTTTATTTATTTTACTTTATTAAAGATTTTATTTTTAAGTAATCTGTACACCCAATGTGGGTCTTGGGAGTCGCAGGCTCCACCAACTGAGCCACCCAGGTGCCCCTCAATTACTGTTACTTTTGAATAAATTTTAGTAACTGTACATCAAGTCCTCCAAACCCTTCATTTTCCTTTTTAAAAAATGCTGTTATTCTCATACAACTATTCTTCCAGATATATTTTCTAATTAATTAGTCATATTTTTCTCCCACCTCAGAAAAGGGTGAGGAGGAAAGAAAGATTTTGACTGACGTTACATTCAATTTATAGATTAATGAGGGAGGAATTGCCACCTTACCAAATTAATTCTTTGAATTGAGGAACACAGCCTTCATCTAATTCAGATTTCCTTTTGTATTCTTCAGATAAGCTATATACTTTTCTTCATAAAAAGTTGCATGTTTAATAGTGTTCTATAATTTATTCCTACAGTTTTTATAACTGAAGGAATGAGGTCTTTTTTTCCAATTTTAACTTGATCACTGTTGATAGAAAAGAAATCTTACAATTGGTTTATGTCTTATATCTGGCCATGTGACCAAATAACTATTCTAATAGTTCTTTTTTTTTTTTTTTTAAGATTTTATTTATTTGTCAGAGAGAGAGAGAAAGAGAGAGCACAAGCAGGGGGAGTTGCAGGTAGAGCAGGCAGAGGAAGAAGCAGGCTCCCCACTGAGCAAGGAGCCAGATACGAAACTTGATCCCAGGACCCTGGGACCATGACCTGAGCCAAAGGCAGATGCTCAACCAACTGAGCCACCCAGGTGTCCCACTATTCTAATAGTTCTAATAGTTTAATTTCCTTGGATTTTTTTTTTCTGGATATCATCTGCAAATAATTATCTTTTTTACTTTTCTTTCCAATATTTGTACTTACTCCTTTTTCTTATCTTACTGTATCAGCTAGGCCCTCCACGTGGTAAGTAATAATTATATTATGACTCCCTATTTTACTCGTAAGAATATCACCATTTACTAGTGGTTTGAAAGAACTTTATTGTATTTTTTAAGTCAATTCCTAGTTTATTGAATTTTTAATCATGAAAGGCTGTTAAATTTTATCAACTGCCTTCTAGGTATCTATGGATGATTTCAAAGGTCTTTTCACATTTCTCTGGATCACTGACCATGTTCCAATTAGTGGAGTATGACACAAGTCCAACTGCAAAATACACATTTAATTGAACTTTATTTTTTATTTATTTTTTATTTTTTTAAAAGATTTTATTATTTATTTGACAAAGAGAGACAGTGAGAGAGGGAACACAAGCAGGGGAAGTGAGAGAGGGAGAAGCAGGCTTCCCGCGGAGCAGGGAGCCCCATGTGGGGCTTGATCCCAGGACCCCGGGATCACGACCTGAGCCGAAGGCAGACGCTTAACGACTGAGCCACCCAGGCGCCCCTTTAATTGAACTTTAAATAAAAATTCCCCACTAACTAGTTTTTGGAAAAAAACTATTAGTGCCAGTATTCTAATATCTAGTGCCACAACAGAGACTAAAAGACAAAATTGAAATAAATAAAAATGGGGGCGCCTGGGTGGCTCAGTCAGTTAAGTGTCTGCATTCAGCTTAGGTCATGATCCTGGAGTCCTGGGATCAAGCCCAGCGCTGGGCTCAGCAGGGAACCTGCTTCTCCCTCTCCTCTCACTATCTCTATCTCAAATAAATAAAATCTTAAAAAAAAAAAAAAAGAAAAATGCTTACTCAATATAATGCATCTTTCCAATAAGAAAAGTAAATGCTACAATCAAAATTCTTAAATTCATGACCTGTTCATTACTGATTACAAAAAAATAAAGCATTGCACCTTATACATAGAAGTGGCTCAGTCAGTTGCGTGTCCTACTCTTGTTTCAGCTCGGGTCATGGTATGGAGCCCTGCCTTATTGGGCTCCACACTCAGCGGGGACTGTGCTTCTCTCCTTCTCCCTCTGCCCCTCCCCCCACTACATAGCGAGAGAGGGAACACAAGCAGGAGCAGAAGGAGAGGGAGAAGCAGGCTTCCCGCTGAGCAGGGAGCCTGATGCGGGGCTCGATCCCAGGACCCTGGGATCATGAACTGAGCCAAAGGCAAATGCTTAATGACTGAGCCACCCAGGCGCCCCTAAAATAAATAAATCTTAAATAAATAAATAAATGCTCAAATACTCCCCACACATATGGCATTCAGTTTTCTCAGGCCTTCATACAAATATATCCCTCTACTTGGGATACCCCTCACCCAACTGGAAAACTCCAACTTGTCCTTCATTGACTACTCCGCTTAAGGATCTCCTGTTCCAAGAAGCCCTTTTCTAGGTCCCCAACTCAGTCTGAGATAGATGTCCCTCCTCTGTACTCTCAGAGCACTAGTTTATACTTCCATTATGTTACCTAACAATTGCTTAATAGTTTTGCCTTTCTCCCCCATTGGACTATGCTCTCCTTGAAAACAATGTCTTTCACCTATCTCCTTAGCATACACAGCATTATGCCTAGCAAATACATATGGAAGAAATGCTCTAGAACGAATGAATGGCCAGACTTAACTCCAAACCCAAACCAGCTATGGGACCGCAGGCAAATCACTTACCATCTCTGAATCTCAGATTTTCTTTACAAAGTTTAATATCTCTTCTATTTACTTCACAGGATTGATGTGAGAATAAAGTAAGAACTTTTAATATCTCACTACAATTTTGCAGATGCTTTCAAAATAATAACCAGATTCCACTACAATAAAAACCATGATAACCAATCATAAAATCGCTCTAATTAAAGCTGCATTTACACTTACTAAATCCATTTTGGTTTTAAAACAATTGTAGTAAATTATTTTTCTTTGAAGTATCAGTTAACATATGTACTCTACAACATCTTATATTAGCACTACACACACTCACAAAGGACAATCTCTAACAGCTCAAGCAAGCCAGGAAAACAAAATAGGAAATTCAAGAAATTCAAGAAAATAAATAAAGCATTTTTCAGGTTTACTGTTCAAACAAATATGCTATTAATACTAAAAGAACACTACTTTTCCATTATGATGTCTCTAAAATTAAAACACATCCTACATTTTATATCTATTCACGCACACACACAAAATGGAAATAAACTTCCTTTACAATCCATCCACAAGGAGGTGAGTAAAGAAAGGCACAGGAAGATATGGATTACACAATTTCATTAGTGTAAAAATATACATTTTAAAAATGATATGTGCACTTCTTGAAGGCGGGGGCAGTTATGCAGCCTCAGAACAAGGTCCCTGTCACCCCTTGGTCCCAGCTGCGAGGGAATGACCATCTCTGTGAGGTTCAGACATGATTTTGTTAACCTTGGGGTCTACCAGCCCTATGTACGCTCTATGTTGGATGTGTTTATAATCGTAAAATTGCTATCGGCATTGTAGACACTGTGTTACTTTTATGCTGGTCCTACTGATTTATAATTATCCACAAATAAATATTTACATGGTATAAAAAGAAACCAAACAAATGAAAAAATAAAAAATAAAAATGATATATGTATGCTCTTATATGACTAGAGATTTTTTTTAGATTTATTCATTTAAGAAAATGTGTATGCGCACGCATGCATACGCATACACACTCACACACCCACACACACACACACACACACACCCACACACGGTGGGGGCAGAGGGAAAGGGAGAGAATCTCAAGCCGACTCTGCCCTGAGCACGGAGACCAACTCAGGGCTCGATCATGACCTGAGCCGAAATCAAGAGTGGGATGCTTGGGGCGCCTGGGTGGCTCAGTTGGTTGGGCGACTGCCTTCGGCTCAGGTCATGATCCTGGAGTCCCTGGATCGAGTCCGGCATCGGGCTCCCTGCTTGGCAGGGAGTCTGCTTCTCCCTCTGACCCTCCCCCCTCTCATGTGCTCTCTCTCTCTCATTCTGTCTCAAATAAATAAATAAAATCTTTAAAAAAAAAAAAAAAAAGAGTGGGATGCTTAACCAACTGCGCCACCCAGGCGCCCCGCCTAGAGATTTTTAACATGTGTACTCAAGAAACCGTCATGTCTGAAAAGGCAATGGGAGCTTAGGGAACTTTTACTTTCCCCTATACACCTTTCTGCACAACTTGAATTTCTTACTATTCAGAAAGGTATCTGCAAAATTTTTTAAGTTAAGGATATTTTATAGTATTCTCATTCATGTAAAAAAAAAAGAAAAACTATATAATGTGTATTATAAAAGCACAGGAAAAAAGGCATATTCAAACTTAATACAGACTGCTTAGGGAAGGGGGACTGAGAGTGGGGAAAGGAAGAAGAGGGAGATTCATTTTTTATTGTGTATTTGTGTGCTATACTTTAAAATATGTTCCAGTATTACTGCTATAATTTTAAATAACAGAAAATGTGTCTACAACACCAAATTTTCAGGTCTGTAATGTAATGTACTAAATTCATGCAGTCAGAGAGAAGACTCTCACTAATAAGAATGTTAGCACTAAAGTGTGGTCAACTTTACTTACTCTAGTATATATTTAATATACTCTCAAAAATTTAGGGTTAGGTATCTTAAGCAAAGCCAATAAATGGAATCTTTTTTGCAGAAGAAACGTTCAGGACCTATTTAAATAATTTTCCATCTGCACAATGCTTTCAGAATAGATAACTTCACTTGCACAGCTGCTAACCTACAGAAGTCCATCCTCATTCTAGTTTTTTCACCTTCAAATTTATTTTCTAGCAAGTAACCTCACTGTCTTGAATCAGAAGATTAAGCAGTATTTGCAAGCATCTACAGAAAATACTCCCTGTTACTACTTGAGGCAGGGGAAGAATCACTGTGTTGAGATCTATAAAATCAATAAATGTATTTTTCATTCTAAAGGTCTAATACACTATCTGGCAGTTTATCCAATAACCTAAATAGGACTGAATATAGATATTTACAATGAAGCAACTGCAATATCCAAAAACACATTTCAAAATTTCCCATCAAGCAATAAAGTGTAACATTTATGGTATTATAATATGTTGACTTTGAGAAGCAACATGGCTGAGTAAAAAATTTATTAAGTTCTGAAACAGGAGTCTGGTGATCTAGGTTCTGGATCACTCTTCTCACTAATTTGTTCTGTGACCTACCTTCGGCAAGTCACTTCTACCTCTTTGAACCTCAGTTTCCCCATCTGTAGAATGGAAGGGAGAATGCTTAGACTAGGTTCTTATTTTTCAGGTCTCTACTTCCTTAGAAATGCTGATAAAAGCTATAAACCCTATTACCAAAAATGTATGTTTGCACCAAAAAATCTGCTTACAATTTCCTTCTGATATCCATTGTGGACTAAGGCCTCTGTACTAAAAGATGTCTTGAGATTATTCTGCACACTAAAACTCTACACCAAATTTCATAAAAGAAATATATGGATACCAAATGGAAAAATTAAGCAAAATGATTGCGAAAGACATCATTAATTACTTTGAATCCCAAAACATATTAACAATTAAAATATATAGCAATTTCCTATAAACGAGATTTCCTCAGATGATGGGTAAGTGCTAAAATCATTCGTCCTTTTTAAAAAATATTCTAATGCTTAATAGTTGAAGATTTAACAATCTTAACTATCCCCAAATGAATTTATTTACTTGCTTTCTAGTCGCACTGCCCTTTAGGTTAAGAGCCACAAACTGGTAACAAACAAATCTGAGTTGGTGTCCCCACTCTACAACTTTCCCTGTAAATTTGGATAAATTATCTAGCATTTACATGTTTCAGTCCCTTAGTCTATAAAATGAAAATGAAAGTAATAATTACCACCTCATAGTTAGTAAGAATTAAATAAGGTAGCATCTGGCATAGTGCCTCACATATAGTAAGCACTTAATGAATGTAAGCTGTTACTACTAATAATAAACTGGAATTCAGCTTTCATACCGAGAAATAATGCAGTAATTGTTACTCCTACCACACATTTGTGGTCCACATTTGTGACAAGTGGAAACTTCGAAAAACAAATTTCCTATTTTTAATAACATTTTTTTTCAATACTATTCTCTGGAAAGATTAAAAAGTATGTAAATGGATATCTACACAACATATATAAGAGGTGGTGAGGTAGAGTAGAAAGAGACCCAGCTTTAGAGCCAGACAGATTTGAGTTCTGAACCTAAATCATCAACTTAGTAATTACGTAATCCGGGCCACTTAAATTCTCTCTCAACCTTGTAAAGCTGTTGCAAGGATTAATAAAGTATGTAAAACATCACACACAGTATCTGGATGTAGTATGCACTCAATAAACAATACTTATTGCTATTCTTCTCAGCTACTCCCTTACAGACAATAAAATCAGCTTTGCCAGGGAAGAGGGACGGTACTGGTACTGGCAAACACAAGTGCTAATTAGTGCAAGACATTAATTTTATCCTATCAATGTAAGAACTAAGGCAGTGTTTTCTGGGGTCACATACTCCTTCCAGAGTCTCAATAGGGTCCCTGGCTCCTAGAAATTTTTCAGGTATTTCAGGAAACACCAAGTCAGGGATTTTAAGAACCTCTATTAAGGAGAATACTAGCTAGTTTCTTCTGGACTTAACTTGGAAGAGTCTGAAAACTTTACTCAGTTTTCTGACAAAACGATTCACGTAGCTTTGCTCATAATGAAGCAAGTAAACCCTGCTTTTATTAGACTTCTAAATTTAGTTAGTTAAATTTCATGAGCTATCTCGTGTTGTGTGTGAAAACAAAACTTGGTAAGTGGAACTACAAACTATGCTAGAATTAGTTCAAATACTTTTAAACGTGATGCTCGAACATATAATCCAAGCACCGAAGGAAAAGGAAAGAAGTTAGTTAAATACATACATACATATACATATACATACATACATACATACATACATACATAAAACGAAGCTAGCTGGGCGCCTGGGTGGCTCAGACGGTTAAGCGTCTGCCTTCGGCTCAGGTCATGGTCCCAGAGTCCTGGGATCGAGTCCCGCATCGGGCTCCCTGCTCCTTGGGAGCCTGCTTCTCCCTCTGCTTCTCTCTCTCTCTCTCTGTCTCTCATGAATAAATAAATAAAATCTTAAAAACAAAAACAAAAACGAAGCTAGCTGTATTCGATTCTTAGAAAGGCTGGATCAATTCAAGCAATCAAACGAGCCTCTAACTTCCAAAAACAACAACAACAACAACAACAAATACAGTTTACTGAGTAACTGAATATAGTTTATCCTTACTTCTACTCTCTGCGTGCAATACTTTTTTTATCCTTTAACTCAGCCTTCTCAAACTCCCTGGGCAAATAACATACTCATCAAACTGATCACTGTATAGTGTTAAGAACGAAGTCAACGAGCACCTTAAATTCAGCTCTCCTTAATGCGCGACCCACAGGGAGCTTGGTACTTTAATTAAGTTTTGCCCCAATGACCTTGGTCCCAAAAATTCCCCTCCCTCCATCCTGCCGGTCCTTCCACGTGCTGGCGGCTGCGGTTACCCCAGAGGTGGCTGCAGGTCAGAGAAAGAGCTTGAGGACCCGCATGCTCGAAGGGAACAAGGGTTGCTCACAGCACCTGGGCTGGACCATCCCTTCCTTCCTTCCTGGCACCAACTCCCCAGCGGCGCACACACTGTCCCCCGACTAAAGCCCTGCGGGGATGACCCGGACCTCACTCCCCGCGCCTCGCTCTCGACCCAGTCTGCTGGGCAGGGCGTACGGTGAAGACGGTAGCACAGGAAACCCTCTTTCCTTCAGTACCATATTCCGTCGCCCGACCGGAGTGCCAGACACCTAGGGGAAGTGGACAGCCCCAGGAAGAGGGGGCAACGAAGGCAGAAGGAAAGTAGGATGGAGAATCCTGCGCCACGCCACCGCCACCTCCTCCACTTCCAGGGCTCCCTGGAGGCCTTTGCCGGTCGCCAGCTTAGCGAGCGGGAAGGCCTGGCACGGCAGAGCCAGCCAGAGGCCCGCAGATGCTGGGGTGCGGGGGTCGCGGTGTACTCACCATCAGAACTTTGGCCGCGTTCTCCAGCTGAGCGATCACTTCTGGGGGCCCAAGCGCCGCCGCCATCATGGTCTCTCTTCAATGACGCGCCATGCGCTGCATTATGGGAGCGGGCGCCGCGGCCGGCCAATCGCCGCAGCGACCCCGGAGCCTCACGCGCTCCCAGAGGCCGTCGCAGCCGCCGTCGACGCTGGCGTCGCGGGCCCCGCGGGCCTGGTTTGGCCGCCGGGTTCTGGGCGGCGGGAAGGAGAAGAAAGTGAGTCAGGCCTCCTCGTTGGGGCGGGAGGCGCCTGCAGTGCGGCGCCGCGCAAGATCCGGGCGGTTGACCCAGAAGGTGACTGCCGCGGCTACGGGCCCGCGCATGCGTGCTGTCCGGCACCTGAGCCTCTCGGCTTCTTCGGCCCTTGTGCCCACGAGCCGCTGGGTTCTCTCCACGGTGAACACACCCCACACCATCACCAGGCATTACCCGAGACGCCGGCAAGCTCTCTGGTCTCTACTCTTCACTCCGTCCATCCCGACCTCTCCTTTTCCTTCCACGCTCCACGCAGTGTAGGATCTCACTTGGAACTGGTCTCCCCACTTCCTCTCCTGGGAGTGCGCCGCCTTTCAGAACATCTCTGTCCTCGGAGTCCTAATTCTCTGTCCCTCCTTGCCAAAAAAAAAAAGGGGGGGGGGGGCATTCCAGGATAGAAAGGTTCGTTTTCTTAATGGGAGGTCCTGTAGGAGATTCCTCCAAATTTATTTGGACAGCAGATCATTGAGAGCTCTTTTCAAGGGCTGTGTGTCATACTGGAAAGTGAAAAAGCAGGAATCCTAACCTTGACTACCCTGCTTCTTGGATTCAGAAAGAACTCATTGTCACCCGTTTTGTCGGGTTTAAGGAAGTCATAATAGCAATGTTAGTTATGGAATTCATGTTGACAGGTACTTTATAAAGTAATTCAACTTTCCCTCCAGTGCTTCAGTCTCCTTTACAACCTCCAGGCAAGTAGTCCTGAGAGCAGCTATTTCAGTATTCAAACCAGCTTTAAGTATTAGAAAAGTTGTTCGAAAGAGAGGGTTATTTTGTTTTTGAGCTGACATCTACTTTCCTATGACTTCGACCTTTTGGTGCTGGTCTGATTCCTGGGACTGTGCAGAAAGTCAAATTCATTTCAGTGTTTGTAAGTTTTCCTCTGTTGAAATCTTCCTGTATTTATTCTTCCTAGTTATAAGTAAACCGTACTTTTGAGATTTTTTTTTTAAAGATTTTATTTATTTATTTGAGAAAGAGTAAGAGAGCATGAGTGAGGGGCAGAGCAGGGAGCCCCATGCAGCTCCATCCCAGAACCCCGGGATCATGACCTGAGCCAAAGGCAGATGGCAGAGGCTTAACCAACTGAGCCACCCAGGCACCCCAGGGTGGTTTTTTTGTTTTGTTTTTAATGTCACTGCAACAGAATTGCATTATTTTCTCCATTGGAAAACAGGTTGTAAACAAACAACACGTTTCTTGTATTTGATATCTCTACAACTTGGGAGTTGAGAAAGTGAATTAGTGAGGTTTTTATTGCTTGAGAAACAAAGGAAGTGCTTTTTATTTCATTATAAAAGGGCAAAGTTAACCAAAATGCAGTGAATGGCCTTTTTTATTTTAAGAATTATGTGAAACTAAATGATTAACATAGTGCATGACATATAGTAGGCACTCAATAAATATAGCAATCCAAAAAAAGATTACAAGATGTTGCTGTTACGAAGAGTCATTACTGCAGATCAGTGATGTATCCGCAAAAGTGTAGGCAAATGAATAGTTTGTGATATTAAATGTTTGAGGCCTATAATGCTTCAGATTGGGCCTTGTGTTCCAAAGCATTTGTTTTGTGTAATTACATAAGAACTTTGCATCTAGATACTTTTTAAAAGGAGGGGGAAAAAGTATTTTATCAAATGTGGAGATGAGTAGGCTTTTCAAGTTATTATATTGAATTTAGAGGCTTTATAAAGTGGGTTATAGACAACTCATATTACTGGGAGCCATGAATTTTAGGGTGGGGTAAACAATGAAGTTGTAGAATCTCAACGTTGGAAAACAGTAGAATTTACCTACTAGTTTAACCTCCCCTCCGATGCCTGACTCTTGTTATTTCTTGATTTATCCAATAATAATGCTCTCCTACAGAGGGTTAAGAAGTAGTATTCCAGCCTACCCACATGCTTTTTCTATCCTGAAATAGAAAAGGAGAAGGAAGTTGTGCAGATTCCAATAATTTCTAAGAGAGAAATGTTAATGGTCTGAGAAGAAGTAGATGTCTGGTTGAAATGTTCCTGAAATCAAGAACATTTCACAAATACATTCCCTCTACTTTTAGAGTACTCCATTAACACGTATGATGTCATGGGAGTCTTTTATCCCTACTTATTCTTTACCAAAACTAATTAGTAAAGTATATTACATACTTTTCCTTAGAAACATCAGTGTTTGGTGTTTGTTTGTTTGTTTTTTTAATGGAAACCAGTGGGATTTGCCAATGTTACTAAATGTTGTGTCTTTCCTAAATTAGTGGCTTTCTAGGAACATTTCTAAAGTGAAAATATGGTTACTGACTATCTCCATTGTTGACATTTTGGTGCAAAGGAAAAGCCAACTGTTGTGGTATTTTATTTTATTTTTTAATTTTTATTTATTTATTTGACAGGGAGAGTGAGAGAGCACAGCAGGGGGGCAGCAGGAGGAGAGGGAGAAGCAGGCTCCCCGCCAAGCAGGGACCCTGATGCGGGGCTCCATCCCAGGACCCTGGGATCATGACCTGAGCTGAAGGCAGACTCCCAGCCTTCTGAGCCACCCAGGCGCCCCTGTTGTGGTATTTTAAACAATATTTTATTTTATTATTATTTTTTTAAGATTTTATTTATTTATTCATGAGAGACAGAGAGAGAGAGGGGCAGAGGGAGAAGCAGGCTCCCAAGGAGCAGGGAGCCCGATATGGGACTCGATCCCAGGACCCTGGGATCATGACCTGCGCCGAAGGCAGACACTTAACCATCTGAGCCACCCAGGCGCCCCAACAATATTTTAATGATATCATTTAAATGATATTTTAAAACTAGAAGAGAATTTAGAGATAATAGAATCTTAAGATTTGGAAATGAAAATCCTTTAATGATCCATTTCTCAGATGAAGAAAATAAGACCCAGAGAAATTAAATGATTTAGGGGGCGCCTGGGTGGCTCAGTTGGTTAAACGACTGCCTTCGACTCAGGTCATGATCCTGGAGTCCCAGGATCGAGTCCCGCATCGGGCTCCCTGCTCGACAGGGAGTCTGCTTCTCCCTCTGACCCTCCTCCCTCTCATGCTCTCTGTCTCTCATTCTCTCTGTCTCAAATAAATAAATAAAATCTTTTTTTTTTTTATTTTATTTATTTATTCATGAGAGACAGAGAGAGAGAGGCAGAGGGAGAAGCAGGCTCCCAAGGAGCAGGGAGCCCGATGCGGGACTCGATCCCAGGACCCTGAGATCATGACCTGAGCCGAAGGCAGATGCTTAACCATCTGAGCCACCCAGGCGCCCTAAATAAAATCTTTAAAAAAAAAAAAAAAAGAAATTAAATGATTTAGGACCAAACCAGGTAGAACCAGTCACCTGTCGTACAGTTTAGTATCTTTGGTGACATGGACAAAGACTGGAATTTAAATCAGAAGAATTGAGTTTGTATTATATCTCTGCTTCTTCTAAGATATGTTTACTGGCTAAGTAACTTAACATTTCAGGACCTCAGTTTGATCATCTGTAAAATGTTGACCATCACAAGTGTGTGAGATTCAAAGATAATACATTTGAGACGACTTTGTAAAGCTATGAAGCATTCTGTGAATGCAAGATATTACTGTTATGAATTGATTACTTATTTGGCACAATGGTTGATGCTGTAGGACAATTGAAATTCCAAACAATTGGAGGATACTACAACATGGTGGTTAATGTTTACACACAATTACTACATAAAGGACACTAAGCTGTTTTCTTTTTTATTTTAGCTGTTTTCATCTGTTAACTCATTCAATCTTCCCAATAACTCTGTGATGTAATAATTATGCTATTATTGTCACAAATTTTGTGTGAGGAAATTGAGGCTTATAGCAGCTTAGTTACTTGCCTCAGAAATAGTAGAACTGGGATTTTAGCCCAGCCTTCCTAGCCCAATACTCCATGCTTTCAACTCTAGGATTCTGCTTCCAGGTAAAGACTAAGTCACTTGGAATTATTATAGCTTAAGTAGATACATTTCAAGCTATCATGTCAACTTTTTCAGTTTTGTATACTGTAAAGACTGGATTAAAAATCTGTGCCATACTTGAAATATGTAACAAGTAAAGAAAACTGCCAGAGAAGTAAAGCAAAACTGCCTATAGAAAGTCTGAAGCTTTTCCTTTTTAAGAAAGCTTATTTTAGTTCAATATTTGTAAATCAATCAACGTGATACACCACATTAATAAAAGAAAGGATAAGAATCATTTGATCCTCTCAATAGATGCAGAAAAAGCATTTGACAAAATACAGTATCCATTCTTGATAAAAATCCTCAACAAGGGCACCTGGGTGGCTCAGTTGGTTGGGCGACTGCCTTCGGCTCAGGTCATGATCCTGGAGTCCCAGGATCGAGTCCCACATTGGGCTCCCTGCTCAGCGGGGAGTCTGCTTCTCCCTCTGACCCTCCCCTATCTCATGCTCTCTCTCTCTTTCTCCCAAATAAATAAATAAAATCTTTAAAAAAAAAAATCCTCAACAAAATAGGTATAGGTGGAACACACCTCAACATCATAAAGGACATATATGAAAGACCCACAGCTAATATCATCTTCAATGGGAAAAATCTCTTCAGTCGGGAATAAGACAGGGATGTCCACTCTCACCATTACTATTTAACATAGTACTGGAAGTCCTAGCCTCAGCAATCAGACAACAAAAAGAAATAAAAGGCATCCAGATCAGCAAGGAAGAAGTCAAACTTTCACTATTTCCTGATGACATAATACTCTGTAGAAAACCTGAAAGACTCCACAAAAAAAAAAAATCGCTAGAACTGATACATGAATTCAGCAAAGTTGGAGGATATGAAATCAATGTACAGCAATCTGTTGCATTTCTACACACCAATAATGAAGCAGCAGAAAAAGAAATCAAGGAATCAATCCCATTTACAACTGTACCAAAAAACATAAGATACCTAGGAGTAAATGTAACCAAAGAGGCAAAAGATCTGTACTCTGAAAACTATAGAATACTTATGAAAGAAATTGTAGAGGACACAAAGAAATGGAAAAACATTCCATGCTCACAGATGGGAAGAACAATGTCTAAATGTCTAAACAATGTTAAAATGTCTATACTACCCAAAGCAATCTCCACATTTAAAGCAATCCCTATAAAAATACCACCAGCATTTTTCACAGTTAGAACAAATAATCCTAAAATTTGTATGGAACCACAGAAGACACTAAATAGCCAAAGAAACCCTGAAAATGAAAAGCAGAGCTGGAGGCATCATGATTCCAGACTCCAGGCTATATTACAAAACTATAGTCATTAAGACAGTATGGTACTGGCACAAAAACAGACACATAGATCAATGGAACAGAATAGAGAACTCAGAAATGGACCCACAACTATCTGGTCAACTAATCGTCCACAAAGCAGCAAAGAATATCCAATGGAAAAAAGACAGTCTCTTCAACAAATGGTGTTGGGAGAACTGGACTGCAACATGCAGAAGAATGAAACTCGACCACTTACACCATACACTAAAATAAATTCAAAATGCATGAAAAAGCTACATGTGAGACAGGAAAATCTTGGAGGATTTTGAGGTAGCAACCTCTTTGACCTTGGCTGTAGCAACTTCTTACCAGACATGTTGCTGGAGGCAAGGGAAACAAAGGCAAAAATGAACTATTGGGACTTCATCAAGATAAAAACTTCTGCACAGCAAAGGAAACAATCAAAACTAAAAGGCAGCCTATGGAATGGGAGAAGATATTTGCAAATGATGTATCTGGTAAAGGGTAAGTATCCAAAATCTATAAAGAACCTATCAAACTCAATAAGACAAATAATCAGATAAGAAATGGGCAGAAGATATGAATAGACATTTTTCCAAAGTAGACATCCAAATGGCTAACAGACACATGAAAAGATGCTCAACATCACTCATCATCAGGGAGATGCAAATCAAAATCGCAATGAGATACCACCTCACTCCTGTCAGAATGGCTAAAATTAACAGTGCAAGAAACAACAGGTGTTGGTGAGGATGAGGAGAGAGGGGAACCCTCTTTCACTACTGGTGGGAATGCAAACTGGTGCAGCCACTCTGGAAAACAGTATGGAGATTCCTCAAAAAGTTAAAAATAGAACTGCCCTATGATCCAGCAATTGCATTACTAGGTATTTACCCAAAGGATACAAGCACAGTGATCCAAAGGGGCACATGCACCCCAATGTTTAGCAGCAATGTCCACAATAACCAAACTGTGGAAAGAGCCCAGATGTCCATCAACAGATGAATGGATCAAGAAGATGTGGTATATATATACAATGGGATATTATTCAGCCATCAGAAAGAATGAAATCTTCCATTTGCAAAAACATGGATGGAGCTAGGGTGTATTATGCTAAGTGAAGAGTCAGTCAGTCAGAGAAAGACAAATACCATATGATTTTACTCATGTGTGGAATTTAGGAAACAAAACATGAACATATGGGAAGGGAAAAAAATTAAAAAGAGAGAGGGAAACACCATAAGAGACTCTTAACAATAGAGAACAAACTGAGGGTTGATAGAGGGAGGTGGATAGGGGATGGGTATTAAGGAGGGCACTTGTTATGATGAGCACAAGGTGTTGTACATAAGTGATGAACCACTGAATTCTACTTCTGAAACCAATATTGCACTGTATGTTAACTAACTAGAATTTAAATAAAAATTTGGGAAAAAAAGCTTATTTCAGAAATGTATTGACATTTGCTTTATCAGTTGATAGTGCACAGCTGGGTGCTCAGATATTCAGTAACTTGAAATTTATACCTTCTGTGAAAAAAAGTTGACTTATTGCAGTTTAGTACATTATCTGAGTCCTCTCACTGTTAAATCATGAAATATGGCAAAGTAATCTGGGACTACTATCAGATTCCTTATGTTTGTACAACCCATAATATAGTGTTTGAATTTTTAAAAATCTTTTCACATTAATTGAACCATGCATATTGGTTTGTTTTTGTATTTACCAAGAGACCATCATGTGTTTTTGCAAAACCATTTGTCAAGTCATAAACATCTTGTCAACATAAGCACACTGTTAAAATACCAGCTATTCTCAAAGTGTGGCCCAGGGATGCCTAGTAGGTCCCTAAGATCCTTTCAGAGCGTCTACAGGTCAAAACTATTTTCAGATGGCAATAGTAAGTCCTTTCCCATCAGTAAATATTTCAAAGGTAAATGAATAGAACTCCCCAATCAAAAGACACAGATTGGCTGAATGTATTAAAAAACAAAAACAAAAACAGGATCCAAACAACAACAAAAACAAACAAAAAAACAGGATCCAACTATATGCCAGCTCTCACCACTGCTGTTCAACATAGTACTAGAAGTTCTAGCCAGAGCAATTAGGCAAAAAAAAAAAAGTATTAAAAAGCACCCAAATTGGAGAGAAAGAAGTAAAATTATCTCTGTGCACAGATGTCATGATGTTAGATATAGAAAACCCTAAAGAGTCAGCAAAGTTGCAAGATAAAAAGTCAACAATAAAAACTCAGTTGCATTGCTATGTACTAACAATGAACTATCTGAAAAGGAAATTAAGAAAATAACTTCATTTACAATAACATCAAAAAGAGTAATTAGGAATAAACTTAACCAAGGGGGTGATGAAAGATTTATACACTAAAAACCACAAAACATTGTTGAAAGAAAGAAGACACAGATAAATGGGAAGACATCCCATGTTCACGGATTGGAAGACCTATTATTATTATTATTATTTTTTTTTATTTGAGACAGAGAGAATGAGAGAGAGAGAGAGCACATGAGAGGGGGGAGGGTCAGAGGGAGAAGCAGACTCCCTGCCGAGCAGGGAGCCCGATGCGGGACTCGATCCTGGGACTCCAGGATCATGACCTGAGCCAAAGGCAGTCGCTTAACCAACTGAGCCACCCAGGCACCTGGAAGACCTATTATTATTAAGATGTCAGGATTACCCAAAGTGTCAGGATTACCCAAAGTGATGTACAGATTTAATGCAATCCTTATCAAAATCTTAATGACATTTTTTTGCAGAAATAGAAAAATCCATTCTTTAAAAGTCATATGGAATCACAAGGGACCCCAAATAGCCAAAGCAATCTTGAAAAAGAAGAGCAAAGTTGAAGGACTCACACTTTCTGATTTCAAAACTTAATCACAAAGCTGTAATAATCAAAACAGTGTGGTACTAGCATGAAGAGACAAACACAATAGAATAGAGAGCCCAGAAATGAGCCTTCACATATGTGGTCAAATGATTTTTTTTTTTTTTTTTAGAGAGAGAGTGCGAGCAGGTGGAGGGGGAGGGGCAAAGGGAGAGGGAGAGAGAATCCCAAGTAGGCTCCAGAGCCTGATGCGGGGCTCAATCTCACAACCTTGAGATCAGGACCTGAGCCAAAACCAAGAGTCGGATGCTCATCCGACTGAGCCACCCAGGCACCCCAAATGATTTTTGACAAGAGTGCCAAGACCATTCAATGGGGAAAGGACAGTGTTTTCAACAAATGGAGTTGGGTAAACTGGATGGAAAAACATGCACACACACAAAAAAAGGAAGTTGGACATGCACACACTCACACACACAAATTGTAACTATGTGAGGGATGGGTGTGTTAAGTAACTTTATTATTTTTTTTAAGATTATATTTATTTATTGGACAGACAGCGAGAGAGGGAACACAAGCAGGGGGAGTGGGAGACGGAGAAGCAGGCTTCCCACGGAGCAGGGAGCCAGATTAGGGGCTTGATCCCAGGACCCTGGGATCATGACCTGAGCTGAAGGCAGAGGCTTAAGGACTGAGCCACCCAGGCGCCCTGGATGTGTTAAGTAACTTTATTGTGGTAATCATTTTGCAACATATATATACATATAAACATACATTAAAGATATGTATATAAAATCACCATGTTGTACACCTTAACCTTACACAATGTTATAAGTCAATTATATCTCAATAAAGCTGGGGACAAAAAAGAATTAGGTTGAACTCTCTTACACCATATACAAAAGTTAACTTAAAATGGATTGAAGACCTAAAACTGTAAAGCTCTTGGAAGAAAGTGGATGCATGGATAAACAAAATGTAGTACAGACATACAATGAAATATTAATCAGCCTTTAAAAGGATGCAAATTCTGGGGTGCGCATAGGTGGCTCAGTCGGTTGAGCATCTGACTCTTAGTTTTGGCTCAGGTCATGATCTCTGGGTCTGGAAATTGAGCCCCCCATAGGGCTCCTTGCTCAGTGAGGAGTCTGCTTCCGCTCTTCTTCTCCCTCTGTCCCCCCCGCAACTCACACACTCTCTCTCTGAAATAAATACGTAAATATAAATAAATAAATAAATAAATAAATAAATAAATAAATAAATAAATAATAAATGGATGCAAATTCTGATACTTGGTATAACATGGATGAACTTTGAAGACATTATGCCAGGTGAAATAAGCCAGTTAGAAAAAGACAAATACTGGGGTGCTTGGGTGGCTCAGTCAGTTAAGCATCCAATTCTTGGTTTCAGCTTAGGCCCTGATCTCAGGGTCGTGGGATTGAGCCCTGCATCCGGCTCTGCGCTCACCGTGGAGTCCGCTTGAGATTCCCTCCCTCTCGACCTCCTCCTCTGCCCCTCCCCCTGCTCATGCTTTCTCTCTTTCTCTCTGTCTCTCTCTCTGAAACAGATAAATAAAATCTTTAAAAATAAATAAAAGAAAAAGACAAATACTGTATGATTCCACTTACAGGAGGTACCTAAAGTAGTCAAACTCATAGAAACAGAAAGTAGAGTGATAGCTGCCTGATGGTTGGGGGCATAGAGTTTCTGTTTTTTAAGATTGAAAAGTTCTAGAGATCTGTTGCACAACACTGTTAATATACTTAACACTACTGAACTGAATACTTAAAAATGGTTAAAAGGGTAAATTTTATGGTCCTATGGGTTTTTTTTTTTACCACAATTGAATTTCTTTTTTAAAAGATCAATATAAACATTCCATTTTTCATGTGAAATTTGATGATTTTGCTTAAACAAATAAAATAATTGGAAAAAATTATTTTCATAATAAAAATAAAATATTATTTGCCCTTTTACTCTCTTTCTGTCAGTGTGAACAGTAGGGTTTTCCAAAGGCTGCATATGTGATGTCCCTGTGCATTGAATGTAGAGACACATATGAGAATGTAGCTCTTCTATTAAGTCAGACATTAAAGAAACTTGTAAAAATGTAAAAACAATGTCACTCCTCACTAAATTTTTTGCTTTAAAATATTTATTAAAAAAATAAAAAATAAAAAATTAATATTTCTTTAATTTATCAATTTTGGGGCTCCTGGGTGGTTCAGTTGGTTAAGCTTCCAACTCTTAATTTCAGCTCAGGTCACGTCGCAGGGTGGTGACATCAAGCCCCAAGATCATGCCTAGCATGGAGCCTGATAGGATTCTCCCTCTCCCTCTCCCTCTGGCCCTCCTCCCCTGCTCGTCCTCTCTCTCTCTCTTTCCCTAAAGAAAATAACAATAATAATCATTTCTCAATTTTAATTTCTTTACATAGTAGATACCAATAAATATAACCCACATATACAAAAGCTCTTTGGATTCATCAATAAGGTTTTTTCCCCCCTTTCATTTTAATTGGTTTAATGCTTGATTTTTTTTAATGTTCAGATTACTGAGGGGAACATAATTTTAATTTTTAAAAATTAAAATGCCACATTTTCAAATGATAAAAATAGAACAAAAATTACAGTCTAATATGCTCTCATGAAAAATAAAGGAATTGCCAGGAATTGAACATTTAAAGTGTTCCCAAGTGAAAGAGAAGCTTGGGAAAGACCACTCTGGACCAGCTGCCCACTGTCATCATCAAATCCCTGTCACTTGTGATTGCGAGACCCATTGGTGTGCAAATCTCCACATCAGGTGCCATCCAGCTTATGTAAGTCAACCTCACTATATGAACGTCCAGAGTATAGATGTAGCTGTAGGCCTAGCTATCTGTCTTGTAAATGCAATGCTGTGGGTCATCAGAGGCATAGAGCTGGGAATTCTGATGGACGTCTGTAAGTCCATCTAACGACTTTGCTAAAAACCAGAGAATGCCTTGTTGGTGTAGATCACTAACACAGTAGTAACATATATTCACAGTTAAGTATCATATTATTAGGATAACAATTTAGATGAATTGGGGCACCTGGCTGGCTCAGCTGGTAGAACACGCGACTCTTGATGGCATCGTGAGTTTGAACCCCATGATGGGCATAGAGATTACTTAAAAAAAAAAAAAAAGAAATATAGATGAATAATACTAATTATGCCACAGAGAGATTATGCTATTTTACTTGAGAATCAAGACAGGAACAAATCTCTTTTAGCAGGTATCTACTTGTAAAGCCCGAATTAAATGAGAACACTTAATAAGAATAACTCCCTTTGATATAGAAAATATTTGATCTAGAAAATGTTAAGACATCTTATAACCTAAAATTTCTGAAACCTTTGAAGGCAGCAATACAGAACCAGAAGTATTATGGTATCAAATATATAGGAACCTAATATATTTCCCCAGAAATAAAGACATGATAGACCAAAGGGAAACATCTCTTTAAAATATTTCTTTTTCATAGAAAGTGTATTTCTGCACATATCATATATCTGTGAAATGTTAATATTTGGAGTTCTCAAATGTACGACACTAAGATACAGCACAGTTTTGGGGTGTGTGTGTGTGTGTGTGTGTGTGTGTGTGTGTGAGTTAGCAGTCACAGTAACAGCAAGAAGCAGCTGGAGAGTAGCTGTATCCCACCTCCTGTTATGACTCTTGAAATTTATTTTTTAACCAGTTTACTTTTAGAATGTAAAATCAGGACTTTTTTCCTGCTGTTGAACTCTATAGTACAGTAATTTTATAGTCCATTTTTTCTTTCTTTCTTTTTTTTATTTATATGATATATAAAAATTTAGTGCCTCTCTTTTTTTTTTAAAGATTTTATTTATTTATTTGAGAGAGAGAATGAGAGACAGAGCATGAGAGGGAGGAGGGTCAGAGGGAGAAGCAGACTCCCTGCCGAGCAGGGAGCCCGATGCGGGACTCGATGCGGGACTCGATCCCAGGACTCCAGGATCATGACCTGAGCCGAAGGCAGTCGCTTAACCAACTGAGCCACCCAGGCGCCCCTTTAGTGACTCTCTTATTAAATAAAGTGCTTCTAACAAATAACCAGGTACAATACTCCCCCTTGCTTGCAGAGCTCAATATTAGAAGGCATCCATCAGGGGTGCCTGACTGGCTCCAGTCCCTAGGGCACGTGACTGTTGATCTTGGGGTTGTGACTTTGAGACTCACTTTGGGGGTAGAGTTCACTTATTGTAAAAAAAAAAAAAAAAGTATCCAACATATCAAAATTTTTGAGATCGTGATAAAGACTTGATATATTTTCCCAGAAAGGTTTCTAAGACTAATCCTATGACCCAACAACCTGAAGACATGAGTTACTCACAGATGCTCAAAGGCTTTAAATGAACATACCTGCTGTAGGGACCCCTCCCAGAGCCATGTTGTGCTGTGGCAGCAGACTCAAGTCTAAGAGGTTACTACCTGCGGGGGGGCTTGCTGTGCAGTTGACGTGCATGATGCTATTGCCAGGCCGTCCAGGGGCAGGGGGATGTAGGTCCACAAGCCTGTCTGGAGCTTTCCCGGTGTACTCGGAAACTGGCCCCCATAAGCAGAGGGCAGGGAGAGACCGAAGAAAGACGAGGTCCCTCAGGGGTTGGTAGGTGGCGGTTTTAATAATAGCAAAGGGAACTAAGGTATGAGGGCACTCACCTTGGGCGGCAGCAAGACAAATAGATCCCCACACCCACTTGCCAAATCTTCAAAGTTTATAAGGAGGCTCAAACATGCTCTGTCAGGTATAGAGTGCAGCTGTTCTCAGCACCAAATCACCATTTCAAGGTTATGTCTTTGCAGCAGCCTCCGGGGGTGGGAAAGGCAAGCAGAACCTATATTCAAGAGACAGGGGAGGAGTGAGGAGGAGTGCGTGGGTCCAGCTCACCGATCAATTAGCAGTCACGTCTTTTCGATGACATTCCTCATCAGGGGCTTCCTGACCTGGAAAATGGAGTGACTTCTAAACTGCCTGGAGCCGCTGAAATCGAGGGAGCATCGGTGGCAAGACTGAAAAGGTGCTATCGAGAGAGGCAGCATTAGGGTGTCAGAATCCAGATCCTGGACCATTGGCAGGTACAGAATGTGAGGAGCGTTTGGAAGAAAGGAGGCACAAGGATGGCTTGGTCTTGGCCTGGCAGTTCCTCTCAAGCAAGCCTGCTGAGGCTTTTCAAGTCACATCAAAGGGATGAAATCCCACCATGTCCTCTGGTTGTTGAGAAGAATCAAAGCCAAAGCTGCTTGCCAGTGGGCAAAGGATGATAGTGACAAGATCTCTCTCTCTCTCTTTTCTTTTTTTTATGAATTACATTTTTTTTTTTTAAGATTTTATTTATTTATTTGACAGAGAGAGACACAGCGAGAGAGGGAACACAAGCAGGGGGAGTGGGAGAGGGAGAAGCAGGCCTCCCGTGGAGCAGGGAGCCCGATGCGGGGCTCGATCCCAGAACCCTGGGATCATGACCTGAGCCGAAAGCAGAGGCTTCACCGACTGAGTCACCCAGGCGCCCCGACAAGATCTCTTTTGTGAGGAGGTGACATAGGCCAGTCCCTGGATGTCATGGGGAACTGGGGAAAGGAGGAAGCCTATTCGAGATAGGCTGGGTTGTCTGAGAACAACTCTTATTGTGACTCTGACCCTGCCCTTGCCAAAGGGGACCGTGCCCTGTGGCTGCAAGAGCTGACAGGGATGACTGGGCTGGATTTTGACAAAGCAGGGAGTAGTGAAGCCTGTCCCTGTTAGATGTATGTAGGAATTGTCACTATCCCTCTAAGGGAGAATCTGAAGATTGGTCAAGAGGGCTCTGCAGTGATGTTGCTTTGCTCTTATTCCTAACATTTAAACCTATGGAGAGTTAGAGAAAACTGGGATTTCATTTATAAACTTCTTTAAGCAGCCTGTGTTCATATCCTTGGTATTTTTGCCTCATCCTTGGACCCATGTGAACACAAGCAGTGCTGCTTCTCTGAGAGCAGCCGTGGTCACTGGTTGTACCTGGAGAGACCTAAGTGTTCACCACCTGCCGCATGCTCTCATCACACCATGTGGCCCAGAGAGCATCTTCTGACCAGCAGCAGGTGACGCAAACACTGGCACTTGGACCCTGTGAGCCTGAATGTGTCATTATTAAAGGCAACTTTAACTATTTGGCCGAGCAGCCCCAAGATATTCTGGTCCTTTTCAGGCCTCCTGGTCACGTAGGCACTGAGGAAGGACCTACAACCAAGACAAGGTTTTTTTGAACAACAAGGACACAAAGCAGTTGTTGCCAACTTTCTGATATTTTCTGTTTTCTCTCATTTTGTCTCTGTTTTTTCCTCATTCGTTAACTTTTTCAGTTCTTCCTGGGAGAGTGGGTTCCACACTTCAGGGTTCTGAATCTGGTTTTCTACACGCTGGAGAAAGCCCCGTTTCATCACTCTGGACCTGATGCCAACGAAGTTGGTGAGAAAAGTTTTCAGTGGAGACAGGGTCTCTTAGCTTTCAGGGTGTCCCTTTTGGATACTTTTTTAAGAATGTGGAGATATTCCAAAACAGAAACTCTGAGGATTGCAGCATTAGAAAGTGCATCTCCGGGGAGTCTGGTGCGAAGGAATGTGGTATTTGGCAAGAGCTGGTTCGCTTGTTTTGAACTACAGAAGTCATGATCCAACTCAGCCAGGCTGGTCCTGCTGTCCCAGAGACCAGCCACACCAACTGCATGTGGGCCTCCAGCCTGTGACTGTTGTTCTCCTCACGTGTGACACCATCTCTGCCTCCTGTGATGATTTTCATTCTATTCATTCCAACAGAGCTCAAGCCCACCTCTTATCAAAGACGGTCCCAACCAGCTCTCCTGACTCCGTCCCTACACATTACTTAAAAGAAAGAGTCATATTTGAAGTAAAACTCTGTTCTTTCTGTAATCTTAAAGTAATTCTCTCTCCAAAGTTCTAAGTTCATCTAAATCTGGCAGGTAAATGTGACAAATTTCAACTTAAAAAAAAATCTTTTCTTTAAGTGATCTCTACACCCAACACGGGGCTCAAACTCACAACCCTGAGATCAAGAGCCGCACACTCTACTGACTGAGCTGGCCAGGCACCCCTACAAATTTCAACTTTATTTTTTTTTTGAATTTTTTCTCTTTATTTTTTATTGTTATGTTTATCACCATACATTACATCATTAGTTTTTGATGTAGTGTTCCATGATTCATTGTTTGTGTATAACAAAAGACTCCACCCCAAAACTGCTAGAACTCATACAGGAATTCAGTCAAGTGGCAGGATATAAAATCAATGCACAGAAATCAGTGGCATTCCTACACACCAACAACAAGACAGAAGAAAGAGAAATTAAGGAGTCAATCCCATTTACAATTGCACCCAAAACCATAAGATACCTAGGACTAAATCTAACCAAAGAGGCAAAGGATCTGTACTCAGAAAACTATACAATACTCATGAAAGAAATTGAGGAAGACACAAAGAAATGGAAAAACGTTCCATGCTCATGGATTGGAAGTACAAATTTCAACTTTGATGAAAGTAATGATCTATAGAGCTTATGAACAGAATCAGATAATCCTACCTGCCTTATACTGTTGTCCTGAAAAAACTTGTGATAAATTTATGTAGAGACACCCATGGATTTTATATTTAAGCTTCAATTTTAAGCATTCAGTATGTGCAAAGTGATACTCAATACATAAATTGAACATAAGGCTGCTCAATAGGTTTTTATTGACTCAATATGGAATGAACAAACAGTAAGTGCCCATGATGGCTCAAGAACAGAGTAAGCCATGCCATTCAAGGGTTCCTTAACAATTGTCTAGTTTGGGGCAGGGGAGGCACATAATGCAGATTTGCCTTAACATTACAAAAATCTGCACGGTATTTGTTTCTGGCTATGTAGGTTCATCACCGCCTTCTTAGAATATATAGATATAAAATAAAATACTTAAAAGAAAACAATGCAATTTGCAAGTGGTTTAATAAAAAATTCCTATTTTCCTCTCACGAAAATGTCACGCCAAGAAATTTCGTGGATCCTTGGCGTGAACACAGATCTTACTTGCAAAAGCACTTCACCAGCTCCCTCTGCTGTTTATTGGTTTGATTTGGCACTCAGAGAAACTATGGTACTTTCTGGACTAAAATACTGAATAGAATTCAGGATAAATTACCTACTGGATAGTAGGTAATTATCAGTTATCAGTATATTCTGTACATATATTCTAGAGTAAAGGAAATCAAACCACTAAATACATTTGCCTAAGAGAATTTCTACATGTATTCTTATTATGTTAGTATCTCTGTTTTTGTTTCCGCTGTGATCATGTAACCTATTGTGAAGAAAAAAAGACTTGTCAGAAGTTTCTATTTACAGGTTTTTATTTGGTATAAACGTCCATGGCCCAGAAGAGAAACAAGCAAAAAATCTACTCAAGAGGGGCACCTGGGTGGCTCAGTCGTTAAGTGTCTGCCTTTGGCTCAGGTCATGTTCCCAGGGTCCTGGGATCGAGCCCCACATCGGGCTCCCTGCTCCGTGGGAAGCCTGCTTCTCCCTCTCCCACTCCCCCTGCTTGTGTTCCCTCTCTCGCTGTGTCTCTCTCTGTCAAATAAATAAATAAAATCTTTAAAAAAAAAATCTACTCAACAAAATTCAGGTGATCTCTGGAAAAATTATTTGCCTGAAGTTCAGGGCAAAACAACCAAACCCCTTTTAGGGAATTCTAAAGCCTTTAGTTCTGAATCCCGACTTACCAAACAATTAACAACCTCTGTAGAAATCTCCCAGGCTGCCGGAGGAGGTAAACACCATAGGGCTGCCTCTGACTCTAAATCTTTAACTTCAAAACCTGGGGGAAAAGACAACTAATTTAATTAGGAAGAAAACCTGCAGTCATATTTGGGGCAAAATTTTATTTTCTTTCCCTAGCCTTAAAGTATTTCTCATTCTAAGTACTAAAACCTTGAAATCTCTCAGATAGATTCTAGTTATTTCTCTTTAATAAAAATAAGTGATAATTTTTTTTAAAAAAATTCATGGATCCACCTATAAACTACATTATCTTAGTTTCTAGATAGTTTCTTTCCTAATATTTATATACCTGGTGATCTCACCTACATTATTATACTAGTTCCTAAAGTCCACAGACTTAATTGGGAAAGACAGGTTTATGTGGAAAAAGGAATCTTTTATATTTTTATAAAACAGCTGGATTAAAAAAAAAAGAAGTTATCTATGAAAAAGTATGCTCTATGGGAACAATCTTCCCTCCCCCCCTTTTCTGGAACAATCTTTTTTTGAAAGTCTAGATAGCAACTGATACGTGTTAGTGCTGCAGCTTAGTTAACTGGACCAATCAGTAACAAAATAAAAGGAAACTATTACTTGAAAAGGGGTGTCCATTAGACTGTTTAAAAATAATATTTAGAGAAGATTTTATTTTTATTTTCATCTTCAGGACTCAGTTCCTTACATAAATCAATAATTGTTGAGGTCCTCATTTGCTTTCTCTACTGGAACTCAGATGGGCTGCTATTTACTAAATCTAGGCCTCAGTACAGGGCGCCTGGCTGGCTCAGTTGGGAGAGCAGGTGACTCTTGATCTCTAGGTCATGAGTTTGAGCCCAGTGTAGAGATCACTTAAAAATAAATAAACTTGGGGCGCCTGGGTGGCTCAGTTGCTTCAGTGTCTGCCTTCAGCTCAGGTCATGATCCCAGGGTCCTGGGATTGAGCCCCATGTAGGGCTGGCTCCCTGTTCAGCGAGGAGTCTGCTTCTCCCTCTCCCTCTGCCCTTCCCCCTGCTTGTTCTCTCTCTCTCTTAAATAAAGAAAATCTTTTAAAAAAATAAATAAATAAGTAAACTTGGGCTGCCTGGGTCGATTAAGCATCCTACCCTTGGTTTTGGCTCAGATCATAATCTCGGGATCTCTTATTTTATTTATTTGAGAGAGAGAGGGAGGGAGTGAGAGAGAGCACAAGCAGGGTGAAGGACAGAGGGAGAAGCAGACTCCCCGCTGAGCAGGGAGCCCAATGTGAGACTTGATCCCAGGACTCCAGGATCATGACCTGAGCCAAAGGCAGCCGCTTAACCGATCAGCCACCCAGGCGCCCCTTGATCTCAGGGTCTTGAGATCAAGCTTCATGCTCTGCACAGAGTCTGCTTGTCCCCCCTCTCCCTCTGTTCTCTTTCTCTCATAAATAAATAAATAAATAAGTAAATAAATTTTAATAAATAAATAATTAACTTAAAAAAACAGATCTATGCCTCAGCAGTACCAATTCAAAACCCTTTCAGTGGAACTAAGACATGGAAAAGATCCCCACATGGAGAAATAAAGAACAATCAGCAAAGATAAATTATAAACATCAATGAAACTTAGATAAGAAAATATCACGTAACATTGATTTCTTCCTCGGACTTTGAAAAAAACAGTCACTTCTTAGAAAAACAAGTATCATGAAGTGATACCTGTGGCACTCACAATCTTTGATTGTCAGAGACAAATGTTTTAAGGTTTCTTTTATGAGGTAGTGAGATTCTTCTCTTTATTTTTCTCAAATAACCATTTTAAACTAGAAGTGACGAAGGAAAGGCTTAAGATTAATTTTTTGTCTCTAGAAATTAACCTTTTTATTAAACCATTTTTTTAAGATTTTTTTTTTTTAAGTAATCTCTATACCCAATGTGGGGCTCAAACTCACAATCCCAAGATCAAGAATGCATGTTCTGCCAACTGAGCCAGCCACGTACTCCTAGAAAGTAAACTTCTAATTTGAGAAAATGAATTTGGCTTACTGAAATATAGAGGAGCAGAAGATTCCAGTTAGCACAATAGTTGGCATTTCTGCCTGATTGGGTGCTTCGAAGTAATTTACACATTAATTTTTTACAGACACCCTAGAAAGTGGTGACATTTTATTTATTTATTTTTTTAATTTTTTTTAAGATTTATTTATTTATTTGAGAGAGCAAGAATGAGAGAGAGAGAGAGTACATGAGAGGGGGGAGGGTTAGAGGGAGAAGCAGGCTCCTCGCCGAGCAGGGACCCCGATGCGGGACTCGATCCAGGGACTCCAGGATCATGACCTGAGCTGAAGGCAGTCGCTCAACCAACTGAGCCACCCAGGCACCCGAAAGTGGTGACATTTTAAAAGCTTAAAAATGTTCACATAGGAGGCAAGTCATGGAAAGAATAAATATAAATGACAGTAAACATATTAAAAAAATGCTTAAGGGACGCCTGGGTGGCTCAGTTGGTTAAGCGTCCGACCCTGATCTCAGCAGAGGTCATGAGTTCAAGCCCCACGTTGGGCTCCATGCTGGGCATGGAGCCTACTTAAATAAAAAAATGCTTAACTTTACTAATATTCAAACAACTGGTATTTTTTCCCTATCAAATTGACATGTTTTTAAAGATAATGTCCAAAAAAAAGGACAATATCCATGGGGTGCCCAGCTGGCTCAGTTGGGTAGATCTTGGGGTTGTAAGTCCCAGCCCCACGACGGGTATAGAGATTACTTAAAAATAAAATCTTTAAGATAATATCCATACTTGGCACAAAAGTGATATAGAGTAAATCAAAGAGCTCCGACCCTGAAGCCATTTTCGGGTGCATGGATTTGGGCAGTTACTTAGCCTCTCTGAGTGTTCATGTCCTGATCTATAAAACGGGAGTAATAATAGCACCTGCATCATAGAAGATTAAATTCATTAATAAACACAAACTTAGAAGAGTGCTTGACATGAAGTAAAAGTTAAATAAATGTTAGCTATTATTATGTGTATTAAATATCTCTTGAACATACAAGAAATGAGTATCTGTGGTTGCTTCTGTGGGTAGGAGAGAGACCTACTTACTACTGTACTTTCTAGTCTGTATATTCTAGTGGCTCAGTAATATTTTCTCAGTGCCCTATGCCAAAAGAACTACCTAATAGTTCCATTTATTAGGTAGTTAGTTCCAAGCAATTTAGTATTTGTGTCTTAAAAACCCAGTAGCCATTTGAAAAAAAAATTCATTTAAATTGAAAGAAAAAGTTCTATTTTGTTTTTATCCTTAAGTAACCACAATTGCCAATGGATGTGCGTGCTTGTTGGGCACTGCACAATTCCTCAAATCTTGGAACAAGACCGGACGCTGCTGCCACTCATTTCCCATTCCACACTGATCTTGACAACATACTTGCTTTTCGTCATGGCACCCACAAAATCCCAGCTTTGCAAAGATACATGTCATTGCAAGGAATGTAGTGTGATCTAATATTGAAACCTGAGCTACCCTGAGTTAGCAGAGTGGTGTCCAACAGGCATCACCTCTGTTTTCCCATCAATTTGTCAGTTCGATAGGAAAAAACTTTGAAACATTCCTTGCTGACCCTGTGAGTTGACTGTGCACAGGGCACCTCAACATATAGTTTGAGAACCATGGTTATATACCTTTTCATAGCTTATTAAAAAGATTTTGTATATTTATTTATTTGAGAGAGAGAGAGAGAGCGTGCATGTGTGAGTGGGGGGAGGGGCAGAGGGAGAGAGAATCCCAAGCAGACACCGCCTCCGAGTGGGGAGCCTGATGCAGGGCTCCATCTCACAACCCTGAGATCATGACCTGAGCTGAAATCAAGAGTCGGATGCTTAACTGACTGAGCCACCCAAGTGCCCCACCTTTTCATAACTTTTCAATCTAGTTGATTTCAATCCATTAGAACATAACATAAAATATATGTATATACCACCCCCACCGCAATAATTTGGCCAAAATCAAGTTACCTTTCACCCTGGGTAGCCAGTCCCTTGAAGACATTTTGGGCAAATTCTTTATTTCAATGCATGCTGCACAAATGTCTTTGTGCCTTAAATCGGCAGTGGGTGAAGGGGGCATTAGCCTCACCCCTTTCCTCTTTGCTGGCATCCCTGATGTTGGAGAAAGAAAGAAGAGTGTAAGAGACAGAGGTTTCCTTCTGTGACCGCCCGTTAGGTGCAGATCCAGGACTCAGCCCTGGAGCTTAGAAATGTTTATGAAGGGGCGCCTGGGTGGCTCAGATGGTTAAGTGTCTGCCTTCGGCTCAGATCATGAACCCAGGATCCTGGGATTGAGCCCCACACTGGGCTCCCTGCTCAGCAGGGGGCCTGCTTCTCCCCCTCCCTCTGCTTCTCTCCCTGCTCATATTCTCTCTCTCTCTGTGTATCTCTGTGTCTCGAATAAGTAAATTAAAAAAAGAAAAAACCTTTAAAAAGAAAAGAAAAGAAATGTTTATGAAATGTTGGAGACCCTTGAGTACTAAAATTGAAATGGGCTCATTCAAGTGAGGGGTGCCGGGGTTTCATTTCATTACTTCATGCTAAGTTCCCCGTTCTGTTGGTCACTCATGTCTCTCTGGTCAGTGCTGATAAACATGAGCTCTGTGAGGTGGCCCTCCAAATGCTGGAGCTTCATGGGAGCACAGGAGGGCTTCTGTGGCGGGAGGCTCACACCCTGGGAGGAGTGAATCTGCACAAGCCGCCAACATGGGGGGTCCGGCTTTTGCTTGGCCTCTTGTACAAGCTTCTGCTCCCCTCAGTGCTCCACATCTCCTATGCCTTCTTGACTAGGCTGTCTCAGGTCCAGCTGTCATCCACTCAACCAACACCGTCTCACTTCACTGAAGGGGAGAGATCCAGCCAAGCGATTACCGTGAACTGCTTCTTGCCTTCCCTCTTCCACCCTTCATCTCTTCCCCATTGTCCTTCCCTGCTTAGGAGACACAGTTTCCTCATGACCAACAACTCTGGTTGAACTGAAGTCCAACTGGTGAACAAAAAAGTTTACGCTGACTGGGGAAGTAAGAGGGTTGGAGAGCTGACTGGTGATGGGGTGGGCTGCCCCCTGGCATTTCTTGGGAAGTCCAGAGGGGTCTTGAAGGCTCCCTGAACATAGAATGTGGAGTTCTTAACATCCTTTGTCCGTGGCTTTGGGCCTCAGCCGCAATTCTAGAATGAAAGAAAAACCCACATGAAACATCATGTGTATTTATTCAAAATCCAGAAATGAAATATTTAAGGAATAAGATGAAGACAACATTTGTAAGGGATGTTTTAAAATTAACACTCTCATGGGGATATAAATTGGCACAACCCTTCTGGGAAATCAATATGAAAATATGTAACGAGAGCCTTAAAAATGTTCTTAGGGATATAATTAGAGATATAGAAAAGGATTTGTGTACAAGGATATGCCTTTTTCTGTTTTTTAGAAACTATTTATTTTCTGTTACCCTTATTTCTATTTTCTATTTAAGAGCCTGTGGGAGAACAGCTTAAGATACTCAGTGATTGTTCAAACTCTTTCAGTGGCCTGAGCAGTGGGAGCTGCAGACTGACCTTCAGTGGCAAGTTGAGCACTCGGGGAACTCTGGGACAGGCACAGAAGGCACCCGGGCCTTCACACTAGTCTATGACCCTGGGTTGAGTAGCAGTAAGTACCCACCTATCATAAAGGAAGTGATGTGCCCACAAGACTGAGCCATCCTTGCTCAGGAGAGAGGAAACCATGGCAGTGTGGGTTGCTCAAGATTTGGGTTCTGGTTTTAAGGGATCATCTAAAAGTCTGCTGGGAAAGAAGACAAAGAAAGAGACTTTTGCATAGTGGGTAAAAGAGGATGGGGCAGATGGGGAGAGAGGAGGAACAAATCAGAAACTGCTGGGTTGGGTCACCAAAGGCCTGGGACCTGATCTAGGATGCTTGTTTCAGAAGAGACCCCCCACTGTCTTGAATGTGGGGGCAAAGAGAGGGACAATAGTCAAGAACCTGAGGGGCTTTGTGTCCGAAGCCCACCAGGAGCTGACCGAATGCCCTGCTTTGATTTAAGCAAGAGCCACTCTGAGGAGCCAGCCCAGGGCCTCAGCCCGTTCTTCCCACAGTGACCCAGAGAAGGGAATGCCTGCCCCGCAGCTGACCGCCAGAAGACTTGATCGGTCCCAGGCCAACCTATGCCCCCAAATAGATCCCTTGCCAGCTGGGGGACTTCCTACCCCTCCCTGGAGCAGGCTGCAGGCCCAGAGGTAAGACCCTCCATTCTCTACTCCTGTATACCTTCTCCCCAGGAGGGAACAAAGGACAAAAATTTGGGGGTGATGCGCATGTTGCCACACACTCCAAAGCGCTAGTTTATACCTAGTTGTTTATCATTCTGAGTAGACTGGGCTGATCTCCTTGTCTTAAAGAAATTACTACCAGAGTTATAATAATGTAGTAAGGTTAAAAGGTCTCCTGGACGAGTAAGTGTTGCATTACCTGTATTACTACAGGCAACGTCCCTTTGAGAAGTAAAACTTCATTACCTTCTACTCGTATTACCATCGTCTGGCAGCACGGACAAACTTCATAAAAGAGCACAACCTTGTGCTTTGGTTCGACAGACAACATTGAAGTCTTGTCCAAGATTTAGAAATCTCAGGCAATGACATGCCAAAACAACGTTGTAAACTTGGAATATACTCTGCTGTTATCAGTGGGGTGGTCAAAAAAACCTAGTGATAAGAAGGTACTGTGGGGGTGCCTGGGTGGCTTAGCTGGGGGAGTATGCGGCTCTTGCTCTCAGGGTTGTGAGTTTGAACCCCACGTTGGGCATAAAGCTTACTTTAAAAAAAAATGTACTGTGAATTATATAGATTTTAGAGCTCAAAGTGACCTCAGTGACCTTAGAATCCAACCCCCATTTTTACCTTCTTATAATTATTGTATAAAGCATCACACTTTCATTATAGAAAATCTAGAGGGGCGCCTGGGTGGCTCAGTCGGTCGGGCATCTGCCTTCAGCTAAACTGAGCCACCCGGGTGCCCCTAAATAAATAAAATATTAAAAAAAGAAGATTTAGAAATAGATAGAAAATATAAAGATGGAGGAAGAGAAAAAGCACCCACAATTGCACCATCCTGAAGAAGCAACCATTTTTTAACTTTCTCATATTTCTTTTCAAACATTTAAAATTTTGATTTCTTTTCTTTTTTTTCTACATTCCGTAATTAAGATCACAGTATACATCTATAGCTTTATATCTTGCATTATTTTACTTAACATTATATAGTGATTACTTAGCTTGTCATTGAAACCTCTTTGGAAACAGGATTTCTAAAGATTCATGAAATGTCAATATGGCAGTAGACTTCCACCATAATATTTTCAATTGTCCTCGTATTACTGGACATGTAATTGCTCTTTTAAAATGCTGCTATAGGGGCGTCTGGGTGGCTCAGACTGTTGGGCATCTGCCTTCAGCTCAGGTCATGATCCCAGAGTCCTGGGATCAAGTCCTGTGTTGGGCTCCCTGCTCAGCGGGGGTCTGCTTCTCCCTCTCCCTCTGTCGCTCCCCCTGCTTGTGCTCTCTCTCTCTCTGTCGAATAAATAAATAAAATCTTAAAAAAAAAAAGAATTAAAAAAGTCTATGTGTTTGTCTTCCCTACAGTGTGAGCTCCCTGATAGCAGGACTGTGTCTTAGTTATTTCATTTTCTTGTTTCCTGCACAAGGCCTGGCATTCGTGGGTGCTCTGTGCAGCTTTGTTGAAGGAGGGAAGGAAGCAGGGAGGGGCGAGGAAGGGAGGGGAAAGAGAGGAGGGCTGAGGAGCAAGAGGAAGGTGAAGGGGGAGAGGAATGATTTGTTTTCCAAGGAAAAGTAGGCCTGTTGAAGACTGAGCAAGGGCTGTCTAGCAAACAGTCTTTGGATGGCTGAGCCCACCAGCGCATCCACTGTTTCCTGAGGGGGATGGATTGGCAAAGAGCAATTTGACCAGGAGAGGTTGACCCAAGTCAGATGAGAGGGCACTTTACTCCTTGGGCATCAGTAAGGCTCTTCAACCACAGAGGAGATTAGACTCGTTGGCCCTGAGTCGAATGTCTGAGACACAGACCTGGAGGTGACCTTGGAGCCTGTTAGAGAGATTACCACAGCCCCTCCACTGGGCCTGCTGCTCGCATGAACTGACCCTTCACTGGAATGCAGTGGACCTGGAGATGGAAGGGCGGAGGAAGAAAAAGTGAGAAACCTCCGGCCGGTGTTGTCATCCTTCTGGATGAAGCTTCCCTTCTCCCCAAGCCCCTCATGCAGCCATAAATACCATGTCCCCTTTGTCATGCAATGACTGTCATTTGCATTGAAAATTGGCCAGATTGCTTGCTACTGAATATAACATTCTGATTGGTAAAGTAGGAGGAGGCTGTGAGGGTTGCAGTAAAACTATGGATGCAATTAGCTAAAACTCATGACAGATACAGCCACTTTTGGAAAACAGTTCGGCAATTTCTTAAAAGGCTAAACATAAATATGTCATATGGCACAGCAATTTCACTGCTAGGTATCTGCCTAGGAGAGGTGGAAACGTAAATCTATACATAGACTCGCATGTGCACGTTCAGAGCAGCGTTATGCATTATAGCCAAAAAAGAAGGGAAAAAACCAAATATCCATCAGCTGGTGAACGGACAAAATGTGACACACTCACACAATGGAACAGTATTCAGCAGGAAACGGGAGGAAATACTGAGATATGCACAACACGGAAGAACCTCAAAAACATTATGCTCAGTGAAAGAAGCCAGGGACAAAGGGCCACATATTGTATGATCCTATTTAAATATCTACAAAGGGGGCGCCTGGGTGGCTCAGTCATTAAGCGTCTGCCTTCAGCTCAGGTCATGATCCCAGGGTCCTGGGATCGAGCCCTGGCATCAGGCTCCCTGCTCCGCAGGGAAGCCTGCTTCTCCCTCTCCCTCTCCCCCTGCTTGTGTTCCCTCTCTCGCTGTCTCTCTCTGTCAAATAAATAAATAAAATCTTTTTAAAAATGTCTAAAAATAGTGAACTATGGGGACAGAAAGTAGATCAGTGGTTTCCTGGGATTGGGGTTGGGGTTGGATGATGGTGAATGGGTGTGAAGGGTCTCCTTAGGGTAATGGAAATATCCTAAAGCTGGATTATGGTAATGGTTGCACAACTAGAAAAACTTACTTATAAGCAGTGAATGGTATATTGTTTAAGTGTGAATTTTATGACATGACAATTATATGTTATACCTGAAGGTTTTAAAAAATATAAATGGGATAAATAAAAACTTAAAAAAGAGAGAATTCCTAGAGCGCCTGGGTGGCTCAGTCCGTTAAGCGTCTGCCTTCAACTCAAGTCATGATCCCAGAGTCCTGGGATGGAGCCCTGTGTCAGGCTCCCTGCTCTGCAGGGAGCCTGCTTCTCCCTCTCCCTCTGCCCCTCCCCCACAAGCTTGTGCTCTCTCTCTCTCTCAAATAAATTAATAAAATCTTAAAAAAAAAACCCAAATAAATTCCTTTAAGGATAGAGACTTTATATTTTGAGAGCTCTGAGAGAACTTGAATACTCTGCTCATTAAACAATAACATTCTGGATAATAGAAAAGAATGTCACTTTGGGAAAATTGAAAGCTTTAGTTCTCAGGAGACTGCAGTGTTAGAAGCTGCTTCTTTAATTCTTGTCACTTAGAGTCAAATGAAATGGCAAACTAACTAAGGAAAAGGCTGCTCTCTTTTGTGGGTCATTTACATTTGGTGGACACTGAGAATGTTGAAAATGTGAAATGGTACACTCGGCCTCGGCCTGGCTTCCCAGAACTACAGAGTTTTGAGTGGGGCCTTGAACGTGGCGGCCGAGGAGCTGGTGACCCCTGGCACCCACCCCACCCAACCACTTCAGCTCCGGGGCAGTCTCCAGAGAGCCCTGTACCTCAGCACATCCACGGCCAGCAAGGGAGGACGGAAACGCCTCTGCTTGCTCCTCAATCTCATTGGTCAAAGGCCTACCCTCCAGGCTTTCCACTTCCCTGCCCTTCTGGGTTCTGCAGTGTGGGGCTCAGAAGTCCCAGCGTGCTGGGGTGAGGCAAGGCCCACCGGTGCCATGGGAGGCCGTGGGGTCCACACACAGCTGGTCTCCTGGGGACAGTGAGGAAGCATGTGTCCAACAGTGCCAGAGATAGTGAGGGGCAAACATCTGGAGGGACCTGGGAGCGTCTCACAGTGAACAACACAACCGGCAGGTGTTGGGCCTTCAACGCAGAGGTTGATGGAAAGACCTGAGCAGGTTAACCCGATGCTCCATCTTTCTGTGGTTCTGAGCCAGGGCCTCCAAACATGCAGAACCACTCACTCGGAGCCTCCATGTTCTGTGGTGTTTTGAATGTTCAGGATGACACGTTGCTCTAGTCCAGCTGGTCTCACACTTTTTGTGCTCAGGACCCCTTTATACTCTTAAAAAATTAGTGACGACCCCGCAGAACTTTGTGTGTGGTGGAGCAAGGGAGTGGAAAAGGGTTCTATCAATATTTATCATGTAGAAATTAAAGCTTAGAAATTTTTAAAAATATTAATTGAAAAAGTTTAAAAATCATTACACATTAACATAAACAACATGCTTTCTGCAAAATACCTATCTTTTCCAGGGAAAAAACAAAAGTTATGGTGATGGGGTGAGTATCATTGTTTCATATTTTGCAAATCTCTTGAATATCTGGTTTAAGAGAAGACAGCTGGATTCTTATTTCTGCCTCCACATTCAATCTGTTGTGCTACGTTGTTTCGGTTGACGTAGATGGAAAATCCAGCCTCCCCCAGACATGTAGTTGGAAAAGGGGACCTCGTGGGCCTCCCCACTCCCACAAACCATACTTTGAGAACTGCTGGTCTGCCCTAAGTCACAATTTTTTCACTCATATGAACAATGCTCTAGCAGAAACCCAGACTGTTAGCACTCAACAGAGACCAGAGATAAATTCTGTTTGAAATAGTGTTTCCTGGGGGCGCCTGGGTGGCTCAGTCGGTTAAGCCTCTGCCTTCGGCTCAGGTCATGATCCCAGGGTCCTGGGATCGAGTGCCGCACCGGGCTCCCTGCTCAGCAGAGAGCCTGCTTCTCCCTCTCCCTCTGTCTGCCGCTCCCCCTGCTTATGTTCTCTTTCTCTGTCAAATGGATAAATAAAATCTTAAAAAAAAAAAAAAAAGAGAAGAGAAAAAGGGTTTCCTGGGAGTTTCTAGAAACCACACAACTCATTTGAACATTTTTATCACTTTGGAAAATGCTTTAGCTCTACAGCCTGTTAACCAAAAGCATTTGCCTCATTAAACAGCCACGCTCTGCAGCGCCCTGACCACAAGGTGGCTCCCAGCCCAGGCTTTTCTAGAAGGACCCATCCCAGGGCCCTCCATTCCTTGATGGGGCACGAGCTGCTGAAGTCACTGAGGGTAAATTTCTTTAGATGGTTCAACACAAGAAAAGTGTCTGTTGGGTACGAGGAGGAATTAACTGCAAGAAAAGGGAAGTTAAGAAAGATCAGAACTATCTTTTTAAATTTTTTATTTAAATTCAATTTAGTTAACATATAGTTAGTGTATTTCTAGTTTCAGAGGTAGAGTTCAGTGATTCATCAGTTGTGAATAACACCCAGTGCTCATCACATCACGGGCCCTCCTTAATGCCCACCCCCCACCCACCTCCCCTCCAGCAACCCTGTTTGTTTTCTACAGTTAAGAGTCTCTTATGGTTTGTCTTCCTCCAGAGCTGCATTTTTTCTGTTTTTATCTTACCTTATTTTTCCTTCCCTTCACCTATGTTTGTTTCTTAAGAAAGATTAGAACTATTTTCTAACCTGGTGGGGAGGTGGGAGGAGTATGTAAAAAATTCCAAAGAGTTCTTCTAAATACTGGAATAAGTACTATTTGGCACTTTCCCTCTCTTACCAGTGAACATGGCTTCCTTCTCTTACTATTTTCATTTGATAGGCTTAAATTCTGTATTACTATCTCTACTAAAATGATTCTCTGTCCAAGCGAGGTATTATACTGGAGAACTCGTGTGATAGCTAAATGGTGGCAGTGGGGTGACGCACTCCATTCTGAGAGACTGGACGCCTGAGTTCTCGTCTTCACTCGCTGTGACACTGGACGGGTTACTTATGCTTCTTCAGCCCGAGCGATCCACTCCATCTATGAAATAGGGCTAATAATACCTTACCTGCCCAAAGGCTTGCTTCCAAATCAATTATCTCGAGCTCCTCACTGGCTTTGAGATGTACGGATCTGTGGTTCAGTTTGAATCTGGTAGAGTTCTTGAGTTGCAACAGAAACCAACGTTGGCTAACCCTGCTCAGTTTCCTTAACAGGACTCATAAGGTCCGGCCCCTGCCTGTGTCTCTGGCCTTAAATCTCTGTTGGCACTATAAAGCTCCAGCCATAATGTGACATAACACCCCCCCCCATCATGCCCCCTCAGCTGGTCATGTCCTAGTTGTCATTAGGTCTCGGCGCAGACATCGCTTCTGCTGGCCTGCCTTCTCTCACCTCTCCCCTCTGGCTCAGGTGCCAGGCGCCTCTTGCAGGGCTCCCGCAGCACCCCGTACTTCCTCAGCACACCTTTTAGACTATAGCATTATCATTTTCTAAATGCTTTACTCCACTGTGAATCATGGGAGGCAAGAAGCATGTCTGCCTTCTTCATGGGTATCCAGGCTTTCTGGTACATAGAAGGTACATAAGAACATATTTATTGAATGAATGAAGAAAGGAGGGGAAGACATTCCCTTGGCTGATGCCAGTCACATAGTAGGTGATCATGAAGCGCTTGTTAACCTGAACCGACAACACTAATATGCCTAACAGGGTATTCAAAACCCGATAAAATGAACAAAGATACTAATAGAACTTCGATAATGGGGTGACTTGCTCAGCATCACAGAACTAAAAAGTGGTAGATCCGAGACTTGAACCAAAATATCCTGGTTCCAACGTCTTTCACAATAATTTTGTTTAGGAAAGGAAAATGTTTTCTTGTTCACACAGGCACAGCCTTAATCATTGCCTCCCAGGACACACAGTTAAGCACAGACTCAAACCCAAGGAAGGAGGAAAGGACACAAGGAGAGACTGAGGAAGGATGGGGTTCTAAGGTCATAGTGAGGAGGTGGGGAGACTTTTCCGACCGTGCCCTCAGAAGAGGCATGCCTGATTGGAAGAGGCAAGAAGACAAACAGACTAAGACATCCTCTGCCCACTAAAAAACACACTCGCCCCTGCACATATTCGATGTTTGCTCACTCTCACTTCTCCTGCCCTGTGAGCTCACAGCAGCTGGGTCCCCTCTCGTGCACCGTGGTGTGAGACACTTCCCGTGGGACACAAATGTCTGAGCTTCTGAAGGGGCCGGGCTGTGGGCTGGGGCGGCTCAGAAAGACATAGCCCTTCAGTGCCAGACACCAGAAACCAGCGATGCTGACACGGGACTCCAGGTAGCTGATCTGACCCCACTGAAGGCTCCTGATGACCGTGGCCCATACAGTCTTCAGAGGACAGGTCTTTTACCTCTTTGGTTAAGTTTATTCCGAGGTATTTTATTATTTTTGGTGCAATTGTAAATGGGATTGTTTTCTTAATTTCTCTTTCTGCTGCTTCATTATTAGTTTATAGAAATGCAGTGGATTTCTGTATATTGATTTTGTATCCTGCAACCTTACTGAATTCATTTATCAGTTCTAGTAGTTATTTGGTAGAGTCTTTAGGGTTTTCTTATGTAATTTCATGTCATCTACAAATAGTGGAAGTTTTACTTCTTCCTTATCAATTTGGATGCCTTTTATTTCTTTTTCTTGTCTGATTGTTGTGGCCTGCTTCCAGTCCTATGTTTAATAAAGTGGTGAGAATGGGCATCCTTGTCTTGATCCTGATCTTAGAGGAAAAGCTTTTGGCTTTTCACTGTTGAATATGATGTTAGCTATGAGCTTTTCATATATGGCCTTTATTATGCTGAGATATGTTCCCTCTATACCCACTTTGTTGAGAGTTTTTATCATGAATGGATGTTGAATTTTGTCAAATGCTTTTTCTGCATGTATTGTGATGATCATATGATTTTTATCCTTTATTTTGTTAATGTGGTGTATAACGGTGATTGATTTCTGGATGTTGAGCCATCCTTGAATCCTTGGACTAAACCCCACTTGGTCATGATGAATGATCCTTTTAATTTATTGTTGAATTCAGTTTGCTAATATTGTTGAGAATTTTTGCTTCTATATTCACCAAGGCTATTGGCCTGTAATTTTATTTTTTGTATTAGCCTTGTCTGGTTTTGGTATGAGGGTAATGCTGGCCATATAGAATGAATATGGAAGCATTCCTTCCGGTTATATTTTTTGGAATAGTTTGAGAAGAGTAAGTGTTAACTCTTCTTTAAATGTTTGGTAGAATTCACTTGTGAAGCCATCTGGTCCTGGACTTTTGTTGGGAATTTTTTTATTACTGACTTAATTTCATTACTAGTGATTGATCCATTCAGATTTTCTATTTCTTCCTGTTTCAGTCTTGGAGAATTACATGTTTCTATGAATTTATTCATTTCTTCTGGGTTGTCCAATATGTTGGCATATAATTTGTCATAGTACTCTCTTATAATCCTTTGTATTTATGTGGTGTCAGTTGTCACATCTCTTTCATTTCTGATTTCCTTTATTTGTGCCCTCACTCTTTTTTTCTTGATGAGCCTAGCTAAAAGTTTATCAATTTTGCTTATCTGTGCAAAGAACTGGCTCTTAGTTTCATTTATCTTTTGTATTTTTTTTTTAGTCACTATTTAATTGTTTTCTGCTCTGATCTTTATTATTTCCTTCTACTAACTTCAGGCTTTGTTCTTCTTTTTCTAGTCAATCCAGGTGTAATGTTAGAATATTGATTTGAGATTTTTCTTATTTCTTGAGGTAGGCCTGCCTTCCTATAAACTTCCCACTTGGAACACAAGTGCTCCAGAGCCTGGAAAAGAGAACATACATCATGGGACGCCTGGGTGGCTAGTCGTTAAGCATCTGCCTTTGGCTCAAGTCATGATTCCAGGGTCTTGGGATCGAGCCCCACATTGAGCCCCACATTGGGCTCCCTGCTCAGTGGGAGGCCTGCTTCTCCCTCTTCCACTCCCCTTGCTTGTGTTCCCTCTCTCACTGTCTCTCTCTCTGTCAAATAAATAAATAAGATCTTAAGTCTTAAAAAAAAAGAGAGAGAGAGAAGATACATCTGAGGGGTGGATGGGGAAGGCCTCATTTTGAGCTAGCACTTGATATGGGTGTCCATGTGCATGCAGTAGTTCTCAGAGCGAAAACTTAGAGAGAACAGCATTTCAGGTAATGGAAACATATGCAACCATAATGGAAGTCTGAAGGACCATGTGTACTTAAAGATTCATAGAAGATTTTGGTATGGTTACAGCACAGGTGTATGGAAGAGGGTCAGGAGATGAAAGGAAGGGGAACTGACTCCTTGTTAGGGGGTATCTATTATGTCTTGAGCACTTTGCTTATGCTTTTCATTTAATTCTCCTATTGGTACTATTATCTTCATTTTATATTCAGGAATTAGGACATTGAGCCTCAGAAGTGTTAAGCAACTCTTTCAGGTTAAAAAAGCACCCAAGATCATGCAGCTTCAGACAGACCAGCAACTTACACTCAGGTCCATCTGAAGCCAAAGCTTCTGATGATTCCATTGCATCACCACAATGCAGTACCTGAGTGGGATTCTAAGGGCCTCCAATGCTGGACCAACACTGGATCTTACCTTTGGACAATGCAAAATCATGGAAGGTGTCAAACTGGGACTGTTTCCAGAAGGAATTAAAAAGCAGTTGACTTCTGGTCAACGGCCCCAAGAAGGGCCATATCAGAGAGTGCTGAGGGAAGAAGGCAGAATATAGGCAAATGGAAGCCAGCAGCACAAAGCAAGTCCTGGCTTGCTGTCTGACAGTGATGACCTCCCACAGCTCTTATTCCTAGGTTTCTCATATCATTCCTTCTTGCATGAAAACAAAAACAAGAACACACTGTGGTCTGGAAGCCCTGTTTGAATCCAAAGCTGCCAAGTGTCACGAGAAAATCAGGGTGGTAGAACTTGTGTCTCCCTGGTTCTGCCTTCAGTATTCCTCTGACTCCTGAACTTGCTTGACTGTGACTAGAGCAAGTGGAGATTTGGTTTTTCTCAGCAGGAAGCTAGTGGCTGTATCATAGGATTGTGGTTGATTTTCTACCTTGTATTTTGGCTGATGAAAGTAAAAAAACTTGTGTCCAAGCATTAATGATTTACTAATATTGACTTTGTGTGTACTCCCAGGTCATGTTTATTTTGAAAAGAGACCCCAAGCTGAGATCATGACCTGAGCCAAAACCAAGAGTCAGACGCTTAACTGACGGCACCACCCAGGCACCCCTCAAATAAATAAATAAATCTTTAAAAATTTTGGAAACAATTATTTTTACACATTTTGAAGATCTTGTTCCATTATTCTCTAATGTCTAGAATTGGTGTTAAGTTCAAAGCCATTCTGATTCTTGATCCTTTGTATATGAACTGTTTTCTCACAAGCTTGTAGAATTTTCTCTTTGTTCCAACTATTCTAAATACTGTGATGATATACATTTGTATGGGTCTATTTTTTTAAATTTATTTGTCAGAGAGAGAGAGAGCACTAGTAGGGGGAGTGGCAGGCAGAGGGAGAAGCAGGCTCCCCGCTGAGCAAGGAGTCCAATGTGGGATTCAATCTCATGACACTGGGATCATTACCGGAGCTGAAGGCAGATGCTCAAACAACTGAGCCACCCAGGCGTCCCATGTATGGGTCTATTTTTATCTATTTTTCTGGGCACTTCAGTTCCTTTAAATCTAGAAGCATATTGTTTAGCTCTAGGGAATTTTCCTGAATTATGGCATTGAGGATTTCCTCAATTCTGTTAAATTTTTTTTTCTCTTTCTGAACTCCTATGATTCAGAAATTAGACATGGGCATATCTTCTAATTCTTTATGTTTCTCTCCTATTTTCCATTTCTTCATCTTTGGGCTCTTTTTTTTCTGGAAGAGTTCCTTGACTTTATTATTCAAACTTTTTACCGAGTTTTACATTTCTGCTATCACTGTTTTGTTTTTTTTTAATTTCAAAGAGCTCTCTTTTATTCTCTGAAAAAAAAAATTTTTTTTAATATAGTATCCCAGGAACACCTGGGTGTCTCAGTCAGTTGAGTATCTGACTCTTGTTCTCAGCTCAGGTCATGATCTCAGGGTCGTGTGATCAGGCTCTGCGTTTGGTGGGGAATCTGCTTGAGATTCTCTCTCCCTCTGCCCACCAACCCCCCCCACCCCCACTCTTTCTCTCTCTTTAGGATAAATGAATAAATCTTAAAAAAATATACAGCCTTCTATTCTTATTTTAGGGTTGTAACATCTTTTCTTATCATTTTGAAAATATTAGTGATAGTTTGTTGAAAATTTCTTCTCATACAATCTCTCTCTCTCTTTTTTTTTAGGTGGCTTTTTTGTCTGTGTATTTTGAAAATTTCTTCTCATACAATCTCTCTCTCTCTCTCTTTTTTTTTTTTTAGGTTGCTTTTTTGTCTGTGTGTTTTTGTCTGTGTCTTCCAAGTTAGAAGGTTTCCTCAGGTTCACATTATTCCTCAAAGTTTCATACCCAAGAGCTAAACACTAAAATGCTGACTGAAAGCTCTGAGTGTATGGTGAAGCTTCAGTGTAAGGTAATCTGGCTCGGCCCTCTACTTGGGGAATCTCGATATCAGTATCTTCACGTCTCTCCTTCTAGGCTCTTCAGAGGGCCTGGAGAAGACCACCAATCTCCTACCCAGAGAATGATGGCCTTGTGGCCAGTATTCTGAGAATTAAGTGAGAACAGACCACACATCCATTTCATCCTACTGTGGACAGTCCTATAGCTCTGTCTGAAACCAGGTCTTGTAACCTCACAGCCCTCTATTTATCATACTCAGAGAATAATTTTTTGGCTTTTTCCAGTTGGGGGAAGGGCAGTTGAGGAGATGATCTGAGTAGTTTCTAATATAAACTTTCAGCCAATCCTCTTTATTTTAGCAAAAAACATTCATCAAAATAGACAATAATCTAGGCCATGAAACACATTTTTATACATTTAAAAGAATAGAAATCATAGCTCTCAGACCACAGTGGAATAAACTAGAAATCAGTAACAGAAAGAGCTGGAAAATGCCAAAATACTTGGAGATTAAGCAATATAATCCCAAATAACACATAGGTCAAAGAAGAAATCTCAATAGAAATATAAACATGTTTTGAAGCAAATGAAAATACAACTTAACAAAATTTGTGGGATGCTGCCAAAGCAGTGATAAGAAGGAAATGTATAGTACTGGATGCATGTATTAACCTTCCACCTTAGGGAAGAAGAAGAAGAAGAAGAAG
>NW_023270316.1:78636922-78773543 GCF_011800145.1 Mirounga leonina | reverse complement strand
AGAAGAAGAAGAAGAAGAAGAAGAAGAAGAAGAAGAAGAAGAAGAAGGAGGAGGAGGAGGAGGAGGAGGAGGAGGAAGAGGAGGAGGAGGAGGAGGAGGAGGAGAAGGAAAAGAGGAAAATAAATGATAAATATTAGAGTGGAAATCAGTGAAACTGAAAATAGGAAATCAGAAGAGAAAATCAACAAAACCAAAAGCTTGTTCTTTGAAAAAAAATGATAAAATCAGTATGCTTCCAGCCAAACTAATTAAGAAAAAAGGAGAGAGAACATCAGTTGCCAATATCAGAAATGCAAGAGGGACATCAATAGAGCATGGACACTAAAAGAATACATTTGGGGGGGTGCTTTGGTGGTGGCTCATTTGGTTAGACATCCAACTCTTGATTTTGGCTCGAGTCATGATCTCAGGGTCGTGGAATCAAGCCCTGTGGCGGTCTCTGCACTCAGCAGGAAGTCTGCTTGAGATTCTCTCCCTCTTCCTTTACCCCTCCACCCACCCCTCTAAATAAATAAATAAATAAATATCTTAAAAAAAATACATTTGGTAACCTAGATGAAATGGACCATTTCCTTGAAAGAGGCAATCTGCCAAAACTCACACAAGTAGTAATTGACAATCTGAATAGGCCTATATCCATTAAAGAAATCAAATCAATAGTTAGTCTTCCAAAACAGAAAGCACCAGGCCACAGGAGTTCCTGGTGAATTCAACCAAACATTTAAGGAAGAAATTATACTAATTCTCTACAGTCTCCTCCAGAAGATAGAAGCAGAAGGAATATTTCCTAACTTATTCTATGAGGCCAGCATTACCCTGATACCAAAACCAGACAAAGATATTACAAGAAAAGAAAACATAGACCAATATCTCTCATGAACATAGATACAAAAATTCTCAACAAATATTAGCAAATCAAATCCAACAATGTATAAAAAGAATTATACATCACAACCAAGAGTGATTTATACCAGGCAGGCAAGGCTGGTTCAACATTCAAAAATCAATTAAGGTAGTCCATCATATCAACACGCTAAAGAACAAAAATCACATGATCATATCAATAGATGCAAAAAAGAAAAAAAACCCACTTGACAAAATCCAAGACCCATTCATGATAAAAATTAAAAAAAAAAATAAAAAAAACAGCAAAATTGTAATAGAGGGGTATTTCCTCAACTTGATAAAGAACATCTACAAAAAACCTACAATTAACATTATATTTAATGGTAAGAAACTCAAAGTTTTCCTGCTAAGATCAGGAACAAGACAAGGATATCTCTCTCACCATTGCTTATCAAAATCATACTGAAAGTTCTAGCAATTCAGTTAAGATAAGAAAAAAGAAATATATTTATACTGATTGGGAAGAAGGAAATCAAACTGTCTTTGTTTACAGATGACACAACCGTCTATGCAGAAAATCTGAAAAAAATCTATACTAATAGCAATTATAGAAGTTTGCAGGATACAAAAGTCAAGGGATAAAAGTGGTCAACAGGTAAAAACCTCCCAGTTGTAAGATATATAAGTCTTAGGGATATAATGTATAGCGTGGTGATTATAGTTAATACTATATCGCATATTTGAAAGTTCTTAAAAGTTCTCATCATAAGGAAAAAAGTTTGTAACTATGTGTGGTGATGGATATTAACTAAGCTTATTGTGATAATCATTTCCCAATATATACATATATCAAATCATTATGTTGTATATCTAAAATGAATACAATATATAAATGCTAGTTATATATATGCATATATGTCAATTATATCTCAAAAAACATCAATGGCTTTCTTATATACCAGAAATGAACAAGCATAATTTGAAACTTGTAATTTGAACTTAAAAATATATGGTCATTTACAATAGAAGCACAAAACTAGGAAATACTTAAATATAAATCTAACAAAACATATACAAGATCTACAGAGGAAAACTACAAAACTCTGATGAAAAGTAACAAAGAAGTTAATACAGGGAAAGATATTCCATATTCATGAATAGGACAATGTAGTCAAGGTGTCAGTTCTTCCCAACTTAATCTATAGATACTACACAATCCAAATCAAAATCCCAGCAAGTCATTTTATAGATATCAATAAGTTGATTCTAAAGTTTATATGGAGAGGCAAAAGACCCAGAGGAGCCAGCTCAATACTGAAGGGGAAGAACAAAGTCGGAGGACTGACACTACCTGATTTCAAGACTTACTATAAAGCTACAGTAATCAAAGCAGTATGATACTGGCACAAGAATGGACAAGTAGATCAATGTAACAAGATAGAGACTTCGGAAATAAATCCACATAAATATCGCCCAACAACTGATACTTGACAAAGATGAATGGAGCAAAGACAGTCTTTTCAACAAATGGTGCTGGAACAATTAGACATCCTTATACCAAAAAAAAAAAAAAAATCTAGACACCTTACACTCTTCACAAAAAAAATATTTTGCAAAAAAATCATGAACCTAAATATAAAACATGAAATTAGGGAAGTCCTAGACTACAAGAGAAAACCTAGATGAACTTGGGTATGACAATGACATTTTATTTATTTTTTACATTTTCTTGGAAATTTTCATTATTATGGCTTAAATTTCTTTTTAAAAAATAACTTTCCAGGGGCACCTGGATGGCTCAGGTGATTAAGCGTCTGACTCTTGATCTCAGCTCAGGGCTTGATCTCAGGGTCGTGAGTTCAAGCCCTGCGTTGGGCTCCACCCTGGGCGTGGAGCCTACTTTAAAAAATAACAACAACAACAACAACAACGAAATAACTTTACGTAAGTTAAAATTCTCATTTTCACAAATACCAGCATGAAATGAAATAGTAACAGCAGAACAAAAACCGTGATTAATGAGGAAGTTGAATGTTTTATTATTAAACTATCTTCCTACAAGGCTGTTGCTTCATTGTATAAAAACAGCACCAGTAAAGGGCAGTATATTACAAAATTAAAGACAGTATTACTCTTTATCTGACACTGTACAACTCACAAGCCTTTCTTCACTGCCAGGATTTCCAATGGGAAGATCATTTGTGCATTTCCACCCCAATCCAGGGCTAGATGTAAGCAAGTTACAGTATTCCCTATGGCTTAGGATCACAATGTTATTCTTGAATTATGTCATTTTTATAACTAGTTTTTAACCACAGATAATTTCAGGATTCTGAATATTATAGCTGGAGCCTAGCCTAAAAATCAAAGGGTGTTGCAAAAAAGATGCATATCGAGTTTATCGGCAATCATTAGAAAGTTGAGGGCTGTTTTCTTCCATTAGCATTGTTGCAAGTAGTTTCTTTTTCCACTGGTATTGTTAAACATTGGTATTTTAAATCCTCTATGCGCCACTAATTTAAGACAACTATACTAGATTAAGTTGCTTCGCACTAGTTTATTTAGGGGTTCCATTTTCACTCCTAATAGATTTTATGTATTTTTCATATGCTTTTTCACTCATTAATTCACCCAGTTCCGAAGGATTACTGAGTGTTATCTCGATCAGCCAACCATTTTTATAACAAGATTTGTTGACAAGTCCTGGATTTTCTGCAAGAGCTTTATTAATTTCCATTACTTCTGACAGAGGAGAATAGAGTTCACTAACAGCTTTTACACTTTCCAAAGCACCAAACTAATCTTGTTTGTTCAATTTTGTCCCAACCTCAGGCAGACTACAGTAAACAACATCTCCCAAAGCTTCCTGTGCAAAGTTGCTGATTCCTACTGGTCCAATAGCATTTTCTGTTGTTATCCAGTCATGTTTGTCTGTGAATTTAGGCACGGAGAGCAGAGTGGAGCCTGTGCACGGCTTCCAGATGGTGCCAGAGCCTCAGTGCCTGGGCCTCCACCGCACTGCTCCCAGCAGCATGTGCCCATGTTTGCAGAGGTGTGGGGGTCACCGTCTGGCAATGACATTTTAGATAGAACACTGAAGGCATGATACATGAAAGAAAGAATTGGTTAGCTGAACTTTGTTAAAATTAAAAATTTCTTCACTGTGAAAGACAATGAGATTCTCTCAAGAGAATGAGACAATAAACCACAGGAAGAAATTATTTGCAAAAGACACATCTGATAAAGGGCTGTTATTCAGAATATACAAAGAACTCTTAAATTTCAACAATAATAAAACAAGCAATCTGATTTAAAAACAGGCAAATGATCTGAAAAGAAGATATACAGATGGCTAGTAGCATAGGGAAAGAGGCTCAACATTATATGTCATCAGGGAATTGCTAATTAAAACAACAGTGAGACACCATACAACACACCTATTAGAATGGCCCAAATCCCAAACACTTACAACAGCAAATGCTGGTGGGAATGTGGAGCAACAGGAATCCGTTCATTGCTGGTGGGAACGCAAAATGGTACGGCCACTTTGGAAGACAGTTTGGTGGTTTCTTACAGAACTAAACATACTCCCACCATAAGATTCAGCAGTTGCGCTCCTTGGAATTTACCCAGAACTGAAAAGTACAGCAGTCCACCCTCATCTGTGGTTTCAGTTATCCACCACCAACCATGGTCTTGAAGCAGATGATCCTCTTCCTGACATATTGTCAGAAGGTCAGCGGTAGCCTAACTCGATATCAGAATGCCTACATCATTCACCTCACTTTGTCTCGTTACATAGGCCTTTTATCATCTCACACCATCACAAGGAGGGTGGATATGGTACACAAAGATATTTTGAGGAAGAGACCATAGTCACATAACTTTTATTGTGGGGTATTGTTATAATTGTTGTATTTTATTATTAGTTATTATTGTTAATTTCTTACAATGCCACGTTGATAAATTAAAAATGATCATAGGTATGGAGGTACAGGAAAGAACATAGTGTATCTGGGGCTCCGTGCACTGTCTGTGGTTTCAGTCACCCACTGGGGACCTTGGAGCACATTCCCCATGGATAAGGGAAGACTACTGTATGTCCACACAAGAATCTGCACATGGGTGTTTAAAAGTTTTATTCATAATTGCCCACACTTGGAGGCAACCCAAAATGTCCTTCAGTAGGTGAATAGATAAACTATGGTACGTTCAGACGAAGGAATATTATTCAGCGCCAAAAAGGAATGAGCCATGAAAAGCCCTGGAGGAAACTTAAATGCATACTGGTAAGGGAAAGAAGCTAATCTTGAAAGACTGCATAGTGTGTGATTCCAACTACATGACATTCTGGAAAAGACAAAACTGTGGAGACAGTAAAAAAAAATCAGTGGTTGCCAGAGGTTGTGGGGAGGGAGGATGAGTCGGTGAGGTGAAGGATTCTTAGGGCATGAAACTACTCTATATACTACAATAGTGGATACTTGTCATAATACCTTTGTCAAACCCATAGAATGTACAACACCAAGTCGAATCTTAATGTAAACTATGGACTTTGAATGATACTGATATGTCAGTATGGATTCATCGATTGTAACAAATGGACTCTGGTGGGGGATGTTGATAATGCGGGAGGCTATGCATGTGTAGAGGAGGGGTATATGGGAAACCTCTGTACTTTCCATTCCATTTTGCTGTGAACCTAAAGCTGCTCTAAAAAATAAACCTATTAATTAAAAAAATCTCTTTTCTGTCATTTTAGCGGTGTTGGGGGAGAGAGAAAATGTAGATACATCCAGACATCTTAGATGTCTAAATCAATATAATACATTGAAATAGAGAAGTGTGTTGAAGCCTATGGTTGGTGAAGAACACTAAGAAGAAGCTGGTTTCTTTTGGTCCTGAGGAAATAATTAGTGCTCTTGGTGCAAACTGAAAGCAAAGGAATAGGTACTGAGTAAAAAGGGTCAAATGGTTTATTTACGAAGCATAAATATCCTGGCAGTGCCAGATGCTGAGTAATGGGGAACCATTTTTAGGTAGACTTCAAGCAGTAAGTAGGCTTTCTCATACTGCAAAAGAGTCCTGACCCAGGAGGGAGAACATGGTCAATGTATAAGCAACAGAGGCAGAGATCTCAAGGTAGAGAAAGAAAGAGGCACACGTTATGAGCCCATCTCTGCTGGGTCCCAGGTCCACAGAATGCCTGCATTTGGGTGTATAACCACCAGCCGGAAGTGCAGCCTTCCTGCAAATACAGAAAGACTTCAGAGTCAGAAATAAAATACCCCCCACCCCCCAAGTGGAGCTCCTAGTTGGCTGTCAGTGCTTGATACTTTAAACAAGAATGGCTAGCAAAAGGATAGATGCATAGTTCAATTAAATATAACAGAGAGTCCAGAAATAAATCTTTAAATTTATGGTCAGTTAATTTTTGGCAAGACACAATCCAATGGGAAAAGAATAGTTAGTCTTTTCAACAAATTGTCCATATTCACAAGCACACTAATGAAATCATACCCCTTCATCTTGCCACACACAAAGATAAACTAAAAATAAATTATAGAGCTAAGTGTGAGGGCTAAATTTAAAATTTTTTAAAGAAAACATAGGAGTAAATTTTCATGACTTTGGGTCAGGCAAAGCCTTCTTAGATATGACACCAAAAGGAAAAACAACAAAATGATAAATAAATTGGACTTCATCAAAGTTAAAACATGTAGGGACATCAAAGAATACCTTTAAAAAAGTGAAAAGACAACAGACTCCCAAGAATGGAAGATATTTGCAAACCATATTTCTGACAAGGCACTTGTATCTAGAATATATAAACAACTCTTACAACTCAATAATAAAAAAATAAATAATCCAATTTTAACATGGGCAAAATATTTGAAGAGACATTTCTCCAAAGAAGATATAAAGATGGCCAATAACCACGTGAAAAGAGGCTAACATTATTAGTTCTTAGGGAAATGTAAATTAAAACCATAATGATACCACTTCACACCTATTAGGATGGTTATAATAAAAAAGCTGGATAGTAACAAGCATCGATGAGGATGTAGAGAAATTGGGGCCCTCATATATTGTTGGTGGGAGTGCAAAAATGATGCAGTTGCTTTGGAAAACAGTCTGGCAGTTCCTCCAGAGGTTGAATAGAGAGTTATCATTTGAACCAGCAATTCCACTACTGGGCATATACCCAAGAGAAATGAAATCATGCGTCCAAACAAAAACTTGTTCATGAATGCTTATAGCAGTATTATTCATAATAGCCCCAAAGTAGAAATAACGCAAATGTTCATCAACTGATGGATAAACAGGATAAGTAAAATGGGGTAAATCTATACAAAATTACTTGACAATAAAAAGGAATGATATACTGACACATGCTATAACATGGATGAACCTTTAAAACATTATGCTAAGTAAAAGAAGCCGATCACCAAAAGCTGTATATTGTATGACCATATGAAATGTCCAGAAGAGGCAAACCCATAGAGATAAGAACGAGATTAGTGATTGCCTCAGGTGGGCAACTGGGAGGGGATTAAAAAAATGGGAGTGATCACCAAAGGGAACAGAGTTTGTCTTGGGGTGAAAATTAAAATGTTCTAAAATTGTGGTGATGTTTGGGGGTGCATGGGTGGCTCAGTCGGTTAAGCGTCTGTCTTCAGCTCAGGTCATGATCCCGGGGTCCTGGGATCAAGCCCCACATCGGGCTCCCTGCTCAGTGGGGAGTCTGCTTCTCCCTCTCCCCCTGCTCGTGCTCTCTCTCTCTCTCTTGCTCATTCTTTATCAAATAAATAAATAAAATCTTTAAAAAAATAAAATCAAGTTGTGGGGATGTTTGTGCAACTCCTAATATCCTAAAAACTGTTTAATTTTATACTTTAAATGGGTGAATTTTATGGATTTGTGTGAATTATATTTCATTAAATCTACTTTTAAAAAAAGATTTTACTTTTAAGTAATCTCTATATCCAACTTGGGGCTTGAACTCACAACCCTGTGATCAAGAGTCTCATGCTCCACCAACTGAGGAAGCCAGGCGCCCCTAAAGCTACTTAAAAAAAAAAAAAAAGATGGTCAGAGTAATTTGAGGAAAGCTTCCAACATGAAAGAGAAAGAAGAAAACAAAGAAACAAGTAGCAAAAGTGATAGCAAAAACGCACCCAGAGACAATTTGGAAAAAAAACAGAATAAACTCAAAATAATAAGACGGCTAATAAACACAAATACTGAAGACAAAACAAGAAGAGATTGGTTAAGAGAATAAGAATGGGCTCTTGGGAATTAAAGATATTGCTTGGGGAGCCTCCCTCTCCCTCCTCCTGCTGGTCCCCCTGCTTATGCTCTCTCTCTCTCTCTGACAAATACATAAATAATATCTTAAAAAAAAAAGATATTGCTTGCTAGCCCCCTAAGAGTCAATGAAATCTTCCAGAAAGTGGAATAAAAAAGACATGGATCATAGTATATAACTTAAGAATATAAACTTAGGAAAATTGGAGGAGCAATTGAGGAGATCCCACATATAGGAATTAGAGAACAGAGAGAATAAAACTTCAAAGTAATGCAAGAAAATTTCCCAGAACTGAAGGGCACAAGCCTCTAGGTTGGAAGCTACAATGTGTTCAGGATAATACATGAAAAACAATGTATATCAAGGAACATAATCATGAAATGTAGAACATTGGGCATGTAGAGATGATCCTAAATGCTTGGAGAGAAAGAAAAAAAAAAAAGGCCACTCATACAGGACTGAGAATGGGAATAGCATTAGACTTCTGACAGTAATACTAGAAGCAGGGAAACAAAGGACTAATGTCTTCCAAGTGCATGTGAATTCTCATCCTAGAATTTTATGCCTACCCATATTTTCAATCAAGTAGAAAAGGGACATTTTCAGACAAACAAGGACTCCAAATTGTTTCTAGGTACAAATCAAGAAAAAGGAAGATACAGCTTTTGGCAAAAATAGGATCCAACACAGGAAAGTGACAGAGAATTCCCATGATGAGCTGTTTGTCAGGTTTGGAGAGCAGCCAGTCCAGACTGGGAGGAGGTGGACAAAGCATTTTTGCTCCCGGAAAACAGTCTGGCATTTGACAGATCCACTGCAGCAATTGGAAGGGAAGGAGGGAAGGACGGGAAGAGGAAGGGAGTGAGGGAGGGAGGAGGAAAGGATGGATGGACAGACAAAAACACCTGTAGGCTCAAAGAAAACAATGCAAATGAAAAAGTGAGGCAGTTAGTAAGTCTAAGAGGAAAAAAATTATATAAAAAGAGAAACATAATCACAATATAGTATTTGGCTCAAAGAGTACTTAGCATAGTCTCAGTAATATTTATAGTGACGATTTAACAAAAAATTGTGGTAGAACTCTATTTGGAAACAGAGGTTGGGAAGGGGACTATAAGAGAATGACCATAATATGCTATTGATACAAAATATTTGAAATAAGTAAGTCAAGGAATATCATTAGAAGCTTATTACTAACGATGGAAATACTAGAAGAAATAACGTAGAAAGACAAGAAAGTTGGTTGTGTTTGGGGAGCAGGAAATGGCAAGAGATGGACAGAGACTTCTTTTTTTGGTAATATAACTTTCAAAACTATATACATTTATAATGTTTATAAAATTTAAAATTAGCTTTAAATAACAAAGAAAAGACTTTACTAATCATGTAAACCAGTGGTCTTAAAACTTGTTCAGTTAGAATGCTTTTTTGGGAAATCTTATGCAAAATGAAAGCACAGCTAGCATGTGAGAGAAGCAGAGGGCAGGGCCCTCTTACCCTAGCAGCCTCTGAGACACCTCTCAGAAGTCACTAATTCTTTTTTTTTTTTTTAAAGATTTTATTTATTTATTTGAGACAGAGAGAATGAGAGAGAGCACATGAGAGGGGGGAGGGTCAGAGGGAGAAGCAGACTCCCTGCCGAGCAGGGAGCCTGATGCGGGACTCGATCCAGGGACTCCAGGATCATGACCTGAGCCGAAGGCAGTCACTTAACCAACTGAGCCACCCAGGCGCCCAGAAGTCACTAATTCTTAAGAGTAACTTAAAAGCCAGACTCTCTCTGACCCGTGTAACTAACAAATCTGACAGAAGTTCTAACTTACCCTAAGTTATACAAAGCTGGGCTTAGAATCAAGGCCCCGGATTCCCTGCTCAGGACTCTTTCTCTTATAAGGTCCTGCTTCGGGCGCCTGGGTGGCTCAGTTGGTTGAGCGACTGCCTTCGGCTCAGGTCATGATCCTGGAGTCCCTGGATCGAGTCCCACATCGGGCTCCCTGCTCAGCGGGGAGTCTGCTTCTCCCTCTGACCCTCCCCACTCTCATGTGCTCTCTCTCTCATTCTCTCTCTGTCAAATAAATAAATAAAATCTTAAAAAAAAAAAAACATTAAAAAAAAAAAAGGTCCTGCTTCAAGAATTTAAAAACATAAGGGACAGAGGCATTACTGGAGGCCGGTTCATTTTTACGGGCAGGGAAAATGTGGACACCTTTGTTCATATTGGTGTAGGAGCTAGAGGCCAGTGGAAAGGAATAAATGAGAGTTGAAGGTTTCACAGGAGGTAAGAGGTAATAGGGTCAAAGGAGAAAGAGGGGAAGTTAAGAGGTTGGCATTATTATGCTAAGAGTGGCAACCAGGTATTATCTCAATGCCTAGTTTGATCAATCGATAAGACCTACTCCAAGCGCTGAGTTGGATTCTGAGGCCAAGTTTGGGTTCAGCCGGAAGGTGTTTGTGGATTGACTGGCGATGTCTGGCGAGACAGGTGAGAGGTTGCTGTGGTAGACACACTGCATGTCTTCTATTCTTACCTTACTGCTATAAGCTTTTGGAAACATTAGTCCTTTTGGAGACATTAGTCACCAGCCTAAAGAAAAGGAAACTGGTGATTTTAGGAAATACCATGTAGTCAGAGCAGTGAAGCAGGAATAGTCAATGATGCTGCTAAACCAAAGGCAGTTTTGGAGGCACTGTAGATCTTCAGTTGACTCTGCTTCTTGAAGAATAGTGTGGTCTCTCCATTGCCCAAGCATAAATGATGCATGAGAGATGAGGGCTAGCTTATACTTATCTTCAAATTCAGCAAGGGGGGGCCTCGGTGGCTCAGTCAGGCTCAGGTCTTGATCTCAGGGTCATGAGATCGAGCCCCACATCAGGCCCTGTGCTCAGTGTGGAGTCTGCTTGAGATTCTCTCCTTCTCCTTCTCCCTCGCCCCTTCCCCCTGCTTGCACTCTCTCTGTCTCTAAAATAAATAAATAAAATCTTTAAAAAAATTCAGCAAGATGTTTGTCAATGCAAGAATTACTGTAAAACTAGAGAACTATTCTCTCAGATCTGAGCTATCCAGTGTGGTAGCCATTAATCATGTGTAGCTACTGAGCACGTGAAATGAGGCTGGTGTGACTGAGGACTTGAATTTGGAGTTTTAATTAGTTAGCACTGAAACTGAAATTGAAATCCTCTTCCACTTTCAGATGGAGTAGACGTACTTTTCCCTATTCTTCCCATTAAGTACAACCAAAACTTTTAGACATTATATATAAAACAAAAAGCACTGAAAGGTGGAGAGGAGAAAGCAGAGCAGCTAGGGACATCAGTACCCAAGGAATGACATAGTAGTGAGTTCTCTGGGTTTTCTTTCTGCCTCCGTGTTCCAGACTTGGAGCTAGAAGCCATCAGCCTGGAAATGCCAACAAGCACAGACAAAAAGAGTCCCAACAAAAGCCTGCTCTCTCTAGCTAGAGGAGGAAGAAAGGGGTAGCAAGACAGCTTTTAGACCATAACTGCTCTACTCTAGCCAATTGCCACAGAGAAAACTGTGGCACCACACAGTCATCCTAAAATGCCATGCCAGCAAAGGCCAAGTGGGAGCCTAGAATTCTACCCTTGCAGGGCTGAAAGGAGGTTTTTCAACATTTCTGCTGGGGTGATTTTAGAGAACTCCAAGTAGGAAGCTGGGATTTTCATCCCGATTGGCTGGCGATGCCTTTCCCAACTTGGCAGTCTAAGTGGAAAATATGGGGAACCTGGACTTCGGTATCCGATACCTGACAGTAATGAGGCATCCCTCTCTCTCCGTCACTTGGGTGGTGTCAGAGGAGGCCTCGTGCAGAGTCAGGACTGCTCAGTGGTAATGAGGCCACCCCCACATGATGTCAGTTGACACAACTTGGACAGCAGGTACTTCATCCCTGCTCAGCAGTACTAAGGAAACGTCCCTGTCCCTGTGTATCAAAAGAGGCTGAGTGGGGACTTCTACCTGCACCAGGCAATAATGAGGCAGTATGTCCCTCTTCCCTTGCTGGAGCAATGTCAGCCAGCTAAAACAGAAGATCCGAAGTCTCAGAAGCAATGCAAAATGTCCAAGTTTCAACTGAGGATCACACCAAGAATCAGGAAGATCTTTAAAAGAAATCAATAGACAACAAAATGCTGAGATATTAGACTTACCTAAGATTTTAAACCATAATAAATGCTTCAAAGAGCAACTGTGCTCTTAAAAAAATGAAGATAGAAAGCTTCAGCAAAGAAGTGGAAAATATAAAAAAGAATCAAATGGAATTTTGTGAACCCCAAAATACAATAACTGAAATACAAAGCTCCATGGGTAGGCTCAAGAGCAGAAGAGAGGGGACAGAGGAAGGAATCTGTGAACTAAAAGAACAATAGAAATTACCCATCCTGAGCAGCACAGAGAAAACGGGTGGAAGTGGTGGGTGGGAGATGAGCAGAGCCTCAGGGATAACAAAAGATGTAATACTTGCTTCTTTGGAGTACTGGACGGAGAAGAGAAACAGGGCAGGGATGAAAAAGCACTCAATGAAAAATAATGGCTGAAAACTTCTCAAATTTGGCAAGAAAAGTGAACCTACATAGTCAAGAATCTGAGTGAACCACAAACAGGGTAAACCTAAAGAAATCCAAGCCAGCACACAGCATAATTAAACTTCTGAAAAGCAATCAAAGAAAACATCTTAAAAGCCGCCAGAGAAAGACAACACCTTGTCTCTAGAGGAAAAATAATTAGAATGACAACAGATTCTCATCAGAGGCCATGGAGGCTGGATGGATGTGGCATAATATTTCTCAAGTGCTGAAAGTATCAATCTAGAATCCTACACCCAAATAGGATTATCCCCCAAACAAATATACCTAAAATATCTTTCAGGGGAGAGGAAGACATTCTCAGATGAAGGAAACCTAAGAGAATTTGTCACCAGTTGACCTTTCCTAAAAGAATGGATAAAGGGCATCTTTTTTCTTTTTCTTGGGGGGGATTTTTTTTTTTATTAACATATAATGTATTGTTTCAGGGATACAGGTCTGTGATTCATCAGTCTTACACAATTCACAGCACTCACCATAGCACACCCCTCCCCAATGTCCATCACCCAGCCACCCCATTCCTCCCACCCCTTACCACTCCAGCAACCCTCAGTTTGTTTCCTGAGATTAAGTCTCTTATGGTTTGTCTCCCTCTTTGGTTTCGTCTTGTTTCATTTTTCCCTCCCTTCCCCTATGATCCTCTGTCTTGTTTCTCAAATTCCACATGTTAGTGAGATCATATAACGGTCTTTCTCTGATTGACTTATTTCGCTTAGCGTAATACCCTCTAGTTCCATCCATGTCATTGCAAATGGCAAGATTTTGGGGTTTTTTTGAAGGCTGCATAATATTCCATTGTATATCTATACCACATCTTCTTTATCCATTCATCTGTCGATGGACATCTTGGCTCTTTCCATAGTTTGGTTATTATGGACATTGCTGCTATAAACATCGGGGTGCACATACCCCTTTGGATCCCTACATTTGTTTTTTTTGTTTGTTTTTTTAAAGATTTTATTTATTTATTTGAGACAGAGAGAATGAGAGAGAGCACATGAGAGGGGGGAGGGTCAGAGGGAGAAGCAGACCCCCTGCCGAGCAGGGAGCCCAATGCGGGACTCGATCCAGGGACTCCAGGATCATGACCTGAGCCGAAGGCAGTCACTTAACTAACTGAGCCACCCAGGCGCCCCAATTATCTTTGGGGTAAATACCCAGTAGTGCAATTTCTGGGTCATAGGGTAGCTCTATTTTCAACTTTTTGAGGAACCTCCATACTGTTTTCCAGAGTGGCTGCACCAGCTTGCATTCCCACCAACAGTGCAGGAGGGTTCCCTTTCCCTACATCCCCACCAACACCTGTCATTTCCTGACTTGTTGATTTTAGCCATTCTGACTGGTGTGAGGTGGTATCTCATTGAGGTTTTGATTTGGATTTCCCTGATGCTGAGTGATACTGAGCACTTTTTCATGTGTCTGTTGGCCATTTGGATGCCTTCTTTGCAGAAATGTCTGCTCATGTCTTCTGCCCATTTCTTGACTGGATTATTTGTTCATTTGCTTTATTCTTTCCATTCTTGTTTCATTTGTTCTTTGGGTGTTGAGTTTAATAAGTTTAAAGGGCATTTTCTAAAAAGATAGGAAAAGATAAAAATCCTAAGAGTATCAGGAAGAAAGAATATGGTGAGCAAAACTATCAGTAAATACAGTAGGCTCTCCTTTTCTTCTTGAGTTTTCTAAAGTAATCATGGGAACAAAAATTAGAACACTGTCTGATGTGAGTTGCAAAAGAAAAACAAAAGTTGCCATTCAAGCTAGTTTTCTCCCTTTAACAGTGGGCCATATGTATTTCATCCCAGTGTCCAATAACAATAAAATGTTTCTTCCTTTCTATGATGAATAAGCACATTTTGTCCACTAAGTTTAAGCTTCCACTTTTGGAAATGGAAAATTCTCTTACTAAGGAAAAGTTCTTTACTGACAGAAAAGAATATAATTACTGGTTAATAATACCAGCATAGTACTACTTACAAATATGCACTTTAATAGCAAAGATCTTTTATTATGCTGAATTTTGCCAGGGGAAATAAACTATTAGCTAAGTACTGGGCTTTAAAGTTCATAAGTAGAATCTGGAGGAAGTATTATGAGTTTTTAAACTCCATTTAAAAAATTTGCAACTGAGGGTGCCTGGGTGGCTCAGTCAGTTAAGTGTCTGCCTTCGGCTCAGGTCATGATCCCAGGGTCCTGGGATCGAGCCCCACATCCGGCTCCCTGCTCAGCAGGGAGTCTGCTTCTCCCACTCCCTATGCCCCTCCTCCCTGCCTGTGCTCTCTCTCAAATAAATAAAAATCTTAAAAATTTTTTTTTGCAACTGAATAATGGGTCAGAGCATAGGAGGTTCAGAGGAAGCCAGCCATGCTGGCTACTGTTTTTCTCTTTGAGATTTGCATTTAGATTTATCAAGGGACACATAACATGCCAAGTGCGAAGAAGGAAACTTTGAAGGAATGTAGTAAGCATTTGTTTCCTCAACGCACTCCAATCACACCTAGCAATGACCACAGATATGTTGAAGTTAGGCCTGGCTGTGTCCTTGCACTGTTCTGAGCAGAGTATTCACCTCCTATGGAATCTGTCAAAACACTGAAGTGTCTGTTCTCAGTAATCTGTTGTTTGGCCATCGGCCCAGTTAAACAATTCACTTTAGCTGAGCAGGAAGAGAAGTCCAAGAGCAGGAAGTGAATGGAAATCTTTCAGGATTCTCTTAGAGACGAACACTCAAATGATGCATAAAATTAGAACCGTTACTTTTTAAGGATATGCACATGAATATTAAGCATACACAAAGATGCTCAACCTCTTTCAAAATGAGAGGAATGTCAAAGTACATCAAGATACACACACATGTATTCTAACTTAGTCAATGGACAAAGATCAAAAAGGTTGATAATATACTGTGCAGTTGGCAAAGCAGTAAGTAAATACTCCCATGTATTTCTTTGGGGGGTATATATTGGCATAATACCTGTTTTCAGGTCTAAGGTTTGTTTTTACCCTACTTATAAGCGAAGAAGTTAGCCTGTTACTCTATCGTGAATCCTGAAATAAGACAAGGGACTCCAGGATCAGGCACGCAGGACTTTATTACTCACAGTACATTAAGCAGTGTGAGTATCAGTGTGTTTGCACGAATCTCCTTGCCCCCAAGTCCCACAGGGGAAGCACAGGAGACCCAGAGGGATTTTGCTAAGGTACACTGAGCCTGAGGAATATACCCCTTTTATAGCAAGCAATAAGCAAGCTTGCTTTTTTTGTCTGGGAGGGAGACATTACTTCACCCCTCAAGGTTGCTCACTGCAAACCCAATCCTGAGAAATAGTCCATGTGAAAAATGGTCAGGGCCTTTGACAGCCAGAGAAGAGTTTCTCCCAAGATCTCTGCAGGGCAATTTGGCAATAAAAATTGCAAATACACTTAATTTTTGACCTAGCAATTCCACCTCTAGGAATCTATCCTATATATGCACTTGCACATGCACAAAATGATGGCTATAGAGGTTATTTATTCCAGCATTATTTATGATAGAAAAAGGTCAGAAACCAAAATGTCCAGTGATATGGGACTTGGCCTGATTATAATACACCTTCGTGATGAAATACCACATAGTATAATAAAGCATGACGAGTGCTTAGATTGCCAAGTGAAGAAAACAGATGCAGAAAGTATTCATAACGTTCTCCCATTTGTGTAAAAGAGGTAAAATGTGCACGTGTATGCATTTTCTTGTGCTGTGTATGCATAAAGTTTCATTTCTCTAAGGACACACAAGAAACTGTGAGTAGTGAATTGAATGGCTAGGAAAAGGAGTAGGAGACATTCTATTGTATATCCTTTTACGTGTTTTGATTTTTAAACCATGTGATTTTAACTACTCAAAGATGAACCGAAAGAAAACAAAGTATTTTCTGCAAATTCCACCAACCATTTTATTTTTATTTATTTATTTTAAAAGATTTTATTTAAAATAAAAGTGAGAGAGAGAGAGCATGAGCGGGGTGAGTGGCAGAGGGAGAGGAAGCAAACTCCCCGCTGAGCAGGAAGCCAGGATCATGAGCTGAGCCGAAGGCAGATGCTCAACTGACTGAGCCACCCAGGCGCCCCACATGCGTTAACGCCCCAGAGGTCAGGGTGTTCAAGTGGTCCTCTCAGTTTAAGCATCTCACGCAGGGGGAATCAGCTCCTGATCAGGATTTATTTTATCACCTACCATACGTATTTGATATCCCACACCTGACGATCCTAGTGAGGTGTATTTTGTCACCGGCTTATGGAAGAGAAGCTAGGTCACAGAACCACACCCTGCCCTGGACTTTCTGTGTATAACCTGAAAACCCATTTTTCCCACACCTGACCCTTTGTCCCTGAGCCAGATCCCTGTCTGGGGAGGCTTCTCTCCCTTCCCTCTCGTGATAGTGCCTTCCATCAGCAGGTGGCAGTCCTGGCTGCATTCGGATCCCTGAGAAACACACTGATACAAGCAGGAAGTTACAAATTCCAGGACGACATGACACCAAAGGATTTGGATTCAAACTTTTAATAATAAATTGTGCCAGTAGAAGCTTTTCAAAGGCAATGATATATCAATAAATAATAGTTAAATCGAGTTCCTGAGAAAGAACCTACCACATGAAAGTATGTCAGAGCGCTGTAAATAACGGGGCGTTACTATAAAATAGCGGAAATACTGACAGTCACGATACAAGCACAGCAGACTTCAGAATTTGCCATTCATACAAATGTAAACCAGTACACAAGGAATTGCTTTTTTTGTTTTTTGTTCTTTTTCTTAGTTTAGACATTGATAAACTTCTAAGTGTTGTTGCCTAGATATATACTAAATAATGGATACATTATGCTAAAAAATTCAAGGAAAAATATGTGGAATAATATAATGAAAAATATGACGCATCAGATTTTTAAGAAGCAAAAAAGAATTGAACTTTTTACTCAGATATAAATCACTTTAAATAGGAATCATACTAATTTGAAATAAGGAATATTTTGTGTGTTTATCTATGTAGTTATATATACATCTACACCTCTAAGAAAATACGTATGGCTTAATTATTTTTTTATTCCAATGTCACTTTGAATAATCCTTGCTGTTTTACAAAGATTAGAAAAGTGTGTTTTTAAAACCAAGTTAAGACTGATACTTCAAAGCACACCAAAAAAAAAAAAAAAAAGAAAACAGGAGAGCATTAGATTTCATCATGGGAAGAACACCTCTGCTGTCTGTGCGGACAGCAGGAACGGCGTTGCGCAGACCGCCCGGTGGTGCGGACGCTGGGTTCCACATATCAGCTAGGCCAGCGACAGGGTACCGACGAGCGGCATGGACTGAGTTCCACGAGCAACTTAAATTTTTTGGCATAGCTAAATTAATCCCTTTTGATGTATACGAGTTTAGTATATGACAAATGTTTAAGTTTACCCCCCAAAGAATCCAATCATACCCAAGACACACACACAAAAATCGCTTCTCAGTTACACATCTGCATTTCTTCAACAAAACAGTAAGGGATACAATCATAGCGAAGAAGTCACCCACACGATACGTTATCAGCAAACTGTCTAGAACATCTCATTTAAAGATACTCAGTAAAAACATATTCACAGAACCTGCTGTGAATGGCAAGATATGGTAATTTTATAATAGAAAAACCCTGCTCATGCAGTACTCTACACACCAGACATCTGAAATCACACCCACATAATCACCTTGCTCACACTTTCTAGCATACTATAATATGCAAAAAGCAAAAAAAAAAAAAAAAAAAAAAAGCAGCTTTTAACATTATATCACAATTTTGAAATGTGGGAAAAAATATAAAACAAAAACCATTGTGTGAATAAAATGGTATCAGTAATAACAGAACAGTGTTATCTTTTTTTTTTTTTACACATTATTGCACAGAGATTTCTTATCACATGTTCTTCAGTTTTTATGTCTTTTCCTAAACGTGAATAAGTGCTATGGATAAAATACAAATGTAGAAAATAACAGCAGCATGATTTGTCAAAGTTAATCCCTATAATTTAGTAAGAAAAATGGCTATAAACAAAATAAGTGCTCTTTCTAAACTGTACTAAATTTTTAAAAATATGGTCTTAATGCAGTGAAGGTCCTCAAAAGCCAATTCCAATTCAAAGCAATGTTGACACCTGCCCCCACTCCCATCAACCAGAATCTGCTAGACTTGAGTCCTTTTTTAAAAAGCTTTTTTGTTTGTTCTGGGGGTTTTTGGTGAAGACCAGAAGTTCAAGTGAAGTAACCAACGGACTAACTTGAACAAAGCTGACCTCGACTCTCCATCAGGCCTGTTAGGAAACCGGCCCTGGGCCCCCTGGACCTCTGAAGAAGCAGAGTGTCGGGGACGGCGAGTCACTGTCTACACGTACACTGGCTGGCAACCTTCAGTCTGATCCACCATATCTGAGTTTTCCAAATCAGAGTCCTCAGCCTGTGAAGCATCTGCTCCTGAAGGCTTGGGGCACCTGAAGGGATAGCCATTGTCATCAAAGAACCTTCGGAAAGTGAATTCATAAAATGCATGCTCAGGGTGTTTGTTATTTGGAGAGGTGAGTGTGTCCCAGGCCTTAGTGCTGTCCTCACTAGCATCGTTCCAAGGGCTTTCTTCATCTACGGGGTCAAAATTTGAGGTGTCCATGGGGTGGCTGATCTTGGGGACGTAGGGGGCCGGCTGCTTCCGGATGTCACTCGAGAAGTCAATGGCCCCGAAGAACGGATGGGCCTTCAGGTCGTCAGCCCCATTCCTCCCCAGCCGGTGGTCGGCAGCGCAGCACAGCTTGGTGATGAGGTCCCGGGCCTCGGGGCTCAGCTTGACCTGGGCTGGAATGTGGAGCGTGTTCTCCCAGTTTATCACCTGAAGAGACAACAGAACCAAAGTTTTCCTTTCTTTTCACGTTTTAAGGCCCATTTAGGGCAGTTCTGAGACAGTGTGTGATGACGTGGCTTTTAAATAATTTTACTTCCACGACGGGAGAACAGTTAGACTAGATCTAGGAGCAGCAGTTGCAGAGCTGAGCAGCCATCAAGGGCCGGCGCGGTTTAGTAGGGGGCTCACAGCCTGAGGCAGGGGGTGATGAAGCCAAACAGACCAAAAGAGACTATCAGAAATACAGTTTAGCAGAAGAATTGTGTGGTTTCCATAAAAATGAAATGGCCGCTCATCTGTGAGTCATTTCTTTAGCTTATGGCAACAGATTTCTATTGGACCATCATGGTTCTCATTCAGTACTTATTATGGCCAAGAGATGGTCAACTGGGGTTTTGTTTAAAAAAAAAAAAAAAAAAGACAACCTCACAGAGAAGAATAAAGGTGATGGACCCTATGGCCTTGGCCTATGTTCGTGATGGTCAACTGCACAGACCAGCCATCGGGATATTCAGTAAATACATTTGTCACGAAAAGCAACTACTATGAAGAGAAAACCTAAGGGACTCTCTATTATTTATACTTAGAATAAAGCAAGGCCAAACCATCAGGCTACAGGCTGGGGTGACAGGGCACTGGTAAGGCATGCAGGCAGGTGGGTGTATGGGTGGGAGGGCTGGTTTGAACTTGAGTAGTTGTTTTAGTAAAGCTAAAACTGTAAAAGTCACAGAAGAAAACAAAGGGAAAAATCTTTATGACACTGGATTCGAAAATGATTTCTTGGATACCAAAAGCACAGGCAACACAACAAAAAATATATATAATGGACTTCATCAAAATTTAAAACTTGTGCACCAAAGGACACTATTAACAGAATGGAAAGGTAACCCCCAGAATGGAAGAATATATTTGCAAAACATATATCTGATCAGAGATTAACGTCCAGAATACATTCTACAATTCAACAACAAAAACAACCTGATTAAAAAAGGGCTAAAGACTGGAACAGGCATTCTCCAAAGATGTACAAATGCCCAATAAGCACACGAAGAGAGGCTCAATCACTATCATCAGGAAATACAAATCAAAACCACAATGAGATACCACCTCACACCCACTAGGATGACTTCTATTAAAATAACAACAACAAGTAAAATAAGTGTTGATGAGCATGTGAAGAAACTGGACCCCTCGTGCATGGATGATGGGAATGCAAAATCATGCAGCCACTGGGGCCAACAGTCTGGTGGTTCCTCAAAAAGTTAAACACAGAATGACCATATGAGCTGGCCATCCCACTTCTGGGTATATAACCGCAAAAATGAAAGCAGAAACTCAAACAGATACTTGTATACGTACTCATGTTCACTCCAAAAGGCAGAAAAAGCCCAAGTGACCATCACCCGATGATGGATAAATAAATGTGCTGTACACATACACTGGCATATTCTTCAGCCTTAAAAAGGAAGGACATTCTGACAGGTGCTACAGCATGGATGGACCTCTAAGACATTGTGCTAAGGCAAATAAGCCAGTCATGAAAGGACACATATGGTATTACACTTTCATGAGGGCTCCAGACTAGGCGACTTCACAGAGACAGAAAGTCGGAGAGAGGTTACAGAGCCTGGTGGAGGGAGGAATGGGGAGTTATTGCTTAATGGGTACAGTTTCTGTTTGGGATGATAAAAATATCTGAAAAGAGGTAATGGTTGTAGTTGTACAACACTGTGAATGCACTCAATGCCACTGAACTGCAAAATTAAAGATGGTTAAAATGGTAAACTTTATCACAATAAAAACATTGGGTTATTATCATGCAGGCAAGTTAGAGAATGGTTCAGCAATTCAATTAGGATACAGATAATGTCAAATTCCATTTTTACTGTTACCAGAGTGAAAACTAAGCCTTCATTTAGGGTCTTTCTAAATAAAGGATTATTAATTTAGGGTCTAACATGGACTCTGGGACATATGAGTACTTCATAGAATTGTTAGTAAACACCTATGTTGGTGGTTAAGTGCACTGTTCAAAGAAGCTCCAAAGATTTCATCAGATTCTCTATTCAGTCCTTCTTAAATAATCAAATCATTCATTTCAGAGAATAATGGCTATCAATCTCTCATTCTAAAACTGATTATTTAGCATTAAATGATTGAGAGTAATTATTTATTTCCAATTAATATTAGAAATATGTACAACTAGCCCAACTACAGAGCTGATAATCTGCAAACAGTAATACAGATAGTGTATAATGTAGTATAACATCCAAAGAAATAACTGATTTCTTTAGGTCTAGTTCATAAAGTTCTCGGTGTTTTTTGCAAGGTAGGCATGTGGCAGCAGAGACCAGATGTACAGAGCCCCTTTACTGCTTCTCACCGCTCATGGTTCAAGATGGCGGATGGCCAATGGTTCAAGTAAAACTTCAGATATACATATACATCAAAACACAGGTCTAACTTTGTGGGTTTACTTATTAAAATAAAACTTTTTCTATAGGTCATAATAATAATACTTTTAATATATACAACGGACACTCCTACGCTACTCAGAATGAAAGATCAAATGCCGACCAGAGATTCATGGGTTCATCAGACAACCATGTGTGTTTGCAGCAAGCAGATGCATGGGCTAGTTAATTCCTACCTTCAGCTGGGTTTCTGTGGGAGTAGGGGCCAAAAAGGGTGGCTGCCCCACCAGCATCTCGAAGAGAATCACGCCAACACTCCACCAGTCACAGAGCTGAGTGTATCCTGAAAGACAAAGTCTCACTCAGTTCCAACACAGGCATGTATTCTTCTCAGAGAATTTTATGAAATCCTCAAATGCTAACTGACTGTTAAGGGGGAAAGCATGTTCAAGCAGCATACATGTTACGTAAAAGAAAACCAACCTACATAAAACGCGCCTCCTTGTGCGTGTGGCTCAGTATAGAAGGCTGCGTGGGGCACCTGCCAGGCCGGCGCCAGTCGTCGTGTATTCTCTTATTTTCTACATTAGTCTGTGACAAACACAGGATGCTTTTGTAGTAAGACTTTCTAACTTTAAAAGCCTATTGTAACTCTTAGTAACACTACGAACCAGGATTTTAAGTTCTTAAAGAACACACAAAGACATTGATTAAAATAGGACTAACTGGAAAACAGAAAGCGCTACACCTGTCAGCGAGGACTTCCTGGGGAGGCCTGCTGAGTCAGTTTTGGAAGAAGTTGAGGAATATGGAGAAGAGGAGGGGAAAGGGGGCCCTTTGGCAAAGGAAACAACTGTCTAATAAGACAGTGTGACGCACTCACGGAGCCAGGCCCTTTGCTCACGGAGCTCCCAAGACGCAGGAGCTGAGGCAGGGCACCCTGCGGCTTGGTCAGACAGGGCGAGCCTCACCGAGGCGGTGGGACAGGTCCATTTTTCTTCTATTTTCTCCCACTTTTCCTTCGGAGCTCTGCAGCCCAGTCCCAGCCATGCTCCAGTCTTGATGTCACCTGATGCCTGCTAAGCCTGAACTGGGCCTTAAGACCCGCCAGCAGTATTTGCTAGCTCTGTTCTCCCCTCACCCCCCCTCCTCCCAACCTGGCCCGGCACTGGAGGCCGAAGGGTAACTCCAACCCCTCGTTCCGGGACTGTGGCACATGTCAGGGTGCTGGAGACACCTCCCACCTCCCACTGGGAGAGGAAGGAAAGAATGACACCTTTCCAGGGCAGCGAGGCCGATATTCACAACCACCTCACAAGGTAGTTCCTGTTAGGCCTGTGGCTCTGAGCGGTTAAGTGATTTGCTTTGGATTTCCACAGCTAACAAAGGAAAGTGACTTGATCAGACTTGAAAGACTTGAAAGAGCACATGTGAAAAGACAGACCACCAATCTCTGGATTTACTGCACTGTTGCTATGAGCCCCACACTCACTGTAAGGTTTCTCTTGTACTCAAATGCGTATTTGAGAGAACATCCGCACAGACCGATTTTACTGAACACTTTTAATTTTATGCATACCCCTGTCCCCACATCTCACCTTCCAGCACTTCTGGACTAACAGGGGAGAACGGGAGGGAAATAATACTTGTGTTCTGTCATACTTCTAACCAGCTGGATATGCTGCAAGCAGCTAGGAGCCTGAACATGTATGGCTTAGGCAGAATGACGAGTGTCCCTGTGCCCTCAGAGTTGTTTCTGTCAGAATCAGTTGTGGCGAGATTCTCTTGGGTTCTACACAGAAAGCCCACACCCTATACCCAATCTAGCCCAGCCAAAGGAGGAGCTAGTGAGACAGGTCTAATGGTGTGTGTGTGTCCTCTTTCACCCCAGAAGCAAGGGCAGCTGCAAAACAGACGAGAGATATGCTGGAGGTTTGTTTGTTAGGGAAATAATTTCCTCTCGGGCTTCCACGAGTACAAAAATACAATGAGAACATTCAGAGTCTTGGAAAGCTGGAGCTGGAGAGACTCTGAGGGGTCATCTGGCCCCAAAGGTTTGAAGTCAAGATGGCCGCCAGTTGCGCAGCTGGCTGTGGCCGGAAGCACGCACCTTTTCGGAGGAGCACTTCCGGCGCGATGTAATTTGGGGTCCCAACCAGGGAGTGTGCCAGACACCTCTGGTGCTGCTTCCTGGCTCTCTGCTCCAGGGTCTTCAGCCTGTCTCCACATCGACAATTAGACACGTCGTCCCAGAGGTCGCTGGGCTCCATGCTGTCCTGTCTGATGTGGCTCCCTTTCACCCAGGAATCAGGGGCAGGGAAAGAAGAGAATAAAAAACAAAGTGTATTTCCACTATTCAGCGATGCAACAAATCCACAACTTCAAAGGGGAAAGTAATTCAGTTCAGCTCCTCACATGTTATGAGAAAGAATCCTTCCCAACTGCTCTGTAGGGGTGGCCCATGATTCCTGGGTCTGAGACTCAAGTCATGAGGTAACACAAACACTAAGAACGATGGATAAAGCGATGACAGGAGCTGGGCATGGTGTGGGGTGACAGTGTGATGCACAGGGAAAAAAGCTCAGGTAACTGCTGTGGGGGTATCAGGCATAGCACTCTGGCCAAAGTCTACTACCTGTTTGACATGTTTCAAGATTAACATGGAAAAGCATAAGAGGATTTAAAAAATATAAACAAAAGTGACTCTAATGCCAGAAAATGGGAATGGATTAAATGATTTAGGGTTAGTTTTGAGTTAAAAAATAGAAGCATGGGCGCCTGGGTGGCTCAGTTGGTTAAGCGACTGCCTTCGGCTCAGGTCATGATCCTGGAGTCCCTGGATTGAGTCCCGCATCGGGCTCCCTGCTCGGCGGGGAGTCTGCTTCGTCCTCCGACCCTATCCCCTCTCATGTGTTCTCTCTCTCTCATTCTCTCTCTCTCAAATAAATAAATAAAATCTTTAAAAAAAAAAAAAATTAAAAAAAAAAAATAGAAGCATGAGGCTCAGTCAATAGAATGTGCAACTTTTGATCTCGGGGTTGTGAGTTCAAGCCCCACAATGGGTGTAGAGATTACTTAAAAAAAAAAAAAAAAAAAAAAGAAGCCTGAGCCATGGTATTAAAATAACAATGTCAAGAAACTGAGTCACAAGTAACATAATGGCCAGCAAAACTGTAGAAGATGGAGTTAACCTATACCTGTACTTATAGATACCTATAGATTCACGTTAGCTAGAAGACAGGACACTTGGGAGGTTGTGAGACTTATTTTTTAAGGCTCATTTTATAAGGGCAGAGTGATGGTTCCCAACCAAGGTCCCATGACACCCCATAGCCTACTGTCCTAAAAATACTATAGTAAAATTTGAATCCATTAATTTAAAAAAAAACCTTTTTTTCCCCACACACCATAGTACTGTTTCAGGGAGAAAAGGATGTCATGCCAAATTATAAAATAATGGAAAACAGATAATTTCAAAATGATCCGGAGCCACCCAGATGGGAAGGAACTGCCTTAGATGGTTCAGCTCTGTCTAGATGTAGAAGGTGGCCGTGGCACGTCTAGACAATACCTTTCTGGTAGTATTTGGAATTGTGAGTCCACCTGAACCCAGTGCAGAGGCCAAAGTCTGTCAGTTTGATGTGACCATCAAGATCTATCAAAATGTTGTCTGGCTTGATGTCTCGGTGGATGAAGCCCATCTTGTGGACACTCTCAATGGCCAGAGTCAACTCTGCGATGTAGAACCGGGCCAGGTGCTCAGGGAAGACCTCCATCCGGATCAGCAGGCTCATCATGTCGCCCCCTGGGATGTAGTCCATCACAAAGTACAGGCTGTCCTTGTCTTGGAAGGAGTAGTAGAGTTTGACCACCCACTCGTTGTCTGCCTCGGCCAGGATGTCCCTTTCGGCCTTGACGTGGGCCACCTGATTTCGGTTCAGGACATCCTTCTTCCTCAGGGTCTTCATGGCATATAGGGCATGAGTGTCCACCTTACAAGCAAGGCACACTTCTCCAAAGGCACCAATCCCCAGGGTTTTGATTTTCACAAACATGGACTTGTCCATTTTGGCCCTCTTCAGCCTGTTGTAATTAGATTCCTTCTGGTAGAGGATCTTCCTCATCTGTTCCTGCTCAGCTTCACAGAGTCCAGCCTGCGGAGAAGGAAAACAAGGAAGTCACATTAGAGGAGCCCATGGTAGGAAATAGGTGGGGCGGGAGACGTAAGGGTCCTAACTTAATTTATAGAAATAAGAACACTGAATGGGTCCAGTATACTATAAGCAATACAACAACTGGTTTTGTTCTTTATATACTTATGTAGACACAAATCTGGAATCTAAAGGGAAGGCAAAACAGGTGACTTTAGGCTCTAAAGGGAACCTCTATAAATAAAAATCTGTAAAAAAAAAAAAGGGGGGGGGGGAACCGCAAAGTTCCTAGAACTCTAAGAACAATCTAATAATTTAATAGCTCAGGGAAAATGGGAACAAAGGAAAGTCAATGAAAATGGGAGAGCACAGATTTGGTTTTTAGAATTTGAAATGATTGGCTTTGTGTGATTTAAATTTCATGAATTACCTTCTCTAGCAAGTAAGTATCAACTAATGTACATTTAAAATATTATTTGCTGGGGTACCTGGGTGGCTCAGTTGGTTAAGTGTCTGCCTTCAGCTCAGGTCATGATCCCAGGGTCCTAGGACTGAGCCCCGCATCAGGCTTCTTGCTCGAAGGGGAGCCTGCTTGTCCCTCTCCCTCTAGCCTCTGCCCCTCCCCCTGCTTGTGCTCTTTCTGTCTCTCTTGCAAATAAATAAATAAGATCTTTAAAAAATAGGTATATATTATTTGCTAATTATAAACTTAAAGGATAAACAGATCATTCCCAGATATGTTTTTCTTTATAAATACCGCAATTTCAAATTATAAAACCTCAAACTTTGTTTCTACTCTTTCAAAATGTTTAAACACCAGTCAGTAAAACTTGACAAATTTTGTTAACAAATAAGGACACACCATAAAAATCGATCTGGTAATCTGCCTGTTGGCTGCGTCCTGCTCTGTGCTCACTGCTCCCCTCAGAGTCAGGGAGAAGGGACAAGGGAGCCTGAAACATCTGTCATTTCTGCAAGGTGTTCGCCCTATAACTGCACCATCGTCCTGTGAGACGAATCATTTGTAATAAAGGTGCATAAAGCAGAAACAAAAAAGGAATTCTGCCGTAATTCCCACTACCAATTTAGGAAAGAGCCAGGGCCAAATGATAAGAATATAATGAGAAATTACTTTTGCCATTTCCTGTTCCAGCTGCAACCTCCGGTTGACCTTCTGCTGGTAGGTTTTTATGACATTTTCCACATGCTGCTCCATGAAGAACTTAAATGCATACGGCGAGTAGCTCTTGATGCGAGATTCCCTCTTCTCTTCATCTCTGCTGTTTTTCCGAACAGGAACAGGAGAGGTCTGAATCTGCTTTTTATCCTTCCCCACTTTCTCCCCTTTGGTATTTTTGTGGCTCTTGTCATTCCTCTCGGCAGGCTCGGCAGCCTGGCCGCCTCGGAGGCTCTGCTCCATGCCCACACACAGGCTGTCCACGTCGTACTGCTCTGACTTACTCCGGAGCAACAAGTGCTTGGGGTACGGTGGGGGCGGGCACCTCAGGTCTGGGCTGCCATAGTCCACGTCCAGCGGGTACGCACTGGCGCCCCCCAGGGGCAGAGGGTGCTCGTCCTTGGAGTCCAGACTCTCCACCCCAGGGGTGGGTGCTGGCACCCAGGCCGGGTGGGAGGGCCCCACAGCCGTCTGCGGCTCGGGCCGCATCACCCTCACGCTCTTCACTGGGTGCAGGATGTGGGCGGCTGTCACAGCCGTGATGGTGTTGGGGGAGGGCATGGAAGGCTCCGTCTTGCTGGGCACTCCTGCCCGGATGGGCACGGCCACTGGCTGCTGGTGGTTGTTGAAGGAGTTGGTTCTGCTGGGGACGGGGCCTTCGGGCAGGAACGCCACGTGCTGGCGGGGTGGTGCCTCCAGGCCTGGCTTCTGAAGAGAGTCACGGCGGGACAGGGTAGAGGACTGCCACTGCTGGACAGGAGGGCTGCTCAGGTCATACAGGTCCACATTGAGGCTGTTTCTGGAGGGTGTGATCAGACTCTGCGGGGGGCTGTCACTCGTGAACACCTGGCCCCGGGAGCCCATCATGTGCATCTGGTGGGCCTGTTTGTGGTGTGGGTGGGGCACGTACAGCCCTGTCGCCGCTCCCGTGGGCGGAAACGCGTGGCCCGCCCCCGGCTGCACGGCTGGGCCCTTGGCAGCAAGGTTTGCATATGCTCCTGCCTCCTTGTTTTGGAAGGAGGGGCTGCGCTGGATGCCATAGCCCAGTGGCTCCCCAGGCACCAGCAGGTGTGGCCTGTAGTGGGAGCCTTGCAGTGGGAGGGCTTGGCCCCCAGGGCCGCCCACTGGGAAGTTCAACCCTGCGGCCTCCATGTTTGCAGCATAGCCTTTGGGCTGGTGCTGATGGCCGCCAGGCACGCCGTGAGTGCCTCCGGCGAAAAGAAAGTCCATGTACTGACGAGGCACCTCCTCCAGCGTGTTGCTGCCCTCGTAGGCGGCTCCACTCATCTGATGGTAGGGGGGGAAAGGGTCGCCTGTTCCTTCAAAGCTTGGCCTCCGTGGCACAGGGGCTGGTGCGATGCCCTTTCCTGCAGAGCAAAGAACAAGGACACGGCATTAGAGGGGAACCTGCTCAGTTGGCTCTGGGCCCTGTCGCTGGCAGTGTCCTTGGGGCTGACACTGCTGCACAGGCTCTTCAATGACCCAAGGCCCTCTGGAAGGCTCTCTGACACGGGCGACCTTCTGGGTCAAAGGCTCTGCCCCACCCGGGGCCCCTCACGGGGCTAGCCGGCACAGCCGAGAACCTCTACAGACATCACCCAGCGCAGAAGCATAGCCAAACAAGGACTGTTTTCCTGGGCTAAGAAGATGCATCAGCGAGTACACGTCAAAGGCAAACATAGAAGGAAGTCCTTACAGACATGGGTCTGCGTTTCCCTGTGGAGCTATGCTCCAAGACAGACCCTGGGACTCTACGCATCTGGACATGGAGAGCCAGCAGGCAGTCATTTAAGGATCTTCCATCAACAAGAAAACAAGAGCCTGTGTCCTCTTAACAACAAAGATACACCTTCTCACTCAACAGGTGAAGAGGGTTTTACAAAGATCTTTCACAAAATAAGGAAAGCTCTCTTTGCTAAAATACCCGAAGTCTCTTATCATGCCCAGGGACCTCAGGTAGCAAACACTGTCCCATCTGCTCCATCCTCAGAGAGAAACATTCAATAGCCAGCGAGGCAGAGCATGGGTGCTGGTGCCTCTGGCCCTTCCCAGGGGACACTGAGGGGCTGTCCTAGCGCCACTGCCACGGCCTCCAGCCCAGAGAGGTGCCTGTCAGCCTGCTCTGCAGCAACAGTATGAGAAAATGTGCGTTTTGAAGTCAATGAAAGGGGCGCCTGGGTGGCTCAGTCGTTAAGCATCTGCCTTCGGCTCAGGTCAGGATCCCAGGGTCCTGGGATCAAGTCCCATGTCGGGCTCCCTGCTCCTCGGGAGGCCTGCTTCTCCCTCTCCCACTCCCCCTGCTTGTGTTCCTGCTTTCCCTATCTCTCTGTCAAATAAATAAATAAAATCTTTAAAAAAAAAAAAGTCAATGAAATAAACCTCCCTTTTCAAAGACTCCCTCACAGGCCCAAGAGAGTAAAAAGAACATTTTAGATCTCACTCTGCTGGGTTGCCTAACTTTAATATCCAGTGAATTTTTCAATCTTCATAGAGCAAAACATGTATATAACTGCCACCCCCTGGAAAGTACCACAGGTTATTTCAGGACCCAGGTAAGTCCCGTGATCTGCCACCTGCCGCCTCCCCTCACAGGGCCCAAATGCAGAGCAGGGCAGGCCCAGCTCACCGGTAAGAGCAGTGAGGCAAACGGCCAAGAGGTAACGTGCTGACTGGGGCCACACTGGACCTCCCTTGCTGCAAACGGAGTTGTGTTTGTCGACCACCCACAGTGCTGCACGTCTGAGCTCACCTGGCGAGGTCTGCTTAATGACGCGCACAATCTGTTCGTTCCTCGGGTCCAGGTAGCCCATCTTGCTGATGTACTCCAGAGCGGCTTCGATACTCCGGCTGCCAGTCTGCTTCAGAGCCCTGCCTGCCATCTCCTGGGAGGAAAGCACACGGATGCTTCAGTGGGCGGTATCATTGCCTGTCATCCTAAAACAAAGCCACACTTGCGTTCCCGCCCTGGTCAGGACCGTGTGACATCCGCCCCTCTGTGCCTGCTGGGGTCCTGCAACAAGTGCTGCAGACGAGTCCCAGATTGAGCAGAGCTGGCCCCATGTCCTCAGGTGCCTCACGACAAAAGCCTCACACACACTAGACTATCGGCTATTTAGGGTATGTCACAAACACACTGGAATTCTGATGGTGGACCTGAAAGAATCTTAAGTTGTGCTTCTCTGTAGAAGACTTCTGTGATTGTACTGATAGATTCTGCTTTGTGGGTAAACCTAAAACTAGAACAGCTTAATGTGAAGAATGGTTGAAGTCAGAGACCCTAGCTTTAACCCCAGCTGACCCCTAGGCTAATTGGGAGAAGGAGAAGGTGTGGCCTGCCCACCCCGGCCCCCCACCGGAGGAGGGAAGGGTTGCCAGAGTCATTTGTAAAGAGCTTGCTGAATGCCCTGTGCTGGCTATGGTAGCTGGGAACTTGCACTTGGGCTCCTGATCTAGTGGGAGAAAGAGAAGCCAGGTCCCAAAGGAGCCCCTGGAGCAGTGCCCAACACAGGACAAGCACCCTAAAATGGCCTCTGGGATGAACAAGAGACAGAAGCTGGGGACTACCACGGGAGACACAGTGGACAAGGGTCAGCGATGAGGGATGAGGGTCAGAGGAGACGGATTCCCCCTGCTGAGGGAGGGGGCACCAGGCACTGTTGGTGGAAGAGATGGAGGCACGGCTGGCTGCCCAAGGACGGACAGAATTTGGGTAGATGGAGAGCCCAGGAGAGAAAAGGCCTTCTTGGCAGGGGGAACAGTTGGACCAGAGGCCAGGGGTGCAGAGAACGGGCGGAGTGGCAGGCAGCCAGCAGGGGTACGAGAGACAGCAGAGACGGAGCCACAGGCTGGGGCCAGACACTGCCCGGTTCTGGAGGCTTTCCAACAGGGCACATGGGGCAGTGAAAAGACCAGTTTGGGGCAGAGAGACGGTAAGCAGAGCTGGAGGCAGTCTCAGGCTGGGGAGATCAAACAGGCCAGAGCGGACGGGAAACTGGAAGGGCCAAGGTGCCTGTTGGTTGGCTCAGCAGAGCTGTGGGCAAACGGGAAGGATGGCAGAGGCCGGCCTCCTGGAGACAAAGACAGAACAGGCAGAGGCAGCAAATGGGGACTCTGTGGAAGGGGACACTGAGCACTGTGAGGGGGCGAGGGGCAGGCAAGTGGGGAGGAAGTGACAAAATGCAGAAGGGGTGGTGGCGGGAGCTGAGAGGGGGACCGAGGGCATAAGGGGTAGGAAAGCATGGCAAAGGAAATCCTGTGGCTCAGAAAGGAGAGAACAGGGGTGAGGGTGCAGGAAGACCCCAGGACGACGAGAAGGAAGTTTGGGGCTGTTCTGGGCAGAAAGACGGTGGCTGTGCTATCCAAGGGGCCACTCTGGAAAATCCGTATAGTCCCAGACACTGAGGAGGACCGAGCTCCCTGGCTTCCCCAACCAAGCGCTCTTCCGGGCTAACTCAGAACCGACCACTGTGCTGCCACCAGCCCCGTGACAGGGCATCACACACCCATGACCTTCATGAGACGGATCTGTCCGTCCATAGGTCTGTCTCCTCCTCTGGGCCTGGGAGAACCTGGTGGGGCCTGAACTCCACGTCACTTGTGGCTGTATCACCCACCTAATGAAGCAACTGGAACAACTTCAGTGCTTAATATCCCCCTGATTATATAATACTAAAATCCAGTTTTCCATTCCTGGCCGTATCCCCGCCTTATGGCAGGACAAAGCACACTGGCTGCAACCTGTGCCTATATTCTTGGTGATGCCAGGAGACACGGCAAGACAGTGCAGGGAGGGCAGGGGGTAGGGACCAATGGCCCAAGATGGGGGGGTGGGGACGTGCTGGGTGCAGGAGGCTGCGTGGGGGCGGGGCGGGGGGGGAGAGCACGAAGAGGCAGCTTAGCAGGCAGACAGAGAATGGCGGTAAGAACAGAGCTGTGTTTTGAAAGCAGAGCTTGGACTGACAGAAAGGGCAAGTGCGTCAAATCCGGTGGGGCCACTGAGAGAGAGGTGCAGAAGTGAACACGGCGATGCCTCACCTGCAGACGGGAGGTAATCCTTCAAGCTCCCTACTTCACGGCTATGTTATGCGATGAGGTCATGTCTGCAGAGAACTCTCAACAGCTCAGAGAAAAACACGGTATAAGGCCGCATCTTATCAGGATCACCCTGGAGCAAAATATGTGCCCGTGGGAGCTGACCCTAACCACAGCAGTCTGCTCTGTCTGAAACGTGACCACCAGCTCCTGTCTCCTCCAGGGGGGACTGCCAGGCATGCTCACTCCTTCAGCACCTGCCGAACAGCAGCAAGTGCTGACTCGCGGACCAAGTCAAAACAAATACATTCTCAAACTCCCTGTTTACTGGCCCCCACGACTTCAAGATTTATACGTTTACTGTGCTTTGAATCTAGGAACTTAACCAAGAAAAATCAACAGGAGACCACAAATAATGACTGTGTTCACAGCGATGCTTCAAATCATAAAACCTAACCAATGCGGGCGCCTGGGTGGCTCAGTTGGTTAAGCGACTGCCTTCGGCTCAGGTCATGATCCTGGAGTCCCGGGATCGAGTCCCGCATCCGGCTCCCTGCTCGGCAGGGAGTCTGCTTCTCCCTCTGACCCTCTCATGCTCTATCTCATTCTCTGTCTCAAATAAATAAATAAAATCTTAAAAACAAAAACAAAAACAAAAAAACCTAACCAATGCTAACGAGGCAACTTGTTTATTAAAAACCGTCAAATAATCCAGGCCTTGGGATGCATGGGTGGCTCAGATGGTTAAGCGTCTGCCTTCGGCTCAGGTCATGATCCCGGGGTCCTGGGATCGAGCCCCGCATCGGGTTCCCTGCTCGGCGGGAAGCCTGCTTCTCCCTCTCCCACTCCCCCTGCTTGTGTTCCCTCTCTGGCTGTCTCTTTCTCTGTCAAATAAATAAATTCTTAAAAAAAAAAAAATCCAGATCAGTCAAGTCTTGCCCTTGTCTGTTCCTCACCCTCTTTGGCAAAAAGTAGTTTCTACACATTAACCCTTGGAAGATGCTACTACATACACATGTGTAGCTAGGTTTTCCAGCTGAAGGAAATCCGGGATCATTTCTAAATCCACCGGGAATAAGCACCCTGCCTCTCATCCAGCCTCACCATCTGCTGCGGACTGCGAACAGACCCAAGCAGACGTCAATCCCACAGCACAACCTGCTTCCCGCACAGTTGCTCGTGCGACCTCTCTGAAGCTCCACATGACTCCGGCTGTCAGACACCAAGCCGGCAGCTTGGAGTGTCACCACGGGAACTGGCTCGGAACCTGCCTGGGGAGAGGTGCAGAGAGAGGAAGGACGGCAGCCGCTGCCTCCAGCATCCCCACAAGGTGTCCAGGCGCTGGGCTTGGCTGCCCGGTAGGAGAAGGCATGGGCCTCTCCCCGAAGGTCAGACGCCCCTCCTGACACTGGTCAGAGGTGATGGTGGGGCCAAAGGTGCCATTACACACAGTATTTCTAATGTACCCAAGAATGCCCAAATTCTGCCCTAGAGCTTAGGCACTTTTCCTGGATGGTATGTGCTCAGACACTGGCATATTTATGTGCATCCTGCACGGGCCAGCCCCCCATGCCCCTTTCTCCGGGAGCACACACCCATGTCCCGTCTGCCTCTGGACTGTCTCTTCCTCTTACCGGTCCCTGTGCCACCCCTGCACCGCCCCCCCCCCCCCACATATGCTCCTCTGTACCTTGTACTCCTATTACTGATCTGTCCCAGGACATTTAAAGTCTCCCCTACTAGTCTAGGCGCCCAACGAGCACAGGGGCAATGTCTCGTTAATTTTGATTTCCTTAGTACCTTCAGTAATAAATATCTTTGGAATCAAACTAAAAAGGCCTATAATAGAGAAAAGGAAAACAAAGCAAAAACTGAGGGAGAAAAGGGGTGACCTAATAAGGCCAAAGTTAAAGTGACGTGGCCCCTCCCCCCCCACAAGGACCACCTCATTCACAGGAGCTGTGAAAACAAAGGGATCCTCTTCCAACCATTACTAGGACCTGACTGACATGTCACTTCTTCCCACATAGCTTTTTTTCCGTGAATACCTTCCATGGAAATGCTCCGTGGGAAGCCTTGCCCTCCAAGGCAGATCTGGGAGGAATCTGGGCTCTGAGAGCCCCTTGGCTGGTGGGCCACCTGTCCCTCCCACCCTCCTTTGTTGCACAACAGGGCTTGCATGGAGTTCAAGGGAAACAATGAGGGGATGAACCATGCCCTGGGCGGGCAGAGGTGCCCCCACCCAGGAGCAGCTGCAACGGCCGCTTGAGTGAACAGGGGCCCCCAGTGCCCAGACCAGTCAGGGCAGCCAGACCTCAGCAACCACCCCTGGACCCCAACTGGGTCTGTTTGTCCCACGGCCCCTTCCACCCCACTCCCTGTCTGTCTCGTCTCAAATCCCCATTTCACAAAACTGCTTACCAATTTCCAATGGACTAATGACTGATCAGCCCTTTATCAAATTCATAATGAAAATTACTGGGAGAAAAAAAACACACCCCAAGATGCAACTAACAACAGCTAAAAGTACCTATCACAGGGATTTGCACTTGACAGAAGGGTGACTTTCTACCCGAAATTCGAACCTGAGAGGCTCAGAGATGTGGACACGGCAAAACAGTGGCGGCTCACAGCTCACAGCGTGGAAGCAAAAATGAGCAGGAGCTGATATGATCGAAAGCTAATCGTGAATCCAATCTTCACTGTAAAATTTCAATGGAAACTACTTGGTTCTGACGAAAATAAAAGTAAAAACGGAAACTACCATAAATTATCTATATTTCTAATGAAACCGAACATGGGAACTGACAAATGATGACCTTAAGCCAGTCCCAGAAAGTCACTGAAGCTTCATTTCCCACACTCTCCCCAACTTGTAGGGACTTGTCCCGCCACCTGGGGCCCAGAGGAGCCCAGACTCCTGTCTGCTAGGCTCTCCACAGACCCCACACAGTACACCATGTGGCGCAGCTGGCTCAGCTCCAAGGTACTTAATTTCCCTCCTACTAGGGAAGGCCGGAGGGTGACAGAAACCAAATGGACTATTACCTGGAAAAGAGATCCTACCAAAGGCCCTGGAGACACTTCAGGGTTCATCCCATAGCCTCCCAGTCAGCAGCAAGGAGCAAAAGTTCACGGGCAATTGGGCGGCACCTCTCCCGGACAAGCTGCCAGGGGGATGACAGACAGAAGCCACATCCCTGCGCTCGCTAGTGACCGCCACGGGCCGCACACCACACGCCAGGCACGAGCAGAGTGCGGCAAGGGTGCCCACAGCCACGTCAGGACATGGAGGATGGGAAGGGGGCTGGTGCCCTCTGGCTGAGCGAAAAGCCTGTGCACAGGCAAAAAGACAAGTGCAGTCAGGGGGATGGCAAGAGGCCAGCGCCAGGAGATGGAAGGGGATGAAGCTAAAGCCCGGCATCGGGCCCTACAGCCAAGCTGAGGAGCTGGGTCACTCATCTTCCTTTCTCAAGCACGCACCATCATTTAAAAGTCCTGATCTAGAAGTGGGCATGGCCAATCCAAGCATAAAACCTGCTCCAGAACAGGCAGCAGTATGGCAGAGCAGCACAGAGCCTCGACGTGGAGCATGGAGCCAGGCGGCCTGGCTTCACACCTGCCCCGTCACGTAGCTGTGTACCCTTCGGCCAATTATTTACCTACTTTGAGCATTTGTTTCCCTCCCTGTGAAATAAGGCTAAGAGGGCCGCTCCACAGATGAAAAGAGATAATGACATATTTCAAAACAGCACCATGTAAGGGTCTGCTCTCACAGTTCACAGAGGTATTTTAAGTGTCTCCGGTGACAAACGTAGATTATATTTGTAGATTTGATACAGATTCAATATTTAATCTTTCTAATACTTTTTGCTTTATTTTTCTTACCATAATTAGAAAGAGAACTGTCATGGGTTCCTTTTACCAAGTCTCAACAGACACCTCTGAGCTCCTCCAGTTCACCCAGGGCTGCCCCATAAATATTACTCCCTTCCGTGGGTGCTAGGACGGCCGTGCCCTAAAGCAAGCACGTGGTCCCAGCTGAAGGGGAAGGACAGTCAGGTATCCGTTCCAGTGTCTGACACTAGAAAGAGCTGGGTGAGTGGCGGAGTGACTGAATGGGACTCTGCCGGGAGATCCACAAAGGAGGAGAGGGCTGCCTGCCCAGCAAGCGAGGCGGGGAGGCGGCCAGGAGGTGCTCTGGGCAGGCTGCCTCCCGCTGGGTGGGAAGATGGAGATAAAGCACAAACAGGGCTGTACCCAACCACAGGCTGAAGGGAACGTAAAGCACAAACGCTGACCACAAAAATCAAACTATTTCCCCTGAGTTTTACTCTAGTACCTAATATGCATACCTGGGAGAGCCTCCTCTATAGAAGTTGACAAAATCGGGCGCCTGGGTGGCTCAGTCGGTTAAGCGTCTGCCTTCGGCTCAGGTCATGATCCCAGGGTCCTGGGATCGAGTCCCTCATCGGGCTCCCTGCTCAGCCAGGAGCCTGCTTCTCCCTCTCCCACTCCCCCTGCTTGTGTTCCCTCTCTCGCTGTCTCTCTCTGTCAAATAAATAAATAAAATCTTAAAAAAAAAAAAAAAGAAGTTGACAAAATCTTAAAGCTGTCCTACCATGTGTCTCTTCTATTGTTTACCGTTTACTAATTATTAGCAGTCTAAAACCAAGCAATACAGCGGGTTAACAAGACTTTGATAACTTTATGCCACCTATCAACATGCACCAAGAAAATATTACACACAACTCATTCTCCTAAAGCCCTCCAGAAAGCTTCAGTTAGGATTGCTTAGCATCTCATACCAAAGTTATGCTTCTCCAGTGGGGACTCAGATACTACGTCTACAAGCCAGCCTTCTCTTCCAGACAGCCCTCCGTGCTGGGGTTGAACCACTATACGAGGCATGCTAGATTTGGTACAGGCTGCCTCCAGGGTTCAAACTCACTTCCTTGGTGATTGCTCCGTGCCACCTAGTGCAATGACTCGCCCTGTGCAAACCCGACCTCCGTCTTCCAGTCCTCCCACTCAGTAAACAACATGCCATTCTCCCAGCCTTGGAAGCATCTTGACTTTGAGATTTCCTTCACATCCCACATCCGATCTAAAAGCATTTTTTTCTCAGCTTTACCTAGACTAGAGTGGTAGAAGATTCTGGATGCTCTGAAGGCAAAAGCATTCCACCTTAGGTATCTCTCCCAAGAGACTTCTTCTTTTACATTTTATCAATAAACTGTTGAGAACTTAAAACTGGTTCTAGCCAAAATAAATTCTGGAAAATGGGATTTCCCCCTATCTCATCTGATATGAAAGGGACTGCAGTGAGGCAGTTTAACAAAATGGCCAACTGGGTGACGTGTGGGGCATGTAGCCAAACTGCCCTCCCGCTGCCCTGGCAGAATCTTGGGCTGCTCCACACCCCAATTCCAGAGTGTCCTCCACTGCAGGTCCACTCCACCTAACATTCCCTCTGCCTAGTCCAGATCCTGCCCCTCAGTGAGCCTCCTACCCAGCAGCCCTGTCCAGCGACCAGCTCTCCAGCTGCTGCAGGGCCCCCAAAGCCCTGCCCTGCCAGCCCTGCCGCCGACACACGGCAGAAAGCCCACCGAACAGCATGAGGAGGACCAGCAATCAGTTGTGCTGTTCCTCGGCCCCAGGTGCGTGGGCTCTCGCTGCCAACTCTGCCCCAGCCTGGGGAAAAGGCCGTGGTCTGGCCAGGGATGTGCCCCACCTGCCTTTACTCTCCTGACCTGGTCACCCTCAAATGGGTGCATTTTCTCCACCACTCACAGGTCCTACAGGGCAGAGCTGTAGCAAACCTAGTCATGCGCCTACGATTTCTGACTCATAACTCACAGGAAGACAAAAGCTGGGTTCACACACTCTGTACAGCTCGATTATTTTATGGGCATCGATGCAGGACTGAGAGTAATTGAAATTCAGTGAAGAGTTATTATGTATGAAGGAAGGAATTTCCTACGGAGGTCCTTCCCCCAACCCCTTCCTGGTAAGGAAGCATTTTTCAAATGTTAGCAAAGCCATATCCCAACATTTTAATGTTCCAATTATGAATTTTGGCTAAAAAACTAGAAATGTAGAACTCAGGCCTTGTTGGGTCTATGTGGGCCTGTGTCTCCATCCTCAGTACACACACTACCAATTTAAGTTCCAAGTGAGAATAGAGGAGAAGAGTCTCTGGCCATCCCTTGCTGAAGACCCCATCTCTGGGCAAGATCCCCTGGCCACCTGAGCACTGCTGTCCTGGGACTCAAATACTCCCCTTTCCCTGCCAAATCAACGGGCACTTCCTCAGCCTGTCAAGGAAAAGGAAGACAGCACAGCCAGCTTTGAAACTGGGTGGTAGTCCTCTTCTTCACCTCAAAAAGGAATCTGATCCAGAAGCACTTTGATTTCCTGAGCATGGAGGAGAGAAATGAGCAGTGGGGTATGTGTGAAGGGCGGCCACAGTGAGCGGCAGCCCCGAGAGGAAAGGTGCCCGGGTGCCCATGAGGCTCCGGCCGCTCCCCGGAGCGCAGGAGGCCTCGCCGCGAAGTGCACATACTGTCGCAGCGCTGCTTCTGCACTGCGTTCCCTCAACCAAATGCTTCCAGGAGTTCTTTGGGAAACCAAGTGGAACACAGTGTTTCAGTGCATCCGGCTGCCAGTTTGTCAAGCCTTAGTCAGAAACACAGGCCTCGGGCGGAATGGATGTGAATCACCAGCCAGCCCGGCAGACCCGGCCTCCTACTGTTCTTTGCGCTGCACGTAGTTCCCAAAGAGAATGAAGAGCACTCTACGTGGGCTTGTAAGAGCTTCCTCATGTGCGTGCTCCAACGATGGCTGGACAAACAGAAGCAGCTCTGACTTTTAAATGTGTGTACAAGAAAAGAAAATTAATTACTACTGCACATTAGAGGCTCATAGAAACTTCAACCCCTCGTGGCGGTTAAGGTTTGTGGGACGAAGCCACTGCACCTACGCCTTATTTACACAGCAAGAGGCTCTGGGTAGAGTCACTGCTCAGCACTTTTGAGGGAAAAAAAAAATTTCTCTCTCTTTTTTTTAAGATTATATTTATTTATGTGACAGAGAAAGACATAGTGAGAAAGGGAACACAAGCAGGGGGAGTGGGAGAGCGAGAATCAGGCTTCTCGCGGAGCAGGGAGCCTGACGCGGGGCTCGATCCCAGGACCCTGGGATCATGACCTGAGCCGAAGGCAGACGCTTAACGACTGAGCCACCCAGGCGCCCCAGAAAAAAAAAAAAAAATTCTTAAAGTAACCTGTAGGTAAGGGAATGAAGAATAAATCTGACCTAAAATTAAACATAAAAAATTTTCAACCTTGCCAATAATCAAAGAAACACTAATAAAATAGTACTTTATAACTACTCTTAGCACTGGAATAAACCACTATAAAGATAAATGGGTTGGTGAAATTCTTCAACAGTCCCAGATTTTTGGTGGCAATATAAACCATCATACTCCTTTAAGATGAATGTTTGTTATTAAGTATCAGTAGTTATAAAATTTGCTTGTACCCTGATTAAATAATTTTACTTCTTGAATTTTATTCTCAGGCTATTTTTCTTTTTTTAAGTAATCTCCACCATCAACGTGGGGCTTGAACTCATGGCCCCAAGAGATCAAGAGTCTCATGCTCTACTGACTGAGCCAGCCAGGTGTCCCTTTCAGGCTAATTTAAAATAATATTTTAAAAATATTTTAAAAATCAATTTGTACCAAGAAGTGTCAGAATAAGACATAATAAATCAGCTCTTTAAATAGAAGGGGGTGGGATGGGAGCTGGAAGGAGCTTAAATACCCAATGATAGAATGATTATGTTAATTATAGTTAATGTATTACCCAGAACATACTAATACAGCCATAAAAATACTTTCTATGGCCACAATCCTTTTACTTGCCAAATATTTACTGAGCACCTCCTACTGTTCTCAATACTGAATATGCAGGGCGCCTGGGTGGCTCAGTTGTTGAGCGTCTGCCTTCGGCTCAGGTCATGATCCCAGGGTCCTGGGATCAAGCCCCACATTGGGCTCCCTGCTCTGCGGGAAGCCTGCTTCTCCCTCTCCCACTCCCCCTGCTTGTGTTCCCTCTCTCGCTATATCTATCTCTGTCAAATAAATAAATAAAATCTTAAAAAAAAAATACTGAATATGCAGCAGTGAACAAAATATGCAACTTTCAAAAGTGTAAACAACATGCAAAAATGCTTATGTACAAAATGTTATGTGTCTTAGTACCTTAGCTATGTATAAATTAATTTTTTGTCTGTGAACAAGGGCTTAATTAGAACGTGAGAAAAAGAGTCTGACTTAATTTTATGTTGAAATACCCATGATTTCTTTTTGTTAAAGACAGTAACAAAGTAAGAGTATTTATTGATGCACATGTCATATTCCATTAGAATAAAACTACCTGTATTATCTAGCTACATCATTGTGGGCTGATGACAAAAATTCTTCAGATTACTGTTAAGTCCAATGAGAGAGATAGATTTCACAAGGTAATCCCTCTAAAATACCATGATATTGAGGGATATTTGCTAAAATGCTAAAGATTTTTACTTTTGCTACTGTCGAGGTAGGTGAAGAGAGGTATGCACACTCCATGGAAACTTAATATAGCAAAATTCCCTCTTAGCTTTTATACATACATATGGTTTCAGGGGTCCCCGATCCTCTCTTTCTATTTGTGTGTGCCTGTGTCTAAAAATGAGCACCAACAACTCCTCCGTCCCCGTACACACGGGCTGCGGCCCCTGGAGGAAGGTGGAGGCTATTGCTCCTCCCCTTCAGTCACGGTCGGCCTGGGACCAGCTCCAGTGGTATGAACCACAAGTGGAACTATGCCAGTTGTGCGCCTTGCCTCGCCTTCAAGAGGCCTGGCTGCTTCCGTCCTTACTCTCTGGCTCTCTGTGTGGCTAGAGAGAGACCCAGCCAGCCTCAGCAGCTCCAGCCCACCCCGCTGCAGTTCTGGCATGTGGGTGATGCCATCTTGGATGCTCAACCCCCAGCTGAGCTCCCAGTGGAATGAACCACAAGGAACCCCAGCAAACGCCACATGGAGCAGAAGAACTGTCCAGGAGAGTCCAGCCAACCCAGAGGATCCTCATAAATAATAAAATTATTGTTATTTTTCAGCCACCAAAAGTTCTGGGATGGATTGTTACACAACAGGTAATTGACAATTATAACAGTGTATAATCTGAAAAAGTACGTTCACCTATTTATTTTATCTTAAACTTTGTATTTAGTTATCATAATTTGGCTGCATATTCAGCAGTAAGTACTACCTTTTTAAGTGGTCTTACAACTCTGTAGGTCCTCAAATAAATATCTGGTTGGGTTAATATTTGGCTACAAAATTATTATTATATCTCTAAATGTTTTTGTTCTCTTAAAGGAGTACCAAATTCTTGGCTATGACTTGTTACAATAACTTAGATCCAATCTCTTTTTGAGAAAAATAAACTATTTTTTTCAGTCATGAAAGTAATAGAAAAATAAATATACAAAACCATTTTAAAGTGCTTCAGGAAAGAATGGGTGAATCTTTCTTTTTTTTTTTCTTAAGGGAGAACTCCTGGGTCCCAACCATATGTGTGCATAGGCATGCACTTGCGTGTGCACACAGCCCACAGTCTGGGCTTAGGAAACCAGCACTGCACTGGGCTTCCCAGTCCCAGCCTCCAACCTGCAGGCACCCCTGTGCTCTGGCAGGAAGCCCTTTGGCTCCAGCAGCACCAGGGAACAATCCAGCAGCATCCTGATCCAAGGAGTGAGAGCCAAAGCCCAACAGAGATTGAGCAAGAGCTTCACACAGCAGAATCTGCTCTGGCCCCTTCCAGAGCACCTCCCCCACCCAACAAGACATCCCTGTTTTTAAGAAGGACAGCAGGTACTCTAAAATTTGGCTGGTACAATTCAGCAAAAAAAAATAAGCATACACACCAAAGCACAGGGGAGTTATCATGTGCCTCACTTCTACCAAGTCTCTAAAACAACCTCTACTGCTGAAGGAAACAATGAAGGAAATCCAGATCATCACTTTCAGTGTTCTGAGTGCTTAGGGAAGCAAGAAGCCTTTGGCAGACAGCACAGAAATGGTGCAATCCACAGGAAGCAATGATGCTGGCCCCATAGAAGACAGAATTCTAAGGAAACTTCTGGTAACCATCAGCCAGAGGGTTTGACTTCTCAAGGTCCATGTTTTCCCAGCACAAAAGAAAACCTATCACTAAGAGCTCACACTTTTTTAAAGAATGAGCTGAAGGATGCCAGGTGGAGGGCAGGGCTGAGTGCAGGTAGAAGATAGATCAACAAACTTTCTGGTAAAGAGGACAAGATCATATACAGAGAGAACTTAGAAAGAACATAACCTGACCTTGACAGTGGGTAATTGAATAGATGCTAAGAGACCCAAAGCCAGCTTTCTTGGCTCCCTCTGTTGGGGAGAGCTCAGGCTAGCCAGGACGGCACCAACCTCAGGCTTTCTCCTGTGGCTTTCTCTTCCTTTCAAGATAGGTTCAGAGGTCAGGACAAGAGTCCAGAAGGAAGGGCTTGCCAAAGCTTGGGAGTTCATCTGCAAACTCAACTCTGAACTTCCACTGTTGTCTGACAGGGACAGAGGTAAGATAAATACTAAAGATAAGGTAAGACAAAAGGCCACCTGCCATTTGTCTTCAGCTGCCTAGAGGAGCATTACCCAGTGGTAAGAATTATGACAGGAGGTAATTTTGAGTTTTAATTCACACTCTTTTTTTTTTTTTTTAAAGATTTTATTTATTTGACAGAGAGAGAGGGAACACCAGCAGGGGGAGTGGGAGAGGGAGAAGCAGGCTTCCCGCCAAGCAGGGAGCCTGATGCGGGGCTCGATCCCAGGACCCTGGGATCATGACCTGAGCCGAAGGCAGGTGCTTAACGACTGAGCCACCCAGGCGCCCTACTGTGCGTGTTTTTATCAAAGATACCGGTACCCATCCCTGGTCTCCAACACCCACCCCATCCTTGAAAAAAGAGCAAGTGGATGACCGGTTCAACTCTACGAAAAACCGTCTGGCACCAAAGCTTACGTGCTGTGATGGGACTGAGTTTATGAAAGACTAGCCTGTGCCAGGACGGGGCATCAAGCTGGCCAAAAGATAAACCAGAGTCCTCAAAGCTGAAGCATGAAAAGCTTAAACATGATTCTGGACAAACAGATTTCTCTGACTGGGCTCCAAGCCAATGCTGGCTCTTGAAATTAAGTCCACCAAATATACGTGGGAAGACTGGCTGCTCTTCACTTCCAGACAAATGCTGCCTGTCAAGGTCTACCCTTGTCTATGACCCGCTTACCTGAACACAGCACGTGGGCCTGCCTCAGGAGCCCATGCTTTTGTCATAGAACTTGAAGCTTGTTTTCTTTGCTTTTTAAGTGAGTAACTGTTTTTGTTTTACTGTGTCTTCTGGGCCCTCTGTGCTGCCTCTGTCTCACCTTGTTGGGGATGGTCAGCCCATTTGCATCAAGGGGAGGGGGCGTTTGGATGCAGTGTACACAGAGCCCTCTTCCCTGAGGTTATTTTTTTTAATGTTATCAAGTAAATGGGAATATCTAGAAAGCTATAGGCTCATCAAAGAAGACAGCAATCTGCTACTTCTACAAGTACTCTTGAAAGATATCATGTAATATATTAATTACAGTATAATTTATTGAAACATATAAATATCTTAGTTATGAAACATGGTAGTGAAAACTGAAACTCCCTAGTTAAGTTTTTATGTATTTTTCAGAAACAGTTACAGTATAACTTTGAAATAGATACATATCGGAGAGTTAACTTTTAATTCACATCTCCAAGGACTTGGAAGCTCTGTAACAATTTTCATTTTCCAACAATGCTTTATTTTTATTTATTTTATTTTATTTTTTATTTTTATTTTTATTTTTTTAAGATTTTATTTATTTGAGAGAGAGAGAATGAGAGAGAGCACATGAAAGGGGGGAGGGTCAGAGGGAGAAGCAGACTCCCTGCTGAGCAGGGAGCCCGACGTGGGACTCGATCCAGGGACTCCAGGATCATGACCTGAGCCGAAGGCAGTCGCTTAACCAACTGAGCCACCCAGGCGCCCTATTTTTATTTTTTATTTTTATTTTAAGTAGACTTCACAACCAATGTGGGGCTTGAACTCACAACCCTGAGATTAAGAACTGCATGCTCTACTGACTGAGCCAGCCAGGAGCTCCTCCATTAGTGCTTTAAAATCCACTCATTTTGTTTCAAACTTGGCTGTGACTACCAGTTATAATTTTTCTTAATTCTACGTGGCTGACAGTGAAATCTCAGGACAAGCATTGCCAAATAGTGGTATAAATTTTATGTTAAAAAATATAGATCTGTTTGGCAAGAACGTGGAGAAAAGGGAACCCTCATGCACTGTTGGTGGGAATGTAAATTGATATAGCCACTGTGGAAAACAGTATGGACCTTCCTCAAAAAATTAAAAATAAGAATACCATATGACCCAGCAATTCCACTTCTGGGTATTTATCCAAAGGAAATAAAAATACTAACTCAAAAAGATGTTTGTCCAGCATTATTTACAGTAGCCAAGACATGGAAGCAATCTCACTTACATGTAGAAGCTTAGAAAAAAACAAAACGAAATAAAACCCCCAAAAGCAAGCTCATAAGTACAGAAAACTGATTGGCAGTTGTCAGAGGTGAAGGGTAGGGAGTGGGCAAAGTGGGTAAAGGGGTCAAAAGGTACAAACTTCCGGTTATAAAATAAATAAGTCCTGGGCATGTAATGCATAGCATGGTGACTGCAGTTAATAATACTGTATTGTGTATTTGAAAGCTGCTAGAGGGTAGATCCTAAAAGTTCTCAACAAGAAAAAAATTTTGTAACTATGTATGGTGATAGATGTTAACTAGATTTATTATTTTTTTTATAAAGATTTTACCCATTCATTTGAGAGACAGAGAGAGCACACAAGCAGGGGGAGAGGCAAAGGGAGAGGGAGAAGCAGGGTCCCCACAGAGCCAGCCGGGAGCCTGATGTGGGGCTTGATCCCAGGACCTGGAGATCATGACCTGAGCCGAAGGCAGACGCCTAACCATCTGAGTCACCCAGGCGCCCCAGATATTAACTAGATTTAATGTGACAATCATTTTGCAATATCGAATCATTATGTTATATACCCTAAATTAATGTTACATGTCAATCATACCTCAATTTTTAAAAAAATCTGTGTACAACATTTAAAAATATTTTTTAAAGATTTTATTTATTTATTTATTTGAGAGAGAGAGAGAGAGAGAGCGCACCTGCACGGTGTGTAGGGGGGAGGACGGGCAGAGGGAGAAGGAGAAGCAGACTCCCGGCTGAGCAGGGAGCCCAATGTGGCACTCAATCCCAGGACCCTGAGATCATGACCCAAGCCCAAGGCGGACACTTAGCAGACTGAACCGCCCAGGTGCCCCAACATTTTAATATTTTTAATATTAAATAGAATGCTACATTTAAATTCTTCTTTGTTTTAAAGATTGTATTCATTTATTTGACAGAGAACTAGAGAGCACAAGCAGGGGAAGTGGTAGGCAGAGAGAGAAGCAGGGAGCCTGATGCGGGACTCGATGCCAGGACCCCGGGATCATGACCTGAGCCAAAGGCAGATGCTCAACCGACTGAGCCACCCAGGTACCCTCCATTTAAATTCTTGTTGTGCCCGATAGGGCAAGGATAGCTTTTGCCAAGTTCAGATGACAAACACGTTTCTCAGTCCCCAGTTTTTCCCAGGAAGGAAGAATTCATCTATGACATTTCTTAGAGCACCAAGGAGTGAACCCAGGCCTTTGGAGAGCCGTTGCTGCGGGCTACGGTGCCACGAAGCTCTCTCCTACTCAGGGGACAAGGCGCAGGCCAGGCCCAGCACAGCAGTCCGGGGCAGCCACGGCCGGAGGACACAGAGGAGCGGGTGTGGGCGCAGATGGGTGTGCGAGAGAGGGAGAGAGGGACAAATTGGTTGTGGTAGAAAAAGGGGGCCAAAACCGATGTAATTCTACATTTGGGGGAAGACTTAAAAAAGTGTCTTCCTCTAAAATTACAAAAAGGATCAAGAACACATGGCTCCAGCGCTCTCCATGCCAGTAACTGTCACCAACAACTCTCAGTGCCTTCAATCCTGCCAGGCTAATCGTCTCACAAAACTTTGTAACTGGAGAAGAACAATCCTATTAGTGAGGAGACACAACTAACCATGCAGTGAAGGAACAACCCGAGACACGAACACAACGTCAGCTCCGTGCGGCAGGATCAGGGGTGAATTTTATATTCTTCACACACTCCCTACACTTTCCAAATCTGCTATAATAAGTTTGTATTGTTTCTGTATTCGGAAAATAAAGTCTTTATAGAAATGCATCACCACCACCCTCTCCTACATACACACGAACACCCCACTCTGGTAATGCCTGAATGCAGGTGCCCCTTCTCTCCTCCTGGCCTTCCTGACTCCGGCTGGAATCCCCTCCCTCAAGACCCACCCACACACCACCGCCCTCCTTGGCCTCTGTCCCCTCCCCTAAGCTGTACCCCGGCACGTGGGCTGCGCTCGCAATGGTTTGCCACTCTGAAACGCATCACAGAAATCTATCACATGGCATCATGTCCTAGGACCTTTGCTCACGCTGCTTCCAACGCTGGAATGTCAGGCCCACTCCCAGCTCCTGCTTGACAAATACCTACACACTTCTGCAGACTCGGCTCAAGCCCTCATCTCTACCACGACACCCACCCTGATGCCCCTCTCTTCACCCTCCAACAACCACCCAGGAGAACTGACTTCTCAGTCTTCTTTCCATGGAACTGGTATCACTGAGTTTTACTTACTGTTTTATATACTGCCTGCTCCTACTGGACTGTGGCCACATTTACTGAAAGCCCACTACTCAGTCATTTATTCAAGAAATATATCTACTGAGGGCCCACCATGTACCAGGCACCATTCTAGGCCCTGGGGAGACAGAGATAAACAATACTGAGGGAAATCACAAATTACAAGTGCTACGTGGAAAAACGTCAAATAAGGGTGATAGGGAGTGTGTGTGTCAGGGATACGGGGTTGCTATTTTCTAAAGGGTGGTGTTTGAAGGCCTTTCTATTATGGGAATATGTGAACAAAGATCTGAAGGAAGGGCGGGAGTGAAGCCGAAGGTTTCTGCAGGAAGTGGGAACAGCGACTACAAAGGCCCTGAGGCAGGTAAGAGCGCGTTCAAGAAAGAGCAGGCTCAGTGTGGCTGGAATGGAGCAGGCAGGACAGGACAGCAGAGACTCGCAGGCTGCGATGCTACTTGGACTACGGCCGCAGGAAACAGTACATTTTACACGAAAACTCCGTACGCACGCGCCTAACCAAACCAACTGATTCAACACCAGCTGCGTGCTGCACTCTTCCATCCCTCCTCTACTCCCTGGCTTTGAAACGCTGGACACGATCCTGCAGATTCATTTCAGGATGAAAACGGGCGACAAACCACTGGGTGGGAACTCAGCGCATAGGCCATGATAAGGACTCTGGCTTTCACCCTGAGTGAGACCAGAAGCCACACAAGAGCCCAAGATCTGCCTTCTGCTTTAAAAGGATTGCTCAGGCTACTGTGTGAGAATGGACTGTAACGGTGTGAGGGGAGGTCAGGTAGCACGACAGACCTGCCTGACTCCATAAACTCTTTGGCGGGCCACGGTGGGCGGGGGCTCTCCTGGGACTCCTGCCGGGCTCTCAGCTCCAGCAGGGCCTCTGCACGGGCTCCTGCCACAGCTCTTGGCGGGGAGGGGTGTATCTCCTCAATGTGGGGCAGCCTCATGGGTACCATTGGGAGAAAGACTCAAGACTGAGACAGAAACGCGCCGGGAACTGTGCACATGGTCTCCAATCCTCAGAAGAACTCCAAAATGCCAGTATTCACGTTTTATGAAAATCAGGAGACTGAGGCTCGGAATGAGTAATCATATTGCGAGTTCATGCCGTCGGTGGTTCAAACCCAAACAGTCAAAAGAAGTCCGATGTCATTAGTAATCCGAGAACTGCATTTTCTTTTTTAGAGAGCGAGCGAGCATACCAGTGGGGGTGGGGGGAGAGGGAGAGAGAATCTCAAGCAGATCACATGCCCAGCACAGAGCCCAATGCGGGGCTCGATCTCACAACCCTGAGATCATGACCTGAGCCAAAATCAAGAGTCACTTACCCGACTGAGCCACCCACGTGCCCCCAGAACTGCATTTTTAATTTAAGTTCAATTTAGTTAACATAGTGTATTATTAGTGTCAGGGGTAGAATTTAGTGTTTCTTCAGTTGCCTTTAACACCCAGTGCTCATCACATCACGTGCTCTCCTTAATACCCATCACCTGGTTACCCCATCCTCCTACCCCCTTCCCCTCCAGCATGAGTTGTTTGTGGGGAGGCAGCCCTCGGTTTGTTCCCTACAATTAAAGAGTCTCTTATGGTTTGCCTCCCTCCAGAACTGCATTTTTAAAAACTATTTCACACCCCTTAGGTTGACATATTTAAAAGGTCTGACACCACCAGTTACTGGCAAGGACAGGGAGACCTGCCCTGATAAACCAAGGAAAGGAGTGTGAAATAGTATAACCACAGAGGAGAATACTTTGACAATATCTAGGAAAGTTAAAGATGCTCAAATCCCATGACCTCAAATCCCATGAAATCCTACTTCTAGGTATACAGTCTAGGGAAATCTCCATGTTCATAAGAGGACATACAGAAGAATGCTCACTGCACTTCTTTGGTAAAAGAAAACTGGAAACACTCTGAATGTCTATCAACAGGATAATGGATAGATAGGTGATGATATAATTAGACAATGCAATACAACTGGACAATTAAGATGAATTAGAGCCTCTTCTATCAACAAGGATAAATCTCAAAAACATGTTGCATGAAAAAAGTAAGTTGCAAAATCATACTGTACAGAGTTTTTTTTAATTTGTAAAACAGTACTGTGTATTGGTTATCGTATGCATGGGAATGAGAAGATGAATTCAGGATAACAGTGGCTGGGGAGGGAAGGGAGAGATCAAGGCTGGAAGAGCCCAGAGAAGCCCCACTACGTACATAATACAGTGTTTCTGTAAAAGTCTCTGAAACAGCACCACAATTCCTGACTTCAAGTTATATTAAAGCTGTAGTCATTAAAACAGTATGGTGCATTGGCACAAAAATAGACACATAGATCAATGGAACAGAATAGAGAACTCAAAAATAAACCCACAATTATATGATCAATTAACCTTCCACAATGCAGGAAAAACTATACAATGGGAAAAACTCTCTTCACCAAAGGTGTTGGGAAAACTGGACAGCTACATGCAAAAGAATGAAACTGGACCACTTTCTGTAAGAAATACACAAAAATAAATTCAAAATGGATTAAAGACCTAAAAACCATAAAAATCCTAGGAGAGGTCAGACAGTAATGTCTCTGACATGAACCATAGCAACATTTTTCTAGATCCGTTTCCTAAGGCAAGGGAAACAACAACAAAACTAAAAGGCAAACTACTGAATGGGAGAAGATATTTACAAGTGGCATATCTGATAAACGGTTAGTGTCCAAAATATATAAAGTACTTACAAAACTCAACACTGAAAAAACAAATAATCTGATTAGAAAATAGGCAGAAGGTATAAACAGACATTTCTCCACAGAAGACATACAAATAGCCAACAGACACGTGAAAAGATGCTCATCATCACTTACCATCAGGAAATGCCAATCAAAACTACAATGAGCTACCACCTCACACCTGTCAGCGTGGCTAAAATCAACAACACAAGAAACAGCAGGTGTTGGCAAAGATGTGGAGAAAAAGGAACCCTCGTGCACTGTTGGTGGGAACGCAGATTGCTATAGCTTCTGTAGAAAACGGTATGGAGGTTCCTCAAAAACATTAAAAGTAGAACTACCCTGTGATCCAGTAACGCACTACTGGGTATTTACCCAAAGAATATTAAAAAACTAATTCAAAGGGATACATGCACCCCTATGGTTTTTTTTTTTTTTTTAAGATTTTATTTATTTATTTGACAGAGAGAGAGACAGCGAGAGAGGGAACACAAGCAGGGGGAGTGGGAGAGGGCGAAGCAAGCTTCCCGCGGAGCAGGGAGCCCGATGCGGGGCTCGATCCCAGGACCCTGGGATCATGACCTGAGCCGAAGGCAGACGCTCAATGCACTGAGCCACCCAGGTGCCCCCATGCACCCCTATGTTCATAGCAGCATTATTTACAATAGCCAAATTATGGAAGCAGCCCAAGTGTCCATCAATGGATGAATGGATAAAGAAGAGGTGGTGTGTGTGTGTGTGTATATATACACATACATACATATATATATACATACATACATACACACAATGGAATATTATTAAACCATAAAAAATGAAATCTGCCATTTGCAACGACATGGACGGAGCTAGAGGGTATTATGCTAATCGAAATCAGTCAAAGAAAGACAAACACCATATGATTTCACTCATATGTGGAATTTAAGAAACAAAACAAGCAAAGGGAAAACAGAGAGAGACAAATCAAGAAACAGACTCTTAATTATAGAGAACAGAATGATGGTCACCAGAGAGAGAGGTGGGTGAAATAGGTGATGCGGATTAAGAAGGGCATGTTCATGATGTGCACCAGGTGTTGTATGGAAGTGATGAATTGCTATACTGTACACCTGAAACTAATAACACACTGTATGTTAACTAAATGGAATTAAAATAAAAACTTAAAAAAAGTCTCTGAAACAAATGTGGGGAAATGTTCTCTTATTCTCCTTTTATAAATGTTTGAAAGATTACATCATCATCAATCATCACCAAAATACTCAACAATAAAACCAAGACCCAGCTTCTCTTTGTCCCACGGTCTTACTTCACAATCCTGCCTCCTTATCCTGTGTGCTCTCAGGGCCAAAAACTGAGTCATATTCATGTTTGTATCCATTGTGCTTAGCAAACAGGGACTGCTCAATGTTTGGTTAAGTAATGAACAAATGAGTAAGTGTACAAAAGCACAGCTCTTTCATGCCTTGGTTTCCCTACCACCTTGCAAACTCTTGGGAGGCAGGAACAAGCACCATCTCACATCTGATTCAGTGCCCCGGAGACCTTTTCACAGTGTCATATAACCTGTTCTTCCTTTGCTCCTGTCTCCTCACCCTCTCCTCTCAGGCAACTATCTGAAAATCCCTCTGGCAAATTGGTTCAAATTCTCTGTTGACAACTGGCCCAGCAAACCATGTGTAACAATGAAATCGTTGATTAAAAGTATATCCACCTGAGTGTTGCCTACAGGGTGAAATACTACAAATGAATGGAGTGTCCCCAAATAAATTAATGTCTGTCATCCATTTAGTGAAATACAACAGTTTTTTTTAAAGTGCTAGAGAGTAAAATTTTATGACATAGGAAAATGTTTATAATACATTGTTAAGTAAAAACAAACAACAAAAAATGGATAACAAAAATATTTGGGCCTTCAGCTTCTAACTGATGCATTAGCCACAACTCTCGTTACTCTGCTTAGTTTTTCCATCATACTCTTAAGTGACAATCACAGTGAAGAAGAAGGGATTTCAGTTCAGAACCCAATGGAGGGGCAGCCATGGACTCCACATACACCCAAGTGCATGATGGGAGCCCACAGGGCAGGGGAGGGTGGAAAAGAGGGTGCTCCGCACAGTGCACCCGAGTCTTTGGGTCCCCACTCTGTGCAGGAGACCCTGGACCAGAAGCACCCAAATCAGAGACTACAGCACAGCAAGCGGCAGATAGGAAGCACCAGAATAAAGCAGGGAGACTGAGCCAGACACGCTGAATTGACTGCAGCCCATCGTCCTCCCCTGTCCTTGAGAACAGACCTCCCAGAGCCACTGGCCATCTCGCCACTTGAGGGTCTCCCCTGGAAAAACCCAAGGGCTCCTGAAACAAGCCTCCAGAAACAGACATTTGTGGGACTGGCTCTCCACCTGACCACCCTACAGTGAAGCCCCCATCAATAGGCCCCACCTCAGCATTTTAGTGCATCGCTCCCAAATCACTAGATACTCGAGAACGTCTCCCAAAAGCCAACACCAATCAAACAGTACCTACAACATGACCCTGTTCTTGTAAAATTTTTAAAAATCAGAGCATATACCAACATTAGTGGTTAATGGTGGCTACCTCGTAGTGGTGGCAGCATGATTTTCCAGAAATGCATGCCAAACACCTTATTAACAGGCCCCATGACCCTTCCTACTTCCTCTCACTTCTTCTTTGGCTACTCTTCTGAAATATCTGTCTTCCTTCAAAGACTGAAACTGACTTCTAAAGATGGTGCACATGTGTCAGCTTCTGGTTGAAAGAATCTGCACATCCTCCCCACATCCTTTCTACCCCTCCATGGGTCTCAGACACTCACCAAATGTGCACTCTGACCCTGCTGCAAGCCACAAGGCTGTAGGTAATGCTTCTCGTCTCAGGGAGGATGGTGCTTTTAACTGGTCACTGTACCCACAAGTGGCAGAGAGCCGATAAACAAGAAGTCAGAAAATGCACAACTCCTCAAGTGCATTAACATTTTCTCTGAGAAACGGCTATTCTGCATGGCAAGTGTCTCTATGTGAAAGACGATTAAACTATTCTGAGTACACGCTACTGCTAGGAGGCTCTGCCCGAGGCTAGACATTTCAAAATCTGGTGTGCTTCTTTCTGGACTGGACAATCTGGGGGCAAAATACCAGCTGGCTAGAGTTAACAGCCTTCCAAAAATGATAGACTGTTGCCTTTATTAATGTTAGCCAAAAGCTTCAGCACTTCCACTAGGAAATTTTCTAATTAAATTTTCTTTCTTTTCCTTCTTCGTCCCTTCCCTCCTTTCTTTTTTAAAGATTTTATTTTTAAGTAATTGCCACATCCAACGTGGGGCTCAAACTCACAATGCTGAAATTTTAAGAGTTGCACACTGTACCGACTGGGCCAGCCTGGTGCGCTTCTAGTCAAATTTTCTACCTACCAGCGTTCCCCCCTTTCAATGCCTAGGAAACGCCATTTATGCCACCGGGCACAGCCCACAACTGTAAGATGTTGGTAGATTTTTGAAGGGAGTGGGCAGCATGAGAGGACAGTGCTGGCAAAGAGCACGTGCCGTGCCAGGCCCTTTACTTAAATCATTTCGTATCCATCCCACAACCACCCTGGGAAAAAGAGCATTACCAGCCATGCTTCCAAGATGGAAAAACTGTGGCGGGAACAGATTAGCAATCTACCCAAAGTGACAAAGATAACACAGATGGAGTGGTGTTAAGGAGAGGAGAAGCTTGTTTCTATTACAAAGCAACTATTTAAGGTATAGAGATTTTGTTCATGTCAATGTCTTCATCATCTTGGCTAGAACATTTCATTCATTCAAACCGTTATTAAATCACCAAACCAGTAAGGGGCCCGGTTCTAGGTATTGGGGATGCAGCAGTGACAGAGCAGACAAAGGCCTCTGCTCATGAGAGTTCCTATACCTAAAAATTCTCATTGCTTGCTCATTTAGGCCAGGTCAGCCAACCAGATGTAGCGACAGGTAAAGTGGGGCTTTCAGGGGTTATGAGTAACTACTCACTAGAGTTAGGGAAGCTTGAGGTTAGTCCCAGTAGGACCAGCTGTCCTGGCTTGATGCCTGAGTAATCCGCTCATCCTCAGGATGTGAGCAATGTGCTTGAGCCAAGACTTTATAAAAGCAAAAATCAGTGTGTTAACTCCAAAATGCATGGGAAGAGTCGAATTTTCTGTAGACAAGACCTAAAACAGGCAGGAAAGGTAAAGATAAGGTTGTTTGAAAAGCTACACTCAAAAAGACTGTAAATGATATAAAGTCCTGACCTTTGTTTCAAGGCCCTGTAACAGAGTTCCATTTTAATGGTTCACCTTTCACATTGATATTGACGTGCTCTTTTTATTCTCTGAAATGTCCTTTTCCTTGTCCTCCCATTAAATTTGTATAGCTCATTTAAAAATGAAATAAGGAAGCAGATTTAAAAGGCTAAATAATTTAGGGGGAAAAACAGATAAAAGGGAATTATTCTAAAAAACAAGAACAGGACAATATGAGGTCTGTGACACAAGTCCCCACTCCCTGGATGGGAAGGCGTGGCGCTAGGGAATCCAGCAGCTTCCCTTCTTACTAGTTCTCTCAAAGATGAGAGCAAACCACAGAGGACAATTAGCAATTCAACCATCTATCCTCTCAGGTCAAATGATCATCTGAAACAAATTCCAAAATTGAGACACACCAGCCAAAGAAAGTAATAATGCAGTCAGGTTAAACAAACCAAAAAAGCCAATTTGCCCTGCTGTATGGTTTGGCTTAGCTCAATACTGAAGTATGAATAAAGCATAACTTTTGCTAAGGCACTGCTATGAAGGAAGTATTTTTGGATGAAAAGTATATGCTTGATGTGTATTAGAAAATTATATGCCAGGAGGGTTCTACAATCACTTTCAGATAGCACAGAAATGCCGAGGCGGTGCGCTGAAGCAGCGCCCCTCGCGACAATGCATGCTTCAGCCACCGAGTCAGAAAGGCACTGACCATCAGCCCATCCACGAACACAAGTTCTGCTGATTTCACTGAACTGGACAAATTTGTTTCTGCGGCCAGCATGGCTGCTATCAGCCTTGAAGTCCAATTTGAGCAACAAAAATAAACATCAAAGGGCCAAGGGAAGAATGAATATGATACTTAAAAAAATTCATTGAGTGGTTTATTTTTTTATTTTTTTATTTTTTAAAGATTTTATTTATTTATTTGAGAGAGAGAGACTGAGAGAGAGAGAGCATGAGAGGGGGGAGGGTCGGGAGGGTCAGAGGGAGAAGCAGACTCCCTGCTGAGCAGGGAGCCCGATGCGGGACTCGATCCCGGGACTCCAGGATCATGACCTGAGCCGAAGGCAGTCGCTTAACCAACTGAGCCACCCAGGCGCCCTCATTGAGTGGTTTAACTTCAGAGCCTCAACTACATGAACACTCCTTTCTTAGAAATTCACAAATAACACCTAACGTTCTTTATCCAGTTGGGAAATCTAAGCTATTCTAAGATCTTGTCTGTTGTAGGACAATTTAGTTTGGAAAAAAGGTATTGAAAATATATTTGTTGGCTGGCTGTAAACTCCAAGGGGGGCTGTAAACTCAGGTCTATTATGTTCACTATAGTACCCTTGGGGTCCTAACACAGTGCCTGGCACACAGTAGGCATGCCACAATGTGTGCCGAGTCAGTGATACTAGGAATTTCTTTTGAGTTTCCAATGCATGGTGTTCTAAGTAAAACTGTATAACCCTCTTGGTCCAGTAACATTTAGATTACTGTGAAAGGACCTATACCACACTTGGGCAAGAACGGCTTAGTAACACATTTCTTTACTCTTCTTCCATGACCAACTCCCTCACTCCGAGGAGTTCAGATTCAGCTGCTGGCAGGAAAAGTCCAGATCAGCCACAGAAATAAAGGGACAGCCAGCCAGAGGACCAACAGGGCAGGCAGAAGCTGCTGCTTGTGTTGGGCGGGGTTTCACTTTGTGCTGGTTTGTTGTAACGATCAGGATCCTGCCCTGGAAGAAGCCCCGTGTTTCAGACACAGCGAGGACCAGGACTCTGGCAGAGATGAAACATGTCACTCTCTAGTGCACAATTTCCACACTTAATTAAAGACATCTAACAGTACTGCACAGTAGTCCATACTATACACATTAACTCACCTAAAACCCAAATAAAACTTACTCCTAAATTTCTGTAAGAAGAAGACAAGCAAAATATCTTTGGCTTCATTAATGCCCAACTTTAAAAATTCTCCTAGGTAGGTGTTATAAACAGAATTCAGGGGATTGTCAAGAATTAGTTTTCAGAATGCCGGCTGGCTCAGTACGTAGAGCATGCAACTCTTAACCTCAGGGTTGTTGGTTCAAGCCCCATGTTGGGTGTCGAGATTACCTAAAAATAATAACTTTTTTTGTTTTTGTTTTTTAAAGATTATTTATTTATTTATTTTTGAGGGCGGGGAGGGAGAAAGAGAGAGAGCATGAGCAGGGGGAGGAGCCGAGGGAGAGGCAGACTTCCCGCCTAGCAGAGAGCCCCATGCAGGACCGGATCCCAGGACCCTGGGATCATGACCCGAGCCAAAGGCAGACGCTTAACCGACTGAGCCACCCAGGTGCCCCCTAAAAATAAAATCTTTAAAAAAAAAATCAATTTTCTATAATCAGCAGTTTCCCTTTATATACCAGTTCATTCCTTTAAAAATGCCCAGGAAAAAAGATACCTTTCTTCACATTTCACCCTTATCCTACAATCAGGAAATATCAGCACTCTGCCATAAATACTAAGATACTAAGTGCAGCCTACTTTACCTTGAGTAAAAACAAGTGTTTCTCCACACTAACATCAAGTGACTGGTTTGTGTATTTCACAGTTGAGAAATTAGCCAGATAGCGTCTTGCTTATAACACCCTACAGAAAACCTGAAGTAACCCTCTACCATGGGCAGGGTCCAAGACTGCCTACATTGTTTCCTGTTAAATCCAACTCCTTGAAATGAGGGACACCAGGACAAAGGACACCACCATGCCCAACCCTTGGCCATACACGTGTTCTCAGACAGAAGACTAATTAGGGCACCAAATTACTCATGAGAAAAAACACGTCCCACAGAATATGGCAAAACTGGAAACAAATTCATCCTCATTGTTAGTGCTTCTTTCTCTCTCAGACTTCTAAGGAATCCCAAACATCATGGTAGGAGGTGACAAACCATTAGAAAAACCCTCAGCAGAGTGCCTGGCACTAGCTGATGAAGTGAGGCACTGAGTCTGTCCCCCATCAGTCTCCCATGCAGTAAAAATTACCGTTCTACGGAGCCCCTTGTTATTGTCGCTTTGTTTATACTGTGACTCACAATTTCATAAGAGCAACTTACCCTTATTTACATGTGTTGTGATTCTCTGCGTTGTTATTCACAGGCCACAAAATGCTTGTTTGATCCATTCAAGAATCTCACCTTGCAGTATGAAAGACACTTGACTAAAAATGCTGGGGCGCTGTCAACAACCACCCACCTCCCACCGAAAGGATCACTCATTTCTTCATACTAGTGACGTGAGACTTTTGAAAATGCCATCCCTTCAATTAGGTGCCACGATCCTCTTTACATCATCTCAATTCCCAGCTGCCCCATGGAAGTGGAAGTTGTCAGCTGGTCCGCTCCTACTCTTCAGGGTCAGTTTCATTTCCGCAGAGAGCGTCCGCTTGTTGGTTAGCGGCTTTGCAGCCTCACAGGTCCCAAAGGTCTGTAAAACCTAAGACATCTCCTCAGGCATGTGTCAGATACTTAGAATTCATTGAGAGAGTAAAGATTTATTTGAGAAATACTGTTTATGGAGATAAACGAAGGCAAGTTTCTTCCTGATTTGGAACGGGTGGCCTTATCTAGAGCACTTGGTAAGGGTGGGGTCTGCAATGAGGCTGAAGGGACTTACTTCTAGGAGGCGATACGGTGCTGACACAGAAAACCCAAACTGTGTCACAGAATCCCCGACGCTGGGCCCCGGTCACGCCCATACCCAGCACACTCCTGTGCACCGGCCTCTGACAGGGCTCAGGGGCACCTTCCACAGCACCCCCGAAACCATCTATGTCACAAAGCAGCAAGAGATGAAAGCTCCTCTCAACCTTCTCAGTTCCACAAACTGAAATAACAAAAATCCGTACTTTCGCCCCCAAGTGAGAAGAGCTGATTTCGTTTGTGATGCTAAAGTGACTGGGGTCAAGGGTAGTGAGCCCAAGGGGAAACTGGAAGATGACAGCTGAGACTAGCCCGGTGGGTTCTCACACTTGCTGAGCTTTTATTTATTTATTTTTTTAATTTATTTTTTTTAAAGATTTTATTTATTTATTTGACAGAGAGACAGCCAGAGAGAGAACACAAGCAGGGTAAGTGGGAGAGAGAGAAGCAGGCTTCCGGCCGAGCAGGGAGCCTGATGCAGGGCTCGATCCCAGGACCCTGGGATCATGACCTGAGCCAAAGGCAGATGCTTAACGACTGAACCACCCAGGCGCCCCACACTTGCTGAGCTTTTAAAAATATCAAGGCCCAGGGATGGCTGGGTGGCTCAGTTGGTTAAGCGTCTGCTTTCTGCTCAGCTCATGGTCCCGGGGTCCTGGGATCGAGCCCCACATCGGGCTCGTTGCTCGGCGGGGAGCCTGCTTCTTCCTCTGCCTGCCGCTCCCCCTGCTTGTGCTCTCTCTCTCTGACAAATAAAAATAAATAAAATTTTAAAAAATTAAAAAAAAAATACCAAGGCCCAGAACCCATCCAAGACCAATTAAATCGGAACCTCTGGGGCTGGGGCCCAGGCCTGCCGGGTGTGCAAGCATGAGTGAGAGAGTGAGTGAGAGAGAGAATGTGTGCTCACACGCGTTCCCAGAGCTCCTCAGTGAGTCTAACTGCTAAAGGCTGAGAACTGTCAACTCTAGTTCATGCATTTACCTTGAGGTTCTAGACTTCCCCCAACACACCCCTTACCTTTTTCCTCCCACTGGTGGTGGAGCTAACCTCCCTAACACCCCACCTTCAGACTGCAGTGTTAGAAAGCTCCTCCTCATATCATGCATACACCACATGGACCTTGCTCCCACCTGTCCTAGTTCAAACCATACAGAAAAATCTTGTCCCCTTTTCCAAGAGTTTGAAGAGACGAAGTGAGCTACACCAAAGTCAAAATTGAGCTTTTTATTTAATTGCCAGGTGCTTTCAGGAATCCCGTATTTACCACCTGAGCCAGAGAAATTTAATATTCAAGCAAGCAGGGGTCAGAGAGGAGGGATGTTATAGAAACAATCAATTTAGATGTGAAGGTGGAGAGTTTCATTTACGTGTTTTTGAGAAACTCAAGCTGGTATAAAGAGTTATTCACCCTGATAGAGAATAAAAGATCTTCATTATATTCACAAAGGGATTTTCCAGCTACTCTTCAGGGAGGTGGGAGGAGCCACAATACCCTGGCTTTAAAAGAAATAATCACCTTTTCTGGGGCACATCCATTACCTCGATCATACATAAATTAAAAAATAATAAAATTTCCCCTTCTTACTCTTCAGCTGGAGGCTTTGCCAATGGCTGATGTCCTCTATTCCCCCCACCCAGGCACTTGCATCCCCTCTTGAGCAAACACAGGAGGCAGAGGGGCAGCAGGTTTTGAGCGTCCAAGCGCTTAGTGAGAGTGGGGGGTTGCCGGAGGGGAAGACAGCTCAGCTCGGCCGCTCCTCCGGCTGCTCCTCCAAGCCGGCGCTGCAATCCCTGGCCCCAGGGCCTGAGGCAGGACGGCCCAGGGCCCACAGCGGCCAAGCGGCCAAGCGGCCACCTCCTCGAGGCCGCCTCCGTTGCTGTCTCCGCTGAGCAGCTGCTCTGGGGCTTGGTGTTTAGGTTCCATGAGACCACACTTCTGCCCGCGTCAACACCGAACCAGAGCTGTCACAGAAGGCTCAGAGGTCACCCAAAAGCCCTGGAACCCGCTTCTGTACAAGACAGACAGGTCATGGACTTCTCCTTTTCAAGGGTAGCTAAAAACCCAAGTTTTAATGTGAAACATCCTGGCTTTTGTAAGTTGGAAACTGATTTTTTTTAAACTGTAAGAATGTGTGTAGGTAGAATAAAAACACCACTGCTAAAGAAAGAGATCCTTAGGATCACCTGGGTGGCTGGGTGGCTCAGTTGGTTAAGCGTCTGCCTTCAGCTCAGGTCATGATCCAGGGTCCTGGGATGGAGCCCCACATCGGGCTCCCTGCTCAGCAGGAGGCCTGCTTCTCCCTCTCCCTCTGCCCCTGCTCGTGTTCTCTCTCATTCACTCTCTCTAACAAATAAATAAAATTTGAAAAAAGAAAGATCCTTAGGCTTCCAGCCCATGACCTCTGCTATATACAGACTGGAAGCTGAGCTGCCAAGTGCGCTGACCGGCCTTTGCCTGTGGAGTGAACCTGTATTCATCTAAAATCCATGGGCGTGGCACAACCAGTGCGCCTTATGTAGTGAACTGCCATTCTTGATGGGAACCTTTGGTTCCCAAGTCTTCTGAAGTTGAGGATCAACAATGAAACAAGATCTTAAAATTCCAAAAGGACTGAAGGGAGGTCCAACTAATGACACATTTTGTGCTACTGACTAAAAGAAAACACAGGACTTGGGGAAAAAGAAAGCATCCTGGCATCTTGTGAGGGAGGTGTCCCCACAGCAAATGTATAGACCTTCACAGAGAAAAGTTAAATATTTAACTGTGAAAAATAAAACATCAATTTGAAAAATAACATGCATGCGTTTAAACACAAGAAGAAAAAGAAGTGGAATATGGAGAGAAGCAGCAGCTCATGAAATGATAAACCAAGATTACAAAACAAAGTGATTCCAGTTTGTTTCTTTTCTTATAAAATCCATACATAAATACCGCAGGGATAGATTTGTATCAATATATTAATGTTAAAAAAAATTTAGTTTTACCAGTGGTTGCCTTTCGGAGGTAAGGTTTCAACAGCTTTTGTTTTCTTTACCTACAGTGCCCAAAGTCTTCTACAATGAATACAGATTACCAGTTAGAAGTAATAAAATCACAACAAAATTATAAAAGTTGCCTCTTCTAAGTTGGTTGAACTTTTTTGTTTGTTTGTTTTTGGTTTTGTGTGTGTGTGTGTGTTAAGATTTTTTATTTATTTGACAGGGAGAGACACAGCAAGAGAGGGAACACAAGCAGGGTGGGTGGGTAGGAGAGGAAGAAGCAGGCTTCCCGCCGAGCGATGCGGGGCTCGCTCCCAGGACCCTGGGATCATGACCTGAGCCGAAGGCAGACGCTTAACGACTGAGCCACCCAGGCGCCCCCTAAGTTGGTTGAACTTTTAGTGAGGACCGTTATAAGCAAGCGGTCTGGGCAGAGCATGTCCAAAGCAACAGCACTGCAGGGAGCTGCCCCAGGCAACGGCGTGACTGAAGATGCCCTTGCCGCTGCCACCACTGACTAGCACCGTCCACGCGGTCACTTCCAATTTTCTCACAGCCACATTTAAAACAGAGATAAAAGTGGAACTGATGTTCACATATGTTCTTTAACACAATAAATCTTTTCAGCATGTAACCAATATTAAAAAGATGGAGATAGTTCACATTCTCTTTTTCACATCATTGAGGTCTTCCAGATCGGATGTCTACTATAGACTCACATATCTCAACTCTGATAAGCCACATCTCTGGGGCTCCACAGCCATGAGTGACAAGATATACACAGCAGTAAAACCACCATCACAACAAAGATACAGATATCTTCATCACTCCTCAAATTTTCTGAGTGCTCCTTTCTGGTACTCCCTCCTTCCACCCCCACCCTAGTTAACCACTGATCTACCTTCTGTCACTACAAATTAGTTTATATTCTCTAAAATATTATAAAAAGAAAATCCTATATGATCCTACTTTGTGTTTAGCATCTTTCATGCAGTATGATTTTGTCCATGCTGTTGTTTCCAAAAGTGGTCCCACAGGTTTCTTTTAATTGAACAGTATTCCATTGTACGGACATGCCAGGATTTATTTATCCATTCACCTGCTGATGGACATTTGGGCTGTTTATAGTTTTTGGCTATTGCAAATAAACCTGCTATGAACATTTATGCACAAGTCTTTTTGTAGACACAGGTTTTCATTTCTCTTCAAGAAATAATTATGAGAGGAATGACCGAGATGTATGTCTGGTATATGTTTAAGAAACTTTTTTACATTTCCACCAGAAGTATAAAAAAATCCTAGTTGCTATACATTCTCACCAACACTTGGTGTTATCAGACTTTAAAATTTTATCCTTTCTAATATAGTGGTATCTCATTGTGGTTTTTCACTTGCATTTCCCTGATGTCTAATAATGTTGAGTATTTTTACATGGGCTTATTAGCCATTCTTGTATATTCTTTTGTGAAGTGTCTGCTCAAATCTTTGCCCTTTAAAAAAAAATCTTTTTAAAGTTATTTATTTGAGAGAGAGAGAGAGATGGAGAAAGAGAGCACAGAGGGAGAGGGAGAAGCAGACTCCCCGCTGAGCAGAGAGCCCAGTGTGGGGCCCGATCCCAGGACCCTGAGATCATGACCTGAGCCAAAAGCAGACGCTTAACCGACTGACTCACCCAGGTACCCCCGATCTTTGCCCATTTTTTAAGGCCTGTCATTTTATTACTGAATTGTAAGGATTCTTTATATATTCCAGAGATAAGTCTGTTGCCCAATGTATGTCTTTGGAATATTTTTTATCACATGGATTGATTTTTTGTTGTTTTAATTATGTCTTTTCAAGAGCAAAGATTTTTAATTTCAGAAAACTCATATTTACTCAAATATTATTATTAAAGTCAAATTTTTCTTTTATGATCCAGGATTTTTATATTAGATCTAAGAAATCTCTGCCTTTTTCAGATTGCAAAGATCTTCTCCTACATTCTCTTTTAAAAGTTTTTATAATCTGTATTTAGGTCTATAATCCATTTTGATTTAATTATTGTGAATGGTGTAAGAGTGCTGATTTTTGTCCATTTGGATATTCATTTATCCCAGGACCATTTGCTGAAAACACAAAAAACCCCTTTCCTTCCTTCTGTATCCTTGTTGAAAATGAGTTGACTATATAAATGCTCATTTCTGGACTCTGAATTCTTTATTTTTTTAAAATAAGATTTCATTTATTTATTTGACAGAGAGAGAGAGAGAGAGAAGGAGCACAAGTAGGCAGAGCAGTAGGCAAAGGAAGAGGGAGAAGCAGGCTCACCACTGAGCAGGGAGCCCAATGTAGGGCTTAATCCCAGGACCCTGGGATCATGACCCAAGATGAAGGCAGATGCTTAGCCAACTGAGCCACCCAGGCACCCCTTGGCTCTGAATTCTGTTTCACTCAACTGTGTATCTATCCTCATGAGAGTACCACACTGTCTTGATTATTGTATAGCTCTAGAATCTATTATAAAGTTTTAACTAGTATGAGTCTTGAAATTACATAGTTTAAGTATTCTACCTATGTTTTTTTAATATAGCCTTTGCTATTCTAGGTCCTTTGCAGAACATATGGATTTAGACTCAGTTTGTCAAAAAGGCGTGCTGTGGCTTTCTCAGAATTGTGATGAATCTACAGATAAGTTTGGGGAGAACCGCCATATTAACAATATTAAGTCTTCCAATCCATGAACATGGTATATGACTCCATTTATTATGATCTTCTTTAACTCATTCAGTACTGTTGTGTGTTTTACAGGTCTTGAACATATTCATATTTTGTTAAATTTATCCCTAAGTATATCATATTTCTAAATGCTACTATAAATGAAATCACTTTATTTTTTAAGTAGGCTCCATGCCCAGCATGGAGCCCAACATGAGGGTTTAAATTCACAACCCTGAGATTAAGGCCTGAGCTGAGATCAAGAGTTGGACACTTAACGGACTGAGCCACCCAGGTGCCCCATGAAATCACATTTTAAATTTCAATTTCCCGGGCGCCTGGGTGGCTCAGTTGGTTAAGCGACTGCCTTCAGCTCAGGTCATGATCCTGGAGTCCTGGGATCGAGTCCCGCATCGGGCTCCCTGCTCAGCAGGGGGTCTGCTTCTCTGTCTGACCCTCTTCCCTCTCGTGCTCTGTCTCTCATTCTCTCTCTCAAATAAATAAAAATCTTTAAAAAAAAATTTCAATTTCCCAGTGTTAATTGCTAGAATACAGAAAACTATTGATTTTTGCATATTGATCTTGTCTCCTGTGACCATGCTAAATTATTATGTAGGAAATTATTAGTTCTGGTAGCTTTTTAATAGATTCCTTAGGATTTCCTACAAAAGAATCGTGTCAAATGTAAATAAAGACAGTTTTACTTATTTTCCAATCTGTGTACTTTTATTTCTTTTACCCTCCTTAAGGCACTGCCCAGGACCTCCACAGAAGATGAAAAGTGGATATCCATGCTTTATTACCAATCTTTGAGGCAATGTATTCAGAGTTTCACCATTAAATGTGATGCTAGCTATAGATTTTACATAGGTGTCCTTCAGCAATTTGAGTTCTCTTTTATACCCAGTTTTGTTATGAATGGCTGTTGGATTTTGAAAAGTGCTTTTTTTGTATCTATGAAGATGGCTTTACTCATAGCCTTACTCTTCATTTTGTTGACATGGTGAATTACATTAATTTTCTAATGTTAAACCAACCCCGCATGTCTGGGATAAATCTCATTTGGTCCTAATATATTTTCACTGAATGGCATTTGCTAATACTTTGGTTAGGATGTTTGCCTTTATGTAGCATTTACAAAAGATACTGGAATATTGGTCAGTTTTCTTATAATGGCTTTCTCAAGTCTTGATATCAGAGCAACACTGGTCTCATGAAATTACTTGGGAATTACTCCCTACTCCTTTATTTTGTGAAAGAGTTTGGCTAGCATTACTATTACTTCTTCCTTAACTGTTTAATAGAATGCACCAGTGAAGCATGTGAGCCTATAGCTTTCTTTGTAGGAAGGATTTTTATTACGAACTGAATAGATATTGAGCTATTCAGATTTTTCTATTTCTTAGTGTTAATTTTGGTAGTTTTTTGTCTTCCAGCAAATTTGTCTATCCATTTCATCTAAGTCACATTTATTGGATCATAAATTTATTGTTTATATATTCCCTTACAATCTTTTTAATGTCTTAGGACCCACAGTAGTATCCGTTCATTCCTGAAATTGGTCATTTGTTTCCTCTGTGCTTTTTTCTTTCCTTTTTTTTAAAAGATTTTAATTATTTATTTGAGAGAGCGAGCATGTGCAAGCACGTGAGTGGGGGGAAGGGGGAGCAGAAGGAGAGGGATAGGCAGACTCTGTGCTGAGTACAGAGCCTGACATGGGGCTTGATCCCACGACCCTAAGATCATGGTCTGAGCCAAAATCAAGAGTCAGATGCTCAACCGACTGGGCCACATAGGTGCCCCCTTTTTCTTTCTTATTTACTTTTTTGGGTAAGTTTGGCTAGAAGTTTATCAATCTTACTGATCTTTTCAAAGAACCAGGTTTTGGCTTCATTGACTTTCTCTATTGTTTGTTCTTACAGTTTGTTCTCTTTATTGTTTCCTTTCTTTGACTTATTACCTTGGGTTTAATTTACTGTTCTTTTTTCTAGCTTCCCAAAGGAGAGGCTTAGATGATTAATTTTAGACTTCTTTTCTAAATATACACTTAAAACTATGAATTTCCCTCTAAGTACTGCTTTAGCAAAATCTTAAAAATTTTTATTATTCAGAACCAGTATTTTATAATTTCCTTTGTGATTTCTGAGTCATGACTTGTTTAGAAGTGAGTTGTTTAACATCTACATATTTGGGGCTTTCAAAGATTTTAACTTTTTTCTAATTTAATTTCATTGTGGTCAGAGAACATATTCTGTAAGCTTTCAATCTTTGAGAAGCTATTGAGACTTCTGTCTTAACAAATGGTCTATCTCCGTGAATGAACATTCTATGTAAACTAGAAAAGAACGTATATTCTACATGTACTGAGTGTGATGTTTATAGATGTCAATTAAGTTAAAGTAGGTGATAATGCTGTTCAATTCTCCTATATTCTTACTGATTTATTTTTGTCTACCTATCCCATCAATTATTGAGAGGTGGGTTAAAATCTCCACATAATGATCATGGATTTGCGGATTTCTCCTTTAGTTCTTGCTCCATCTACTTCACTTCATATAGTTTGAAGCTTGTGTTTAAATGCATACCTCACTACCACATCTTCCTGATATATAGGCCCTTTATTATAAAGTGGTCCTCTTTGTCTCAAGTAATACTCATCCTGAAGGGTACTATCTGATATTAATATTGCCACTGCATCTATTTTATGTTTATAGCTTGCATGGCTTATCTTTTCCCAGACTTTTGTTTGCAGTCTATTTGTGTCCTTGTATTTAAGAAGTGTGTCTTATAGACAGGATATAGTTGAATCTTGCTTTTTTATTCAGTATGACAACCTCTGCCTTTTGAGTGAAGTGCTTAATCCCTTTAAGTGAACGTAATTATTAATATGGTTTTATTTAAGCCTGCCATTCCTATTTATCTCATCTGTTTGTTCCTTTGTCCCTGCTTCCTGGCCTCCTTTCATGTTAATCAAAGTTTTCTTTGTATTCCATTTTATTTATTTTTTTAAAAGATTTTATTTATTTATTTGAGAGGGAGAGAGAACAAGTGAGAGCACAAGAGCAGGGCGGGGGAGAAGCAGACTCCCCGATGAGCAGGGAACCCAACGCGGGGCTCCATGTGGGGCTCGATCCCAGGACTGGGACCATGACCTGAGCCGAAGGCAGCCGCCCAACTGACTGAGCCACCCAGGCACCCCTGTATTCCATTTTAATTCCTTAACTGGCTCTCTAGCTTTAGCTCTTTGAATTCTATTTTAGTGACTGCTCTATAAACTGCAATACAGATTTTTAATTTATCATAATCTACTTAAGTGTTAATTTTTAATTACATCAGAAGAAACACAGAAACCTTGCATAATACAATTCCATTTAACCCCTTATCCATAGTGTCCTATGTTGTTACATCGTATGTGTGATAAACCCATTATTACAGTGTAATTTTTAAGTACTGACATATCTTTTAAAGAAATTAGGAGAAAGGAATAAATTTGTCTTTTATACTTGTTGATATTTACCATTCCTAGTGCTCTTCATTCCTTCCTGTATATTCTGTATTTCTTTTACTGCAAATGGTGACAAATTTTCTCAGATTTTTGTTTCCCTGGAAATGTCTTCACTTCCATTTCTGAAGGACAGTTCTGCTACATACAGAATTCTCAGTGGATAGATTTTCTTTTTCCTTCAGCACTCTGGTAAATGAGAAAGCGTCCAGCCAGAAGCAACCAGGCATTAAGAGGAAGGATCTCAGGTCTCAGACATCTCTGAATCCTCAGTGCTTAGCACAGTGCATAACGCCTCCTAGATGCTCAATAAACATGCACTCAAAGAAGGACTGCAAACATTATTTGGGTTTACTTCTGGTTCTGCCAGCCATTTACTACTACCGAATGTTACTCAACTTCTAGGCAAAACTAACTTGCATGAAACAATCAAAGAACAAGGCTCCTGGAGTAATTTCACTTTTAAAAAAATCTAACATAAGGAAAGCAGTAGAGATGTCTTCCAAAATTTACAAATAAACATGTGCTCTGCAGCATTATTTATAATAGTAAAAAACTTGAAACAATTTCATTGTCCAAAATTAGGGAAATTATTAAATTCTGGCAGACTCCCATGATGGCATGTAAACGTTTTAGGTTACTATTTTTACTGATATGAAGACATACTATGTATATAAATGTTGAGGGAAAAATATTCAGGATACAAAACAAGAAAAAGCCAGATCTGGATTTTTGATTCTTAGTTCCACTACTTAGTAGGCACATTATTTATCTTGTGCCAGTAAATCTGTAGCCAGTTTTTTCACCTGTAAATGTTGACAAAAACAGAATCTTCCTTGCAGGCTTGTTGTTCACATAGTAATTGCTCAGAAATATTAATTTCATTAATAAGTAGTTCCACAATATTAACCATGTAGTCATAAAAATTACACTAAATTTAAAATGTTTATTTTGTTGAATGTGATAATAGTATTGTGATTATGTTTTTATTCTGTTGTGTTTTTTACTTTTTTCTGTCTTTCACAGATACATTTAAATATAGGAGTATATGAGTGATAAGTGAAATGATGCCTGGTATTTGTTTTGAAAATATTCTAGATGTTATATTTGAATTAAATGTTTATTCTAAAAATTACTGCAGAGATAGATGCTATTGTACTTTCTTTTTTAAGATTTTATTTACTTAGGGGCGCCTGGGTGACTCAGTCGTTGGGCATCTGCCTTCTGCTCAGGTCATGATCCCGGGGTCCTGGGATCGAGCCCCATGTTGGGCTCCCTGTGTTCCCTCTCTTGCTGTCTCTCTCTGGCAAATAAATAAATAAAATGGAACACAAGCAGGGGGAGTGGGAGAGGGAGAAGCAGGCTTCCTTCCAAGCAAGGAGCCCGACGTGGGGCTCGATCCCAGGACCCCGGGATCATGACCCAAGCTGAAGGCAGACGCCCAACGACCGAGTTACCCAGGCACCCCGATGCTACTGTACTTTTAAATTTTTTCCAAAATAAAAAGTTAATCAAAACAACCATAAAAGGAAATATAATATGGTCAAATAACAATGATTATCCCTGGACAGTGGGTTGATGGGTCAATTCTACTGTATGGAAATATCTTACTTTTATAAATGGTAGAGTGATGGCTATTTCTGTTTCTTTCTCTTTCAAGTTTCATGGGTGAAACTGAGAGGCTTGTAGCTTTGGGTCTGCCCCTCACTTGCTGTATAGTCTTAAACTGACCACATCACCTCTCTGGGTCTCAGTTAATTTAACTGTGTGACGAGCCATGTGGGCTAGATAATCCCTACCAAGGGAGTGGCTGATTGTCACCTTTTAGGAAAGGTTCACCGGCAGAAATACTGGGTCAGGGGGACTACTTAGAAGAATCCAGGTATAGAGCAGGGTGTTAGCACTGAAAAGACATAGAGGTGAAAGCTATGCAGGAGAAAAAATAGGTACTGGGGAAAGTACGCATTAATATAATGACTAAAGTAGAGATTACAGTCAAAGACAAGTCACTTTACATTCTTTCTGGTCTGCAACACAACCCATGGGGTAGGAGTAATCGTTACCCCCAGGGTATAGATGAAGGATCATGAGGCTCAGAAAGGTAGGCTGTTAGCCCATGGTGACAGCCAGTAGGACATGTGGTTATCCTCTGGTTCCTTAACGAAATCTACTGACTTACTGATATCCTTTCCTCCTCACTAACAGAAGCCCCGGTTCTATCAGGGACAGCCATATGCCCAACTGAAGTACACATTTCCAAGGCTGCTTTATAACCTCTTGTGATCAGGTGACTAGGTTCTGGCCAGTGAAGTATGAAGGAAAGCTCTTTAAGAAAGAGCCAGAGCTAGAACAGCACTTTTGCTGCCATATTCCTGCTTCTTGTACAAACTGTTGACTCTCAGGGAGGTGCCACCTGGTGCACCTGGAAATGGAAGCCTCTTATTAAGGAGGACAGAACTGAAAGACAGTAGGAGCCTGGGGCCTTGATGACACTGAAGAACCACCATGTTGGCCATATCCTGCCAACTGCCAGCCTTCCTTTGTTAGGCCACTTATGGATATTAAGCTCTGTAGCTGCGAATCTATCACCAACAGCTTAATTCAATTCCCAAATCATACTCAAGAGCAAGCTTAGTCAGAATTGAAATGCAGTCTGTCTAACAGCTGGAGATATCTGTTGAGCATTCACTATTTATCCAGGACTATGCTAGATGGTTAGGGTAAGGGTGAGGGCATGGGAGAATGGTACAAAGGGAAGAGAAATTTCCTATGGTTTCCCATAACTCCAGGAAAAACAGCAAGTACACTTATGAAAATTCAAATTGTTACACTGAAAAATAAGTCAATTATATAAAATCACAAATTTGAAAAATATAATTACGAAAAACATCTCCTTTCCAAATATACTTACTAAAGAAAAGAAAGAGGAAATACAAATCAAAACCACAATGAGGGGGCGCCTGGGTGGCTCAGTTGGTTAAGCGTCTGCCTTCGGCTCAGGTCATGATCCCAGGGTCCTGGGATGGAGCCCCACATCGGGCTCGCTGCTCAGTGGGGAGCCCGCTTCTCCCTCTCTCTCTGCCCTTCCCCCTGCTTGTGCTCTCTCTCTCTGTCAAATAAATAAAATCTAAAAAAAAAAAAGAAAAAAGAAAAAACCACAATGAGATACCACTTCACACCAGTCAGAATGGCTAAAATTAACAAGTCAGGAAACAAAAGATGTTGGCGAGGATTCGGAGAAATGGGAACCCTCTTACACTGCTGGTGGGAATGCAAGCTGGTGCAGCCACTCTGGGAAACAGTATGGAGGTTCCTCAAAAAGTTAAAAATAGAGCTATCCTACAACCCAGCAATTACACTACTAGATATTTACCCAAGGGATACAAACATAGTGATTCAAAGCAGCACAAGCACCCCCATGTTTACAGCAGCAAAGTCCACAACAGCAAACTATGGAAAGAGCCCAGATGTCCATCAACAATGAATGGATAAAGAAGATGTGGTATATATATATATGTATATATATACAAATATATACACACACACAATGGAATATTATGCAACCATCAAAAAATGAAATCTTACCATTTGCAATGATGTGGATGGAACCAGAAGGTGTTATGCTAAGTGAAATAAGTCTATCAGAGAAAGACAATTATCATCTGATTTCACTCATGTAGAATTTAAGAAACAAAACAGAGGATCATAGGGGAAGGGAGGGAAAGATAAAATAAGATGAAATCAGAGATGAAGACAAACCATAAGAGACTTTTAACTATAGGAAACAAACTGAGGGTTGCTAGAGGGCCGGTGGGTGGGGGGATGCGGTAACAGGGTGATGGACATTAAGGAGGGCATGTGATGTGATGAGCACTAGGTGTTACATGCAACTGATGAATCACTGAACTCTACCTCTGAAACTAATAATACACTATATGTTCATTAATTGCATTTAAATAAAATAATTTTAAAAAAAGACAGTAAAGAAATCCAAGATGAATAAAACATAGTATATAAAAATTGCATGATGAACACATTTTGCATTAAGCTTGAGAACTCTGAACTTCTGGTAACTGAATTTTAACACCAAAATAAGCAGCAGCTGGGTAATGACTATGTTAATAGAGGTGGCTTTTTTGTTGTTAAGTCTGAAATTTATAATAACTGTATTAAAAGTAGCTTAAAAGAAATTGTTGCTAAAGGACATAAAAGGTAGGGGCACCTGGGTGGCTCAGTTGGTTCACTGTCTGCCTTTGGCTCAGGTCATGATCCCCAAATTCCAGGATCAGCCTCACACCGGACTCCCTGCTCAGCGGGGAGCCTGCTTCTCCCTTGGCCCCCACCGCTCCCACTGCTTGTCTCTCTCTCTCTCAAATAAATAAAATAAAATAAAATAAAAAAATAAAGGACATAAAAAAACTCAATTTCCTTGTTGGGTTATTTCACTTCTCTTTACATCCATAAATGGGTTGGCAATGACAGAAACAGTGTAAGGAGCCCTGAAACAGACTGCAGGCAAACACAAGGCTCAGATCTTAGAGCCACTTCCCAGGGCCGACTCCATCAAGTTCAATGCAGAGCTGAGGTTCCAGGCAGTAATGAATGACTCTCAACCCTGGCTGCACCTTAGTCACATCTGAGACCCGTCAGGAAGGGCTCCTACCCAGGGCCCACTCCTCACCAAATGAATTCAATCTCTGGTGCTGTGGCTTGGGTGGCAGTATTTTTTCAACACTTCCCAGGTTGGAAAACCACTGGGTGCAAGAAAAGGAGGACCAAATAATGATTCCAAAACCTTCTACAGCACTTATAATATCTGCCTATGCAGCACTTTTAAGGGGAAAAGCACTATGCTATAGAATATATTAAAATGCTCATTAATCACCTACTAGGGTTGCATGATCCATCGAACGGCCACAACCATATATATATAACAGCAAATAATCATTTAGGTAGAAAACTGCTCAGTGTGAATAATAGGTATTAGGTAAACAACATTTGTGATCTCCAATATATTCCACATTATGACACATACAGAAAATATTAATAGTTGTACTGCTTGTTTGGATTAAGGGAAAAGGTTGTTCAAAGAGGACGCGAGCACTCAGCTTCCTGAGGGCAGCCAGAACGAACACCTCAGCAAACTCGTAGCCTGTCATATCTGAACACCAGCCAGGGCGCTCTGCTCTGCACACAAAACATTCTGGGGAACAAAGCAAGCTGAATGTCCAGAGAGTGCCGCTCCTGGGGTTGTTAGGGCTTGCCCTCCCCAGAAGGCAGGCCTTGCCTACCTGTCTGCCAACTACTTTTTTGCAAATCCTCTAGGACTGCAAAATCCTGTGTTGGCCAGGAGTTGTACCATGCACAAATGTAAATCACTCAGGGAGGAGAGAAAAGATGTTCCTCAAAAGATGCATTTTGGTCTTGATGTACTAGATTTTGCATTGCATTTTAAGAGGAAAATGGATCCAATCTCAGACACTTAGAGCCCCCCTCAAAATATGAGTTTTCTGCTACTTAAAACTGAAGAACTATCCCACTTTATTACCACATACTCATTGCCACAATTAAGAATACAAAACAAACTATTAAACTGACAAACAGATGTGTTGTTTCGTAGTAGCAGTATTCATCGTTGGCAGGGTTGAAAATATAAAGGCAATTTAAAAATTTTCTAAAGAAACTTGCCAAATAAAAACTGTAAAAATGCTCTTATCATTTGTCCTAGTAATTCCATTTCTAAAATTCATTCTAAGTGAATCAGTGCTGTCTATAAAGATTTACGTAGAAGGATGTTCATCACAGTGTTTAATTAAACAAGGAAGCCATCAGACTGAGGTGATTCTAAGACCTTATGCCCATGTAAGCAAACCAAACCTAAGGCTGTAATGCCTGAAGGCTAAAAAAATCAAAACCTAAGGACAACCAATCATAAACAGCCACCTAGGCTTTCCCAAATAAGGTAACTGCTTAAGCTGTGGACAATCGAATAATTTTCTTGCTTTGCTTCTGCCTCTGCTCTCTGAAAGTCTTTCCTGAGCGACTGTCAGTGGAGTGCTCCTAACCACTTCTGGTTTGCTGCCACCAACTGGAATCATTTTTGCTCAGATAAACTTTAAAATATGCTTCAGTTTACCTCTTAACACCAGTTATGCATAATAAATTATAGTACTATTTGAACAATGGAATACAACACAGGCGTTAAAAATGAAAATGTTTATAGCAAAACGTTTACCCCTTCATTTATACATCAGATGTTTTTGAGAGTTTGCAGTTTTAGGTACTAGAGTATGATGACCAGAACAAAGCCACTGCCTAATGAGGATTAACTCTAAAGAGAGAAATGGGTATTATATGAAATACACAACAAAACATTTAGTAACAAGTTCTGATAAATGCTATTAAAGGAAATTTCTGTAACGAGAGAGAATAAAACAGAGGGATCTGGTTTAGACTAGGGGGTCAGAAAATGCTTTTCTGAATCCAGGACAGCAAGACAAGCCTTCAAAGAGGAGTAGCCATTATCCAGGAAGAAGGGGCCAGTGTTGAGAGGTCTGAGGAAAGGCAGTAAAGCCGGCTGGGTCAGACACCAACTGCTGGAAAAGGGGTGCCACCTGAGGCTGTGGGATGGGCCTTGCCCACAGGTCGGGAGCTTCATCCCAAGTGCAGTGGAAAGGTTTCCAGAAGGAAATGACAGGATTTTTCCTTTTTAGAATGATCCCTCAGAGGGTTCTGTGCAGGGAACAGATGAGGAGAGCGTCCAGGAGGAGTGGCAATGTCAGCACGTTTCTCTATTTTCCAAACTTACACAATGAACACTATTTCTTTAATAACTAGGGGGGAGCTTGTGTGGGGTGGGGTGGGAGAAGGGTATGACACAAGGGTATGATGTGCTTGTGTCTTGTCAAACTAATTTTAAATATCCTACTTTAACAAAGTATAAGGTTTATCTTTTGGCAAGGCCAGATTTAATTTGAAAAGCTAAAAAAAAAAAAAAAAAAGGTGGTGGTGGAAGGGGGAAGATAAGGAACTGCTACACCCAAAAGCCATTGTAATACAATTTCCTGTTACATTACTGGCATTCCTAAACTTAAGTGTTTCTTTTTTCTTTTCCTCTTATGAATATTTCAGGGGAGTACCCGTGTTTGGTGTTCGGTAATTCTGAAAATTCGTTCCCTTTCCAGACGAAGGGAGGAGGAGGAAATGTACTTGTTATCTAAACCCTTTCTACTTTTTTTCATTAGCAAAATACCTGTATTACGGAGAACTAATACCGAGGCAGGATCTTGACACCAGGCTAAAGGAACAACTTCAGCGTTAACATTTCTGTAGGTCACCGTCTAGAGCTTTCCCGATGATGCCTACTGTTTGTTTAACACCTGTTAACCCGCTGCAAACATACAGAGAGGCCGAGGGGTGTTTGTGTCTGTCTCTTCCAACTTCCGACAAACCAGCGACGGCTCGGGCGCGGACCGGCACAGGGAACCGTCGGCACAGTTTTCCAGGGGCACGCACAGCGCGTGCGCAAATCCGCACAGCGCGTGCGCAAATCCCCACCGCGCAGGCCGCCGGCGAGCCGCGCGCGACGCCCCGCGCACACCAGGACGCGCCGGGTCGCAGCCCCCAGAGGCCTGCGCACCACACTGCAGGTGCGACGACAGCATGACCACCTGTCCGCACAAGGCAGGCATCAAGCATCCAATGCCCCAGAAATACACAACTATGGAAGTCTGAATAGGAACAGTTCAAAAACAGGTGGAAGAATCAAGACCCTGCAGTAAGAAAGAATCTGAGTCGAACCCTAACAGGTGCCCGAATCCACGCTGGGGAAGATGGATGCCGACATTACCAGCCAACAGCATCATATGTTGAGGAAGCCCCCAGAACAAGCGAAGTGGAGGTGCGAGCAGGAGGAGGCCACGCCCCGCATCTGGGGCAGGTGCACAGGGGAGGAGTGGGTGGGGCGCCCCTGGAGAGGACCAGGCGGGGCCTGTGGCCAGGGACCTGGGGACTGGAAGCGTTGAGAAAGTGCCGCCCGCCCCTGGACGTGGGGGAGGACCAAGTCACGGAGAAGAAAATCCCACCAGGACGGGCCAGCAACACACACGGTGCAAGTTAAAGACAGAGCTCTGCATGGCCACATTAAGGGAGCACTGAAGTCTTTCCTCTCAAGTGTGCGTAACCAGTATGTCTAACCAACCCTTGCTGAAGATACAAGGTCAGTAAGAGCCGGGGGGTCGGGGGGAGGGTGCAGAGGAGAGCTCGAGTCACTTGCCTGACCACCCAAGCCATAGTTTCCTCTGCAATACTGGGGGAACGACTGGAATCCATCTCAAATGCTTGCTGTGTAGTTTCAATAATGAGGCTACCGACGCGAGTGCTTGTCGGGACCGGTACTTGGCACAGGAGGCGGCTGCCAACACCAGTGTCTGTCCTTCCTCTGAGACTCACAGGTCCCAGCAGGCCTCACCCCTCTGCAGTGCTATTTCCTTTGGCAAAAGCACCTGGGTTGAGGAATAACTTGCAGAATGGGTTAAGAAACTTGACTTTTCTGTACTTTTTGGCTTGAGAATACAAAGAAATTCACTCCCTTTTCCTATTAACCAGACTACCTCCAATTTATTTGTTGCTATGACCATCATTCTCAGGAAGCCTGCCTCTGAATATACACCCTGACCATCGGCTTTTTTCTTAGGCCAAATTTGGTGTAATAAATCAATTTGTTTACCTTTCTTCCTACCCTCATTCCAGTAAAGATTTAAGTCATTTAAACATTCACAATAAAGTGAGGAAAAATTGGATTAAGTCAGGATTGGGAAAATTACGCATTGAAATTCAGGACTGGAAGAATGTAGCTATGACAGGCCAGAGCCCTCAGCAGATCAATGAGGGAGGCTTATGAAGGTCAGGATATGGGCTGTCCACAGAGAAAGAGCACATGCTAATTGCTCAAGAGAAGCAAAAAACATTTCTTGGTACTCACATCTGAAAGGCAGTTCTCACTTAAGTCTTTCTCTAAGGGACACAAAGTGATAAAATGCTTAGCTATTCTGAGGAGTGCAGGAGCTACCGCTGAATAGGATTCTTGCCATCACTAGGCCCCTATGCCAGCCAGCCATCCCTGCACCCTGAGAAGCCCCGAGTATAGTGAGCCTGCCCCAACAGCACCCTTATACCTGTTAACCCACTGCAATTCAGTGAGATGACACAAGTCATATGCTTCCGAGAAGCAGACATGTTACATGTATTAATGTCGCTGCAAAATCAAATTAGTGGGGTGGGTTTTTTTTTTTTAGTATGTTTATTTATTTACTTGACAGAGAGAGGATGAGCAGGGGGCAGCGGGAGAGGGTTCAGGGAGCCCGATGCAGGGCTCGGTCCCAGGACCCCGGGATCATGACATGAGCAGAAGGCAAGACGCTTAACCAACTGAACCACCCACGCACCCCTAATTAGTGGTTTTTAAAACTTTGTCAGGAAGAAAAAGAGGGAAAACCTGGTAATATGATCACTTGAAACCATTAAAAGAAAAAGTGAAACTAAGTTATATAAGATAAAAGCTAAATTTAAATTACCTATGTCAGTATGAAGAGTATCCAAATGATAAATATGACACTCATAATCAAATACTTATCTTTCCTATTCCTTTAATCTATATTTAAAGAAAAGCTCCTTCCATAAGGAATATTAATCCACTGGCCTTTTTTTCCTGTAGAAATTTTCATAAGTTTTTAATAACTTATGTGCAAAAATATTTTAGATACTGCATCATTTGACATATACACTATATCATTACACAGAAAATACTTAGTCTTTTACTTTTCCTGGATATTTACATTAAAAATATTTTAATTAAAAATATACCCCAGTGGGGGCTGGAGCACCTGGGTGGCTCAGTCAGTTAAGCATCCGACTCTTGGTTTCAGCTCAGGTCATGATCTCAGTGTTGTGAGACTGAGCCCTGAGTTGGCTTCACGCTCAGTGTGGAGTCTGCTGGAAAATCTCTCCCTCAACCTCTGCCCCTCCCCTCCACACTCTCTTGTGTGTGCACACTCTTTCTAAAAATAAATAAATCTTAAAAAAATACACACACACAGGGGTGCCCAGCTGGCTCAGTCAGAAGGGCATGCGACTCTTGATCTCAGGGTGTTGAGTTCAAGCCCCACGCTGGGATAGAGATTACTTAAATTAAAAAAAAAAAATTAAAAAAATATACCCATCCATGCTAGTTACATGGGTGTGATTCACTGGGTGAAATTCACTGAGCTGTACACTTAGGAATCATGTACTTTTCTTATGTAAATTTTATTTTAATAAAAAGTTTAAAAGAAAACACTCAAGTAAATATTTTCAGTAAGTCTCAGGTCAAATAAAGTGGGAAAAAATGTATGCACATGTATATGCAATGAATAAAATAGTGCATATAAAAGTGTGTATCACCAGGAAGACCTTGAGAAAACATGGAGTTTACTGCCATTCTGATTAATATTAGGGTCAAAAATGACAAAGTACAAGAGAATAAAACTGAACCTAAATTAAAAGGCAATATAGGAGGAGACAAAGGAAAATGAAAAGCTGCAACACTAGGTACTCTCTGTACCAATTATACTGGATCTGATAATCTGCTTTATTGAAGAAACACACAACTCTAGAGGTACTATTGATTGTTTCCACTCACATTATTCAGATTCTCATAATGACGTTCTGACCAGGATTCTCTGAAAGCAAATGCACCCTGTATATAGACCAAAACCAGTCCGAATTGGAGGGTCAGGGTGAAAGCAGAGCTGTTTTACTTTATAGAGTAACACTATACACCAAAGTGATTATTTCAGAACCATTAAATACGACAAATGGAGTCCTTTCTGCTAGCAATTAACATAAATTAAATGTTGGTGGGAACTTCATTGGTGTCATGATCCTTAATTTTACTGTATTTGTATTTTACTGTCTTGGATACAGCACCAGCTTCATTATTTCTTGCACTGTAATTACCACTAATGGATTTTGCCATAATGAGATCCCACCTGTATTTTGGATTATTTGCTTCACTTGTTTCTTTTTATCACAGCTGAAACACAACTGCAAAGAACACCCTGCTCTGATTACCTCTTTTGTTTGTAAGTGATTTATAGAAGATTTTAGGCTTTGCTGTTGGGTTTCAAGTCTGCAATCTTATTCTAGTATTTCCCCAGGACTGCTCCTTCCTACTTTCAAAACCATCAAGTTTTGTTTGTCAAGGGATAGCACTTGGCAGCGTATTTAACTTCATATTTTCACAATGAGAAAGGTCATGCCTCTGCTGTCAGCTTCCACTGCTAAAACACTCTGCACCACATTATTCATGATCCTGTGTTTTATAAAAGCAACTTTCAACACAACAATGCTTGCTTCACACAAGTTAATCCCAGTATATCCCAAAGTGTCAAGGAAGTGCCCTGCAAAATAGCACGATTAGTTTCACAAACATATCATCTGAGAAAAATAAATTCTCTAGTTAAATTCTATGGTAAGCAACTACAACAAGAAGGTTGAGATAGCTTTTGGAAATAAAAGAGGGCATTGTTAGCCTTTTCCTGTGACTGTGAGGCCAGGAGTAGGTAATTAGGTTATTTCTAAGAAACTACAAGTGCTCAAGCCATCTAGATGTGCTTTGAGCATGAAATCTTACTAATTTTCCAAGGCAGCAAAAATACCTACCTTATTTCCATTTTCATGCAACTGAGACTTTTAAGATGACAGATGGTAACAAAGCATTAGCTTTCAGAAGTTCTTTTATAAGGCAATTACATTTTTACAGTTAGATTTTACTAAATACATTTTTACATGGTTGGACACTAGTTCCATTTTACATGGTCCTGCCCCTCAACCTGGGTTTTACGTGGCTATGTGAATCAACACAGGATCATAAATGTATAGCTAGAAGTTGTGTATTTATATATCATTGTTGCCACCTCCATTAATGTGTCCCTTATTCTCAAGCAACTGAGAAGTCAGACTATGTTGCCACCACTTTGATGACTTCTCAAGCTTGATCATTTCCTTAACATAGTCTCCTATAATGGTATACATACTGTTTTTTAAAATAGGAGAAAGCAGAGTCTAAGGAAGAGCCAAATAATGTTAATCAACCTTTCCCTTAACTAAGTAAAATGAATGCACAAGCCAGAAACAAGGGAAGTCAGTACCTTCCTCTTGACAGCTCAGAATAAGCCCAAATAAACCCCAAAGAAAGGACTAAGTGTGAAAGCCCTTCTCAACATCACAGGGACAGAACAGAATTTCAGTAGAGTTCAGAAACTTCTGGATCTTGCCTGAAAAGGAAAAGTGGCCAAAAAGACCCTTCTGGAGAGAGAGTGGAAAACAATGTGATGGCACATTGGAAGGGCCTTGGGTTTTGACCTAGAAACACTTCTCTTAGCCTTCAAGTGGCAAGCACAGGATCTTTGGCTTCTCAGCGGTGTTCGGATGGACTACTTACTATAACTGCCACCGCAGGAGCCTCAGGGAGGTTACACCCACCTGGTCACATCCCGCATTCACCAGTTCCTGCAGCATCTGTCGGTTCACTTCGGCAGCTGCGGAAGTGCCGGACTCATTAGCAAAAGGCAACAGGGAGTATCTGATTTCTCTCAAAGCTTTCTGATAAGGTCCGAACTTTGGGGTAGCTCTCATCTGCTGTTGCTGCCTGGCAGCATCCTTGCCCCCCAGGACTTTGGTGGCCAGGGAAACATCGCTGTTTGGTCCCACAGGCAGCCCCTCAGCGGAAGATTTGGCCGGCTGCTTTAAGCCCTCTCGAATCTCCTGCAGTCGCTGGCGGCTATTTCCAGAGTAAGTTGTGGCAGGAAAAGTCTTTGGCCTCATTGTTAGTCCAGTTTCCTTTTACCATAAATACAATCTTCTTAAAGCGTTTTATTATTAAAAAAAAAAAAAAAACTGTCAACAGTATCAGTTAGTTGTAAACATACTTTCAAAACAATTTCCTTTTGAAAACCTTCATTCCTTCAATTTTTGTAGTTCCTGTAGAGAACCTAAAATTTTCCAGAGTCTTCATTTTGAAGATCATCGCTATCTGAAAAAGAAAATGGAAAGAACATATTCATTTGTGGTTTTCACATACTGTTAACAAGAGTTTTCAGAAATGGACAATGATCTTGAAAATATTCCACTTGGAAGGATTAAGAAAGAACACATCACCTCTCAGAAATGATAAAAATACCGTTCAACTCTGGTTGGTGCACATGACATCTAGGGCTGTCCCAAGATGTTTCCTGTAATATGTAATCTGCAATAAAGTAAATCTCTACAAGCTCATACTGACTTAGAAATATTTGACTCAGGCAAGAAGAGAGAGTAGTATTAACAATTGATAGCTCATTTAAAGTAACTCATTATAATATAATTTCATTTTGAAATTTACAGCTTGAGTATTTAAGGATTAAACTTTCTACATGAGGTCTTGGATTTCTGGCTTGTTCCTAATAACCACTCAACTCATAACCCACACCTTTGTCTCTTATCTCCGTGATTTTACTAACTCTCCCCCACCTCAGCTCTGAACCTGTGGTCCTTCCATGTCTTTGGAAATTACTCCTTATAAAGCCCTCCCAAACTTCCTGGAAGATACCACAAAACTCATCACATTAAAGGTGTCCTATATTGCAACTGAAAGCAGTTCTAACACAATGTGCTGTAAGACTTTGAAGGTAACTACTCCCTGGTTTTTTTACAAAGTAGTGAAGTTCTTATCAGCATTGAGACCTAAATACCTTTCTTGCAGAAACTGATACTTACATGGAAGGGGACTGGTAAAAGCATATGGGTGATTTCTTTCAGAGTCACTATGACCATACTAACAAGTGGCTATATCAATAAGTTATTCATACAGATCACCTACTACAGCATGGAAACGGCTTGTACATATGGAACTAGAGATCAGGGGTGCCGGGGTGGCTCAGTCGTTAAGCGTCTACCTTCGGCTCAGGTCATGATCCCAGGGTCCTGGGATCGAGCCCCACATCGGGCTCTCTGTTCAGCAGGAAGCCTGCTTCTCCCTCTCCCACTCCCCCTGCTTGTGTTCCCTCTCTCACTGTGTCTCTCTCTGGCAAATAAATAAAATCTTAAAAAAAAAAAAAAAAGGACTAGAGATCACAAAGCCATTTTCTGATAGTGAATTATACCTACCCCAGGCCTAATTCACTGACTACTCTGTTGTTCTTGCATTCCGAAAACAAAATGGAGTCCAACCCAATACTGCCCTTAGCAGCCAGCTCTCCTGGAAGCAGGATCTAGCTCAAGTCACTTGCTGGCTGGGTGACCTTGGACAAGTCCTTTAACTTCCCTCACCCTCCCTGGGTGAAACAGATGACACCACTTGGTGAGAGGGCAGTGGTGAGCACTGAGCAAGACCATGCATGGAACTGGCTCAGTAGCACTTGGAACATAGAAGTTTTTGGTAAACCATGCTTTCTAGTACTCGTGTAACTATTATTTGTGTAATTAGCTGTCATCACCAGAGCACAGATGCCCACTGGTGGCAAAAGCAAAGGCCTGCTGCACAGCCTCTGGGCTCACACCTGAAGCTCTAGTGGCCCCTCTCCCCCTCCCTCCTCTTCTGCCCTCACTCATTTCACTCCTTTTAACCCACAGAACTCTAAGAGCAAACTGTAAAGGAAAAGCATTTTGCATTTTAATGAACAAAGAAAAATCAATTCAAAAAAGAGCAGTCTTTAAAAGGACAGGGCAAAGGGCTCTGGACTTTTTGTTTCAGTAAGGAATTTTAGAACTGTAAAATGGAAATCTGCTTCACAGACTTTGTCTTGCAGAAAGAAAAATGATTGCTAATATTTATCCAGTATCTACTATGTGCCAGGCTCTAAGAGTTCTACGTGAATTTACTTATATAGATCTATTTCATAATCATATAGGACCATAAATCTGAAGAAATGACATTAAAATTACTATTCTTAGAGGTGGGGAGATGGAAGGTCTTAAAAGGTTCTAACTATCGTTCTCAATGAAACTGAGGGAAGATTCTATTTAGAAAGTAAGAATCAGACTAAATACATTTTTCAACATGAAATCTATATTTTAATGCACAACATCTAACATAGTAAAGTCACCGAAATGACTGTTTTAAGACCTTGCAGACAGTGAACAATTAGATCCAAGAACTGCTGAGATTTCCCTGGGGCCTGGACCAGAGTGTTGGCAGGGGGCCAGAAGCCCAGAGCTCTGCTTAATTGGTGTAAAATGGGCATATTGCAACCACACTCATTTTCAGTGACTTCGTGGTCTAAGCATCTGTTTTGAAATACCTAACTTTCTAAAACCATGAATTCCCATTCCAGCAAAAATAGAGAGATTCTCAAGGAGCTGCCAAGCACGTATGGAGAATCCTGATGACTCTCACTATGTCTGAGAAAAGGCAGGAGAATTGTATCTTTTCCTGTGGGAATTTACACAAATCACTTTATTTCCAATCTCTAGGGTCTTTTTTCCCTTTTTTTGAAAACTGAAACACACAAGACAAATTATCCTATCTTCACAATAAATAATCAGGGAGGGTTTCTTTGCAGTCAAAATGTATTCACCCTTCCTCTACCATCTACTCATCTAAGCCCCATCCACCCACCTATCCACCTTGCAAACATTCATCAAGAGCCTACTAAGTCTTAGGCACTGCTAGTACAAACAAAAACAAATTCTGGCCTTCAGCAAGGTGAGCGTGAGGTAGCCAAATAAACAGCTTCAAAGGAAAAGAGATGCCCAAGAGGAGGGGGGAAATCATCTAACAAATGGGAGATTAAAGGAGAAAGCCAGAAAAAGCTGTGAAGTAGAGATAACTGAATCTGAGTGTAGGGAACAACGGAATTCCAGCCAACTGGAAGGGCATATGCAAAGGAGAGGAACAGGCCCCACCCTTCACATTCACATCTGTGTGGCAAAGGCTTTTCCTGGAGAGTTATGGAGAGATGAGACTGTGGAAGGTGTACAAGGCTCCATCTGGAAGGACCTTCAAGGCCATGTTAATTGTCTGGACTCCTTGCAGACAAAGTGGAAAGTCATTGTCTGCAGTGAAGCTAAGGAGTGATGTGGCCAAAGTGCCCTTTGAAGAGTTGAGTCTGGAAGCCAACTGAAAGGTGGACTGGAAGGGACAATCGCAACACACCAGGTAGATGAGGAAAGCCTGGGTGAGGTGCAGCAATCCCAGGGAGGGAGGAGAGAGAGATCAGAAGCTGGTTACACCTTGGCCAGACGTCTGGGCTTAGTCTGGCCTTAGAAACATCAATGACTGGCACCAGCATGCGGGACATTCACCTAGCTAGGGAGCTGTCTGCTCAGCCATAGAGAGAGAGAGCAGTAGGTAAGTGAGTGGAGAGCTCGTATCCCTCCCAACTGGCATGACCTAGAAGAGCAGTCTCATTTTACCATCAAGTGACATTAGCAGATTTAAGAGAAGGTACAAAACTGCTTTGTACTCAGCTAAGAAAGGGCAAGGGCCACAGGAGACAGTCCACACTGAAGAAAAAAGAACTGTGAGAATGCCAAACCCCAGATGTGGGGATGTCCTCTCTGCCCAGCCACACCAGCAGAGAGAAGCGGAGCCAGGCACAGGTGAAAGAGGCCCTGGTGGGTTGAGGCTTGAAAGCCCTCTGGAATTTACTCTAAAAACACAAAGTTGCTGAAAGCTGGGGAAGAAGTCAGTCTTTTGGAGGGACGGGGGGAGGAATGTTTTTATTTAAGTTGTACATATACTTCTTAAGGTGCACAAATCATAAGATCAATGAATGTTCACAAAGAACACACCCTTATAAATAGCACCTAGATCGAGGAGTGTGTCATTATAACCCAGAAGCCCCCAGCCCCCCACAGACCAATGCCCCAGGGGGAATCGCCTTCACTAACTTCTAACACCAAGGATTAGTCTGACTGGTTTTTGAACTTTATATCCATGGAATGACATGGTCTGTACTCTTCATGTCTGGCTTATTTTGGTCGACACTGTTTGGTTATTCATACAGTGGTATGTACCAGGAGTTTGCTATTCTTCACTGCTGAGTAATATTCCATTGTATGAACATACTTGTTTATCCATTCTGCCACCGAAGGACATTTGGGTTATTTCCAGTTTGGGGCTTTTGCAAATTGTGCTGCCTTTCTTATGGCTTCCGGAGGCCCTGTGACTCCAGCCCCAGAGCTAGGAGGAGTTGAGGAGTGAGTGGTCTGCTCTAAGACATTGCTTCTACCACCACACTTTCTGTGTAGTTATCGGCAGAGCCCTAGTGGTTCATGTGGTACCTTTGTGGGACTATAAAAAGGTACCCCTTCCTCAAGTAAATTGTTTGTTACTATATTATTGTACAACATGGGCAACTCCTGCCCTGGGGAGCTTTCCAGAGCTCTGTGGATAGTGGCCTGGCCCTCTCTGAAAACCTACCGATGCCACATGTCACAATCTGTCACACAGGCATGCACACACACATAATATACACCCCCCAGGTGAGGGGGGCAGATAAAGTCTAAATCACAAGGAGGGAGGGAACTGGACCTCTGAGGCAAGTGACAGAGGAGTGATCATGTGTACTCTCCAGAACAGGTACATAACATGCACGCCATGTGGCTTTATCCGGGGAGGTGACTCTCTACTGCTGTACAGGTATTCCGTGAGTGGCCCAGGGTCTCCCCGTAGGCTACACATGCCCTCATATAAGCGAGCATTTGTATGATGTGAGGCATGCCCTTTTACGTGTAAGGCCCTTGAACAGCGCACAACCTGAACACCCATACAAGATGGCTCTGTTACTAGGTTCTAGAAAAACAGAAAATAATGACCAGCCTCTGACTTTAAGGGAATTCACAGTTTAAGATGGGAGACAGACAAGAAGATCGATTACTTAGATAATGTGACAATAAAAGTCTACCCAAAATATTATGGGGATCTGAAACAGAATATTAGCTGGAGAACAGAAAGAAGTGAGTGGATTTAACAGCTTAAGAAATAGAACCCGTAAGGGTTGGTGATGTTCACTAGAGGACTAAAGGTTTGAAAGGGGAGGCCAAGTTTCTGGTTTAGAAACCAGAGCTGATGGTAGCACCAGTCTCTGAGCTAGGACAACCACCTGGACAATGAGCATCAAGAAAGAAGCCTTGGTGGGGATGGAGAAGGGCACTTATCAGGAGGTAAGGACAGGTCTGGGGAGGCTGTTTCAGAAGACGGCCGTTTCGGTGCAAAGGAAAAAGCAGCTGGAGCTGGCTTCCACCCCCAGATCTGGCACTTAGTTCCATGTGATCTGGGCAAGCACTTTACCTCTCCGAGCTTCAGTTTCCTACTGGGTAACAAGCCTTTCTCTGTCTACTTGACAGGGCTGCTCTGAAGATCACAGGTGAAACTGCATGTGAGATCATTCTCATCTGTAACGCACAACACACTGGCCAATTATTAGAATTACTAAGAAGTTCAGGACTCAGAATCAGTTAGACAAAAAAGGCTTTAATCAAGTCAAGAGACAAGACCAGGGCAAAGTCCAGACTGGCTTAGTGGAAAAGGTACCAAACTGAATGTAGAAATGTAGGTATCTCATGCTCACTCCAAGTGACTCCTCTTTAAATGACTATTTGATAGCAATGCTTGAAAAGTTAAAGAATCTTCCTTTTTAAAAAAGAAAAGCATGAAGAGAGAAAAACTTAAGTGATTAGACTTAATGTTTGAAACGTGTGCCTGCAGCCAGGCCTGGGAGCAGTACCTGAACCTCAGGAAGCTGACTGCTTCCCAACCAGCCAGCATCAGGTTCAAGCTGGATGGCCCCGGGGAACTTAAAGGCAACAAATTCTTCCTTACCTCTGGAACTTAGCAAGACTATTCTCTCTGCGAGGAACAAATACCACTCCCAGTCTGGTTCACTTATGCCTCCTACAATTCTCAGCTGAAAAACCCCTTCGCAGAAGGACCTCCCTGCCCACCCAACCCCAGAGACCCTGGTGTTCACTCACAGCCACGTCCCAGAGTATAACGAATGACTGACGTGCCTGCTTTCGTCTTGAATCACCTCAACTGTAAGGTCCGTGGGGCAGGAGCCTGCCTGTCGGACACACACATAGGCCCCAAGAAGCATCTGTTGAATGAACATAGGAAGTCACCTAGCTCTGGGTCTGTCCCCTCCATCCTACACCGGTGATAAATTCTGCCACTGGTCTAAGGGCGGCGCGGGAGAGCGTCTGGCACAAGGCTGAGCACACGGAAGGCACTCAGTAAACAGCAGTGCTTTTCCTCTGAAGTGTAAGATGTGGGCCCAGGTGAAATGTTCCCCAGTGGAGTTCACAAATAACTATCATATAAAGTTGCATAACACAGTATATTATTCAGTCAGAAAAAGGAATGAAACTTTGACACAGGCTACAACATGGATGGACCTTGACAATGTTCTGCTAAGTGAAGTAAGTCAGACACAAAAGGACAAATACTTCACAATTCTGCTTCCATGAGGCGCCTGGAATATGCCACTTGAGAGAGACAAAGCAGAATGGAGATGACCAGGGGCCAGGGGTACGGGGAGCTATTATTTAGTGCGTACAGTGTCTTTTAGGATGATGAAAAAGCTTGGAGTATAGATGGCAGCGATGATTGCAGTAACAATGTGAATGTACTTAATGCAACTGAATTATGCACTTAGGAAAGATTAAAATGATAAATACTATGTATTTTTTACACTCATACAAAAACGGGGGGAAAATCGTCTAACTATTCACATTTCGCTAACTAGCGTTTGAAGAATGGTTCCCTTGCTACACACAGTGACACATGCAGAGACCGAACCTCAGGACAGGGCGCTGCCAGGAGGGCAAAGTCCCCTCACAGAGCGCAGTCTAACCTGCCAGGTGCCACATTCGCCCTCCCAAGCACGCCGTCACCCCCACCGCCAGGAGGCCGAAAAACACACAACAGCGAGCAGCTTCCAAAGAGCCGCGCTCCTGAGATACTTGGGGTTTTAAGCACTCATGTGTCCCACAAACATTCCAGTTATAAAGCTGGCCGGCACAGGTGAGCAAGACATTTCTGTGTTGATGTCTGTATGGATGCATGAGCCGAGAAATACCAAGTGGATAAGCCCTTAAACAGAATCCGGACCAGAGGTCTCGGTTTCTTTTCTTTTTGTTTCCCCTCAACAATTTAGGATGAAAATTTTCAAACAGGGCGCCTGGGTGGCTCAGATGGTTAGGCGTCTGCCTTCGGCTCAGGTCATGATCCCAGGGTCCTGGGATCGAGTCCCACATCCGGCTCCCGGCTCACCGGGGAGCCTGCTTCTCCCTCTGACCCTCTCCCCTCTCATGCTGTTTCTCTCTCGCTCACTCTCTAAAAAATAAATAAAATCTTTTTAAAAAAAAGAAAAATTTCAAACATATACAGAAGTCGAAAGAGTGATTCATTCACACCCCATAAACCCACCGCTGGGGAAGTTCCTCTGCGTGGCGGGAGTTGGAGGTCACCACACACTCTTCTCATGTTCTTCCCATCTTCCACCATCACCTTGACAGAAAGCACTGGTCCTGGGACCATCACAGGTATTGCCCTGTCTCTCTAAGCGAATCTGTACCACAGCACCTCTGGGCAAACTGTGCTCCTGCCTGAACAGTCTGGAAAGCATGAAACTTTCCCTCAGTCTCATAAAGAATTAAAGTATTTTCTCAGCTTGAGACCTTGTATTTTAGGTTTTAGTTTGAAGACAGTTGATTTCATGGCCAAATTATGAACTTATGAAAGAATTTTTCATGAGAATACTCACCAAAGATTGCAGCTAGAAATGGGCTACTCTGACACACTACTATATCATTTTAATAAGTTCTTTCATCAAGAATTTTCTAAATATGACCCTAAGGCCTCATGAATGTGGATTTTAAAAAAGAGGGTATCAAGCAAAGTAAATCTAACTTTGGAAATTCATTTGGCATCATCAATCAATTTAAATATACTTTAAAAGAAACTAGACACCAGAATTTCAAAACTATTTCACAACTCACAAAACAAAAACACCTCACTTTCAAACCTGGAACTGAGACAACTACTTAGAATAGGTGGCTCATGTAAAAATGTGAGAGCAATATTTGAAGTATCCCTTAATTTGGCCCTCTCAAACCCAATTCCAATCCTGGAAAGTGCGATCAGATGTTCATGAACTTTCATTCTAATATCTGTTAGTGCTTCATGAACCCACACTGGATGCTAAACACACATCAAGCACCAACCACAGAATCAACCAAACCCATGTCTCTTGAGACCCACACTAATGACAAACACCGGCATTTTTTAAAACAGTATTTCTTGGACCTAAAATTCCAGTTATTATTAAAATCATATCCTTACTATAATTAACTAGCAAAGTTGAAACTAAGTCAGGCAGACAGGGCAGGGCAGGCCTCCAGCCAGATGCCAAATGTCAGAATCACCAACTACCATGCTGATGTACCTCTCCAGTACTGTCCAGGCTGGGAAACCACACAACAGTGGCTCCCCCTCATAATGAAGGTCTTTGAGGAAATCAGTTATTACAGCCCTCTGGGGATCCAGGAAAATTCTCCAATAAATAGTGCAATCACAAGGTTGTAGTGGGTTTAGAAGTGCCATATGCCAATACTTTGCTGGGTATTATGAGGTCTCAGCCAAGTAGAACAGGGTCTCACCTCTAAATAAGCTTACAATCTAGAGGAAAAACAAACCATCACATTCTTTTATTAGCTCTGCACCTGATATCTGTGGGATATATATGTATGCATTATGAACAAAGGCATAAAAAATGGAGCCACAGAAGTCTGTACTCTAGATGACCACACAGAATGATCAGGTTATAGACAGATTTATTATCCATTATTTGCAGCATTCCTAACAGCAAGCAACTATACAGGATGGGTCTCCGTATCTTCAACTCCATACCCCAGTAAGGGTTTTCAGTCTTTAAGAAAGCGCTGCTTCCTTTCCCTCCAAATTTCAGACATACGCCAGCTAAGGAATCAGAACACCCATCCCATTTGAGAGTCCTGCTATGGACAGAGGTAATACTGTGACTGTCCAAAGAATCCCAGTCCATGTGCCTATTTGGAGAAAATCTACCAGAGAAAGGATTGTTTCACCAAAACTGGAAAGGCTAAAAGGCTATGATTTGATGAAGGAAGTGTGAAGCTATTCTTAGAGTCTGGAACTTCCTGTGAAAAGGCTCAAACATAGAAGAGAAAAATGAATAGGCAGATAATGTTGGGGAGGGAGCAGGTAAACTGTCTGGGTACATTTAATGAGAACATAGGAGACTTCTGAGGTAGGGATGATGTTAATTAGGAATGAAACCTGCTGGTTCTTAGAATTCCTAATCAGGAAAACTGCTTGGAGGCAGGGAGGCCAATACTCCAGAGGCCCACTCCATTCAAGAGCCAACTTACATTCATAAAATCTTTACCATCCTTGCTAATTTAGAGGTTATAGAATCTACGTTACACCCCAATAGAGCAATGCTGGTTAACAATAAATATAAACCACTGCTACAAACCATGAGATTTTTCACTTGTCCTCCAGAAAAATTCCTATGAATGTCAAAGATTAGCACATGGGCAAAAAGTATTTAATTAACTTAAGAAACCATTTGTTACAATTAGGTTGACATGGTCTAGATGGTAAGCAATATAAGGTTTTCATATAGTGAACAGTAAACATTAAGTAATGTCAATTCTAATTTTAGTATCACAACCATTATCTTTATTTCCAACACTACCTTGTTTGAATACTTCAAAAATGAAATTATAGATCAAATAACATTAGCTTTAAAAATACTGAGAGAACAGCTGACTTAGAGAGAAACTGGTGGCCCAAACACCAGGAACCATTCACAGGTGCTCTGTGTATAAAGCCCTGGTTCATACAGCATCACCCACGCAACATATAATGGGAATGGTGACCCCCGGACTTGTGCCATAGAGGCCCAGTTCTCTCCAGAGAAATTACTAAGCAATAGGCTTTTGTAAAAAGGAAGGAAATTCAGAGAATTTTTTGAGCTGGAAGTCCGTCACTTTAGGGATTATCAAGCCCAACCCCTTCATTCGGCTGATCAGGATATTGTGCTCCTTTTTAAAGCAGATTTACAGTCAAGACAAAGTAAAAGCACTGAGTAATCTTCTCTATTTCTTCAAGTCATTTTTTTTAAAAGTCAGTAGGGAACACTGTTTACAAGTTTCACATTACAACCATGAAATGAAATATAAAAGCAACTTTTCAAAAACTGTGTTGGTCTGGTTTATCTAATACAAAGCAGAACACCCCCGCCCCCTCCAAAAGCTTTCCCAAATCCTTCCTATGTTTATGGTGAATTTATCAGCTTCAACACCCCCCCCCTCCCCCGCCATCCCCACCCCAACAGAGTGGGATTTAGAAGCCTAGGGCTGGCTATTTACAACACAGCATTTAAAATAACAAGGCATCTTATTGTAAAAACATTCCCCTCCCACCAAAGGAAAGTCCCTCCCATCAACCCTGTGATTTGCTAAGGAAAGAAATATGTACAGTTCCAATTTACACTTAGGTCAAAACTATTTCCACCTAGAAGGAGAGACTAGTAGAATCCTTTCCAGTTCTAAAATTCCATGATTCTAGTAATTCAACTTAATACTTTTGCATGAGGTCTTCTGTTCAGATGCCATTTTCAATTGCTTTACATTTTGAGATTTATTAAATGTTTAGCAATTTTAATTTCAAAGGAATGCTGGTGTACTCATTAAACAGTGTTCTATATACCTGGATAATGAGACCAAATTTTATGAGAGGCTGAATAACACAGTGTCTTGTTAATTATAATTTAAAACAGACTTTCTTAAACAGTCTCTGCATTCTTATTTTGGAAGATTGTTCTGTTACTACCTTATTACGAAAAGAAAGAGTAAAAATAGGAAATAGTAAAAGCTAAAGGAAAAAGTAAAAGATACAAGTCAGCTTAGTCTCTTGATTTAGCACTCAAAAATGGTGATCCATATGGAGGGATTTATCCTGAGATTCAACTAACTATATGGAGCAAGATCTACTTAGTACAAATTTCCTAAAAATAAGTCACGAGTTGCTTTCTCCATTATTAAAGGGAGGCTCCTCATCTACTAATTTAAACAGAACACCTGTAAAAAGACAATACACATTTTGTGACTTTCCACTCAAATTTCAGTATATTTAAGTTTCTTAGTAAAATGTGGGCCAACTTTCCTTTAAAAATGTAACATATTTGCCGAATACTTTGGGAAGAGAGCTGTTTGGCCACTGGATTTTTATCTGCCAAATGTATAGTCCCTGGTTTAAGAGTACTGTTAAACAATTTTTTAAAAGTCTAGATTACTATTAAGAGCACGCTCACTTATATCCTCCGTACGTGTGAAAATGTAAAAGTTCTTGTTTAAGATTTTGTCATAATAAAACTACAAATAAAGTATACTTTCACGGTTATGATTGCAAGGAAAAAAAAACAAAACAACTTCTCATTCGAAGGGCTCAGAACATACAGCCAGCCAGCAGCCTAGGACACCCGGGCCCCGGTGCCGTCAGGTGAGTTTCACCTTCGTCTGGGAGGGGTCTACCTTCCCCGCCTTCCCCTGGGGTACCGGGGACTCGGGATCAAAGGACGCCAGGTTTGCTGCAGGCTTGCACTCCCGCCCAACCCCGCGAGCCAGACTTCACCCCGAGAGAGATGCTCTTCCTGAAGTTCCGAAGGCAGGCTTGCGGAGAGGTGACTGGCAAAACGCGAATAAACTCAGAATCCGCATCGCCGGAGTCCGGCAGGGGAACTAACTGCACGTGAGGTTGCATCAGAAAAGACAAGCTCCAGAAAGTCGGCTAAACTAGGACGCAGGAAAGGCGTATTATGCAACGGCCGCCGCTCTCACGGCCGCGAAGGCGTCCCTGAGGCTCGGGCTGCGACCCGCGAGGACCGGGAGGCAAACTTGGAGAGGTCGGAGCGAGCGCCGGCCCGGCACCACCGGGGGCTCTGCGGGCTGCACTGTCCGTGGCAGGCGGGTCGGGCGACGACCGCACGGCCAGCGGGGGCACGACACCGCGGCCTGTGGGGGGACGACCGCACCGCCCGGGGCGGACGACGGCGCGGCCTCTGTGGACCGCGGTGCAGCGGGCGCGGGATCCCGACGCTGTCGGGCCCCCCAGCCGGCACGGCGCCCGGCCGGGTCTCGGGGTAAAAGCCCAGCTCCCCAGGGCCGTGGAGACGGGGTACCCCTGGCGCGGACGGCCTCTCGGGACGCCCCGCTCGCCGCCCCGGGCCGGGCCGCTCCAGCCCCGCCGGGAGCCCGGCCGCGGCCGCCCGGCGCACAACAAAGCGGCGCAGCCCCGCCGGCCGGGCGCTCGCTCCCAACTTCCCCGGCTCGGCTGACTCCGGACGGCCCGCGACGACGCGCCGCCAGCGGAGGCGGCTCCGGGCCCGGGCCGGGCGGGGGCCGTGGGGGCAGGGCGCAGGGCTCCGCTCGGGACAAACTTCCTCGGCCGCCCCGCTCCCCGCCCCTCGGCCGGGCCGCCCCGCCGAGTCGGGCGCCCCTCCCGGAGCCGCGGCCCGCAGCGGCCCGAGGGTGGGCGCGGGGCGCCCCGGGGCCCCGCCGGCCCGCGGAAACTTCCAGCCGCCCCGCCTTGGCCCCTGGCCACACGCCCCCCGCCCCTGCCCCTTCACCTCCTGGGGCGCGGTCTACACCCTCCGGGGCGTCCTCGTCCGTGGCTCCGGGGCCTCGCGCGCCGGGGGACCGGGCGCCAGTGGCTGGAGCGGCTGCTGGCCCCACGGGTACGGGGGAGCCCCGGGCGGCGGCGGCGCGGGCGGCGGCTGCTCCATCTTCCCGGGGCGCTCACGCCGAGGTTCCAGCGCGCAGACCCAAGTGGGACATTCGCTACATTGTTGGCATTCCACGGGCGTCACGTGACCCCGCCTCCCGCGTCACTCTCGGCCGCATACCAGCCCGGGCGGGGCGCCTGCGGCCCTGGCTGCTCGGCGGCCGGCCCGCTCCGCCCCGCCGCCGCTTCCTGCCTCCCGGTCGCGGCCAACAGCGCCCGTCGCCACCTGCCCGCGGCCTCCCCGCCGACTCTTGCGGACCTTTTTGCCACTTTGTCATCCACCCCCAGCTCCAGTATTGCCGCTTCGACTGCACTGGTATAAAAGTTGGTAACTGTCGTTAAAGCCACTGTTTTCTTAAGCGTCTCACACCAGCCCTGGCGAAGAAAGTAAGTTAACAGGCCTGAAGGAGCCACCAAGTTACCAAATAGGTGTCAGCTGTTAAAAGTAGGGGATAGAAGAGGACAGCTTAGTCCATGGAATCAAGTAATAAACGACGTTCAAATGTATATCCAAAATTAGTTTTAATTTAATCAAACCCCAGTGCTGTGGAAATTTTGTTTATGAGAAATGTTTCATGATGTGCAGAACTAGATAGAAATGTATACCAACAAGTGAGTCTGAGTTTTGCATTTCCATTTGTGGTCTGTGGGTGTGGTACACGGGCATGTGCAGGGATTGTGCAGAGATGTGAGTTGAACTAATAGCCTGGAAGCAATCCTTAATCTACTTCTGGACTCTCCTGACATACTTCCTACCACCTACAGTCTGTGGCAGGTGATGGTGAGGGCTAATATTGTTTTAAAAGCCAGTCCGATTTCCTTTTTAACTAATAAGTTCTTGTGAAGTTCTTAAATTTTAATGTGAAAAGAAATGGTAATGAAGGTAATTATCTCTGGACTTTTTAACAACCTTACAAGTCCCTGGTCTGCCATCCTGTCCACTTTCATCTAATTCCCACCCAGGCTTTCAGCCCTGCCTCCGTCTTAGCTCTCACAAGGAATGAATCTTCCTAGATCACTCTCCTGTTTTCTCTACTCTTTGAGCTCTGGTAATTAAACCAATGATTGTGCGGCTTAGAGTTCAATTTCATTTTTCAATCTTATCCTGTGCTCTACCCAGACATCTTGGACAGTATAAGTCCCCAGTGGGTATTCTGTAATTGAGTCCGTCTTGCACTCACCTGTGTACCTTTTCACTCATACACTGAACTCACTCTCTCCTCCCCAGCCCCAGGCGGGCAGGGCTAGCTGCGATTCTTCTTTGTGTATGTTTAAAGGTCCTGCCCTTGCTGTCTTCGAAGATGTAAACATAATTAAAGAAAACATTTTTTTTTTTGTCAAAGAAATGTTGCAAATAAAAGGAATTTAGTGACTTAAAAATTCTGTATAAACCCCAATAAAATTTTGTAGTTATACTGACCATTAAAGCATTGTTTGCAATAGTGAAAAATCAAGAATAACCTACAATACCCAGCAATAGGGAATAATAGGAAAATAAAAGGTAGATATTCAAGTGACAAAAAAGCTAAGTGAATGAACTAGCTCTATGCTTTTCATAGGATAAATGATAGAATTCGAATTGTAGAGTGGAAAAAAAGCAAGGTGCAGAACTGTATATACACTATGATACCATATTCATCAATAAAATGCCACAGAACCTATACTAATCAATACTTTTATAAGTATAGACATGGAGACTGCAAGAAGATGCACCAAATTCATGATGGCTGTTGCCTATGTAGAAGGAAGGAGGGAAATTAAACTGAGAAGAGCAGAATGAGGACTTCAACTTTACCTCCAATATGTTATTTCTTTTATTTAAAAAGTGAGGCAAAACTGTCAAAATCTTAAAATTTGTTGATTCTGGGTGAATAGGTTTAATCATGTGTGCTGTGTTATTCTTTGTGCCTTTAAAAAAACCATTTTTTAAAAGTTTTCAAATATCTATATATGAAACAAATTGGAAACAGGTAAACTTCTAAATAGAAGCTTGCTTGGAGGGGTGCCTGGGTGTCTCAGTCAGCTAAGCGTCTGCCTTCAGCTCATGTCATGATCCCAGGGTCCTGGGATCAAGTCCCACATAGGGCTTTCTGCTCAGTGGGGAGCCTGCTTCTCTGTCTTCCTCTGTCTGCCACTTCCCCTGCTTGTGCACACGCACACTCTCTCTCTGTCAAATAAATAAATAAAATCTTAAAAAAAAAAAAAAAAAAGCTTGCTTGGACAAATTGACACACCTATGCAGGAGAATATTATGATTAATGGTCATGTTTATTGTTATTCTGGATATGTGTTTATTGATACGAAGTCATTCATTCCTTAGGGTTTTTTGTTTTTTTATTTTTTGAGTACTGCCATGAGTCATGGGCTAAACCAGGCACAGGGGATACCATGGAGAGCAAAACCACATGATTTATCCCCTGCTGGAGCTGACAGTCTTGTAGATGTGTTCGAAAAAAAGCAAGTGGTATCCAATTTTGTAAAACAATATAAGTATATATATTTATATTTTAAAATATGTATACAAAAATATATATTTTATACCATATAATATAGAATTTAAAAAAAATATACAGATATGGGGGGGCGCCTGGGTGGCTCAGTTGGTTAAGCAGCTGACTTTGGCTTAGGTAATGATCTCAGGGTCCTGGGATCCAGCCCTGCCTCTGGTTCCACACTCAGCAGGGAGTCTGCTTGTCTCTCTGCCCTTCCCCCTGCTCTCTCTCAAAAAAAATCTTTAAGTCCAGAAAAGTATGCAGCCAAATGCTGAAAGTTGTAGTTTCTGGATGTAGTTATTCTGGGTGATTTTTTGTTTTATTTCTTTATTATTTTTTATATGTACTTGATTTTTTTATGAAGATTTTAATTTTAATTCCAGTGTAGTTAACATCAGTGTTACATTAATTTCAGGTGTAAAATATAGTGGTTCATCAATTCTATACATTACTCAGTGCTCATCATGATAAGTGTACTCTTAATCCCCTTCACCTATTTCACCCTTCTGGGTGATTTTTGTCTCATAGTTCTTAATACTTTTAAATAGAATAATTAACAAAAATTATGTTTAATAAGTACATCCACACAATGCATCAACTGAGAAGAGGAGAAAAGAGAGAGAGAACACAAGTCCAGCTGAGCATAAAGCCTACAGCAGTGGCAAAGCTACAATGTATAAATTAATTAACATAGTATGTATGTATGTATATATATATATATAAATATATGTATATATGTCCTTACTCTATACCAGCTGCTGCCCTAAACCTGTGTATTCTCATTTAATGCTCTAGACAACCATGTTATTAACCCCATTTTTCTGGAAGAGGACCCTAAAACACAGAGAGCCCCAGTAACCAAGAGCTGGGATTCAAACCTTGATAGATCTGACTCCAAAGCTTGAAATCACGGACCTCAAGAATCATGATTATAATGCACTTATAAATAAGGAAACTGAAGTCAAATAATGGGCTTTGTGCAGTGAGGAAGAGGGGAATTCAAAGATGTGTCTCCAGCACGAGCCAAAGCAGAGAGAGGCTATGGATCCACTCCCTGGCCAGTCCCCTGCAGTTATGAGGCCAGGATGTTTTAGGGGTTCTCACTGAGGCCCCTGAGGAATATGCCCTAAGACTACCTACCTGCCTCCCACCCCCTCCCCAAGCTTCCAATGCAAAACACCTGATTATGGCTCAGCCTCTTTATGTCTCAGTGCCCGAAAAGCAGGCTCTAGTCTTAAAAGCCCTAAAAAACTAGATGAGCTACACTGATTTAATTTGTTTTATACCCATGTCTTTTGTTTCCTTGATTAGATCATAAATTCCACAAGAATAGGAACCATATTCTTCCCCCGAGACTACATATAAAGAACTTCTTACCTGCTAGTTCAAATATACTGAATACACTTTAATATCTCAAATATCAAAATTTAATACCACTTTTTCTTGAAACCAATGACTCTGGGTCCGCCAAAGAGATCTACTCATTCATTGTTGTTCGGAGTTTTCGGTTCTGCAAACTTGTAGCAACTTCTAGAGAAAGAAAAAAAAAATGAAAAGAAAAAAAATCCAGAGAAAGGATTAACAATATCAGCTCTATTAGTTGGGGGATCTGTTTCAATGATGAACTCTTTTTCTAACCTTTTTTTGGTAATTGTGATAAAATATACATAATATAAAATTTATCATTTTAACTAGTTTTAAGTGTACAGTTCAGTGCCATTAAGTTCACAATGTTGTACAACCATCACCACCACCCATCTCCAGAACTTTATCATCCCAAACTAAGACTCTTACCCATTAAACAAATCCCATTCCTCCTCCCCTTCTTGTTTGTTTGGGGGCTTTTTTGAGGGATTTCTTTGCAGTTAGTTTTGCCTCTGTTAGATAATCAACTCCTTTTTTTTTTTCCTCTGCTATCAAGATTCCAGTCTCTAGTAAAATACCATACCTTACTAATTTTCTGCTTTCAATCTACTGTTGTGTAAGAAAGATTACTCAGCTTATCAAAATTGTATGTAAAGTAAGAGCTAATAGAACTTCTCATTCCTAAAGGTCTTTCCTCTGCAAGGAAGAACTAGGACTTCGTGGTGGCTATTTCAACTGTTAAAAGGCCTTTTGCTTCTTCAGTTTCTGGATATTTCCCAAAGGGTATATATTGTAGAAAGTCAGACTTAGAGACAAGTAGATTATTATTGTTTTTAAGAGAGTAATAGATTACTAGATAGCAGATGAATGATCAGAAATGTTTTATATTTTGTAATTTTTAAAATGCCTTTATTTAATAGGAACCTATTTAATAGATTCCACCTCTAGGTTTCTCTCCAATTTTTTTCAATTTTGGTAAAATACACCTAACTTACAATTTACCATCTTAACCATTTTTAAGTGTACAAACTCTTATGTTTCACAATAATGAAAATGTTTCTGATACCAGAGGAGAAAATCCCCAGTATTAAGTTTTCATTCTTAAACATGTTTTCTAATATTAAATTCATGAGAGAAAAATTTTCTCTGATTTTGGTTTATTTTGTTATTTATTTCCATTTTGGAAAACAGGACCTTGTGGAAAACTTGGTAAAACTCTCTGGGGCATGTTTAGGAGAAGGTCCAGGGTCCCAGCAAGCCTTCCACGGTGGCCACCTGGACAGTCTCTGCAGACCTGCCTTTCCAGCCCTCCAACACCACGGAGCGCAGCTTCATTCTCCGCATAGCCACTCTGCTTCTCAGATGAGTAATAAAGTATGTGATTGCATAAGTCAGAATTGCTCAAGAGTTTAAGAAGATTTGTTCCCAGAAGACCTCAAAGAAACACTGTCAAGATAAAAATCACATTCTGCATTTAGAGAATTCTTATGTTGACACTTTACATTATTAAGAGACGAATTGCTAAAACAAATTTTCTTTTCTTACCACATCCTCCGTTAGCTTACTTTTTATGCTGAGTGAGCTATGACAGCAACACCAGCTATTTACTTATTTCTCATTACGTTTATAGTTGGCTGCAATTTCTGTTTTATTTGCAGACTTGAGCAGCATGTTGTTATGTATGTAACTGAAATAAAAATCCCACTGAAAAGGTCTATATGCTCCTGTATGTTCTAAAACCTTCCATTCAAATTTTTAATTTATTTTTAAAGATTTTATTTATTTACTTGTGAGAGAGAGAGAGTGAGAGTGAGAGAGAGAGAGAAGAAGGGAGCATACACAAGCAGGGGGAGCGGGAGGCAGAGTGAGAAGCAGGCTCCCCACTGAACAAGGAGACTGATGCAGGGCTCGAACCCAGGACCCTGGGATCATGATCTGAGCCAAAGGCAGATGCTTAACCTACTGAGTCACCCAAATGTCCCTCAAATTTTTAATTTCATCTTTTGCAGTAAACATTGGTGATACTTGCTTTAGGAAAAACTAAAAGTCTAAGGCTCAAACTCTCCTCTCCACAAAATTAATTTCAATAGTGAAATTTACATTTTCAAAGGGAAACTGAGCTCATCTAAATTGACAATAAATATTTAATTGCATAATTGTAAAAGAAACATTTTCATGGTCTATTTTTAACGTTAAAATTAACTACTAAATGTTTTATCGAACAGTGCTTTTAAGACTATGTATTTTGTTAAATCAGATCTAAAAAAAAAAACAATTGAGTGTGTTATAGTCAGATGCTTGATAAATGGCTTTTGATAATAAAAACTCTGATGAGATGATGATAAGGTAATTTCATATGCAGAAGTGGAAGGGGGCCAGTGACAGGCTGCCAAATTTCAAAGAGCAAAGGGAAATCTGTAAAAGTCAGGAAGCAGTCATGCAGATTGTATTTGATAGCTGGCAACTCCAGAACAAAAAGAGTTTCTTGGTTTGGGGTTGAAACTTGAAAAATGTCCCAGAGCTAATACCTCTCAGAAAGAGGTGAGAGAAAGAACTAAAGTTTGAGGTAAAGATACTTGGAAGGGGAGAAGGGCAGGAGCAAAGTCATGGGAAAGCCTGGTATTTCAGGCATGCGGAGAATGGACAGAATGGAGAGAGTAGGGAGAATGTTAGAGAAATAAGACGGTGAAGTAAACAGAGAAGTTGGGAAGACCAGATGGTATCTCTCTGTGCTTACCTACTGTCAAATTAATACTCGGGGAGGAGAGAGGAGCTGAAAGAATATTGGGGAGATATCACAGAGGGTGAAAGAAAGTTAAACTGAGCTCAGGCAGAGAGAGGAGATGAGAGGACAACACTCTGGTAGAAAGCATCACAGTGGCCAGCGTTCACACAACAAAAGAACGGAACAAGGTTTTTGTCTACACTGAAAGGTGACCTCAAAGAAAAACAAGATCTTGAGTTTGCCTACCTTTTCTTCCTGGTATTTTACATACACAGGAATTTGAGTGTGTTCATGGGTTAGAAAGTTATAATTTGCATTTGAAAGTCACACATATTCATTTCCAGACTTCCAACCAATTCTAGACATTTTCATATGTGTGGTTTGACAACCTTTCAAAGTCAAAGTGGTCTAAATGGAACACATATTCACTCAAATATTTATCATGCATTTACAATATGCTAGTCTTGTCACCCTCTTCAGCAGTACCTAATTTGTTCAACACATTGGGCGCCCAGATGTGCTAGGTACCAGGGACAAAATACTGAACACAGGCATTCTCATGGAGCTTACAAGTCTAGTGGGAGAGGTAAATAATAATGAGGTAATGCTACAAACATGGAAATTTGGGACTGTGGCTAGTACTATAAAGTAGACACAACTATCCATTGAGATTTTATAAAAGAGGGGATGTGATCTGGCCTAAAAAATCAGGAAGCACTTTAGCTGAGATGTAAAAGATGCAAAGAAATTAACAAGATGGACAGGAAAAGCATTCTAACAGAGAGAACTACCTGTGCAAAGGCCCTGTGGGGGAAGGAACATAAGGCACCACTTTAAATGCTAAAAGAGACTATTGTTATTGGCATGCATAAGTAGGGGGTGGGAGATAAAAGGTGAGGATAGAGAGGTAGGCAGGGGTCAGGCTACATAGGGCCTTGTGTGTCACTTTAAGATCTTAGTCTTTATACTCAGAACAATGGGAAGTCATGAAAGGGACATGATGGAATGACATGACCTGATGTGTTTCCAAAAGATCATTCTGGGGGCTGAGTGAAGGACGAGTGGGAGCTGAAAGGAAGGAGGCAAAGGCTAGTCGAGTAATGAAGTGATACAGCTCGGGCTAAGATGATAGCTTTGGAGGAGGAAGAGAGTAGATGAAATGGAGAAATAACAATGGGATCAGCTGTATGGCCCAAGGGAGAAGCAAGTGGCTGTGAGGTTTCTAACTTCTCAAACTGGTGGGTGATAGTGCCTTCCATTGCACTGAGATCCTGCATTTGTTTTTGGAGCTATCATTTGGGGTGGAGTGGAGTGAATGGAGGTGTTATGAAGATAGTTGTAGACACCCATTTGTAGCTCAGAAGAAATCTGATCAGGAGATCCAACCTTGTGAGTTGCCTGCATATATTGCAGGTGGCCACCAAAGCTGAAGGTGTAGAGGAATTTGCCCACAGGGACAGTGTAGAGGGAGAGGGGGAAGGGACTTGAATGTTGAGGAAATGCAACATTCCATGGTGAGTAGAGCAGGGTGAGCCTGCACAGGAAACAGACAAGCTGCCAGAGAGCTGGAAGTCAATGTGGTTTCCAGTCAATGTGGTTTCACAGAAACAAAGGGAAGAGTGTTTCAGGGCAGGAGAGATCAACAAAGATGCATGCTCCTAAAAAGTCAGGTAAAATGAGAACTGAAAAATGTCCCTTGGATTTAAAGACTTGGCAGTCAGTGGAACCTTAGCGGAGAGCTCTCTCTTGGGAGGCTGAAGAGAGGAGACGTTAGGCGGGAAACATTTGTGATGAGTAAGGTGGCAAAGAAACAAGGAAATGAAAGTAGCTGGAGGACAATGAGGGTTCAAGGGGAGAACTTGTTTTAAATGGGAGAATTCTGCTGCTGTAATAAGTTACCATACAATCAATGACTTGCAGAGGCACATAGTCGTTACCTTACCACCTTCTAGGTCTGCAGCACAGGTGAAGAATGGGATAGGAGACCCCGGCATCACCGTTCCCTTTCATTTTTAGACCCTTATGGTGGCCTAAATGGGCTCCCCTCCTTTCAGTTTCATCTTTTTCCCATCCATTCTTCACAGCCTGAAGCCACATCAGTTGTCCTAATGTGCAGCCTACTCAAAAACCTCCAGGAGCTCCCCACTGCCTACCGAACAAAGCCTAGACTCTTTGATAGTTGACAAGCCCTCCATGATGAAGTGAAAAAATGTATTTCCAGGCTTCCTTTGCATTCTTTGACTCTGTGTGTGCATGTATGCAGGTGTGTGTACCCTAGACCTAGATGCTAACCAAATGGCTGTTTCCTGCTTGGAATCTGTCTCCATGTCCTGCTCATGCTTTGCCAGGCTTGGCTGTCTACTCCCCACTTTTTCTCCTGGTCGAAATCCTACTCCCATGTGGTAGGTAGCAGAATGCCACTTCCCCACCAAGATATCCATGCCTTAATGTCTAGGGCCTGTGAATGTTACTCCACATGGCAGAATGGACATTGCAGATGTGATTAAAGTTACAGACATTGAGATGGGGAGATTATTTTGTATTATTCAAGTGGGGCCTGCTGTAATTAAAAGGGTCCTTAAAGTGGAAGAGAACAGAAGGGAAGGTTGGATGCTACAACATGGGAGGGATTTGACCTGCAACTGGGTTTGGATACAGAGGAAGGGCCACGATCCAAGGAATGCAGTGGCTTCTAGAAGCTTTGTAAAGCCCTCGATTTATAGCCAGCAAGAAAACAGGAACCTCAGTCCTACAACCACAAAGAACTGAGTTCTGCTAACAACCCAAATGGACAGGAAATAGACTCCCCCTCCTAGAATCTCCAGGAAAGAATTCAACCCTGATGACATCTTGGTGTTAGCCATTGAGATCCATGTTGGACTTCTGGCCTCCAGAACTGTAAGAGAAGACATTTTTGTTGCTTTAAGCCACTAAGTCTATGGAATTTGTTGTGGCAGCAGGAGGAAACTGCTACACCCTCCTTCAGGGGGTTTCTCCTTCACTAGACACTTTCTAATTCACTGTCTCCAAGAAGCTGTCCTTGACTATCTAAGTCAGAAGTAGCCACTTTCCTTTCTTTTGAACTCCCTGCAGCACTGTGTGGGACTTCTCTCCTGATGGGAAATGGTCTGGGATCCTGGTTATTTGCAAACTTTCCTAATTCTCCTGTTAGACTTCTAGCTCCTTGAGGTGAATGAGCGCTCAGGATTTAGGTGCATATAGTAGCCACCACAGTACTTAGCCCCTTGCCTAGTAAACAGAAGCTGCTCAACAATTGTTTTTGATTTCTTTTGTTTTGTTTTTACGTAATGAACAAATGGAAATCCCTATAAAGATGGCAGACATAAAATAACCATAATAAGTATACCCTTTCCCTTCTTTTTTCCCTCATGTTAGATATAATTATCTGAACTTTGAAATTAGAAGCCATTCCTTTACTATCATCAGTAGCCCCAAACCATTTGAATATTTACCATTAACAGAAAATATTATTCCCATCACACAATTAATTTCAATTAGTTATATTTCATGCCTTTCCTCAGAAGCAGACCTTGGAACTTCAAGGAGTTGATAAGTGAGAATGGATAAAGAGACATGTTTACCTGTAAATGGCTGCAGATAACCAAGGTATTATTTTTTTAATATTGCTGATAATAATCAGTTTACATTCACACCAAACAGGATTTGGTTAACTTATAAAGGACTAAGTCCGCACTTTAATGTTTCTTTTCCAGGATGGAATTATGAGGGAGGGAAGAGTACAATAGTGAATATAAATTATATTTAGAATTAGAGAAAAATGAATTTCAAAAAAAAAGTTCCCCCAGATCAAGGGACACATTCATGCCCATCTATACTGAATGAATACCATGATGATAATAGCAAGGCAGACAGAACATTTATAGACTACTAAAAATCCCAAGATATGAAGCTACAGTGTTCAAATAATCACTGTAAAAGCATAAAGCAAGATTCAGATATTAGAGATGATTGCTCCCTTGACAATGGATGCATGAATTTCACAGATCCCAGAACTAGACATCTAAGAAGTCAAGAGGAAAGGAAAATATTTTCTGAACAGTGGAAGCTACACTAAAAAATCACAACTCAGAGCTAAACTAACAGATTAATTTTACATTGAGAGATCAGGATGATGGATTTTGGGGGCGCCTGGGTGGCTCAGTCGTTAAGCGGCTGCCTTCAGCTCAGGTCATGATCCCAGGGTTCTGGGATTGAGCCCTGCATCGGGCTTTCTGCTCGGTGGGAAACCTGCTTCTCCCTCTCCCACTCCCCCTGCTTGTGTTCCCTCTCTCGCTATGTCTCCCTCTGTCAAATAAAAATATAAAATCTTTAAAAAAAAAAAAAAGAATGATGGATTTTGTTTGGACCAGGCTCTTGCTGGTTTTTAAGCATGATACCCCCCACCCCCAGTATGCCTTTATTTAGCAGATAGTACACTATATATTTTTCAAAATGAATATGCGTTGAAGATCTCTGTAGCAAACATGCAACAACTCAAATACTGAACGTAGTTAGCTACTGATATCTAGAGAAATTTTAGATAAAATCTGACTAGGACGGGGAAGAAGTGGCAGGAAAACAGAGGAAGAAGCCAAGTACAATTGGAGCAGAAGCTCAGATAACGTGCACTCAGGGGACAAAGCAGGGGGAGAGAGAAGGGCTGAGCTCCCAGCAGGAAAATAATCAAGGAACACTGGTGCTCCAGCGACAGACAGGGCTGTTGGATTGTGGTTACCCACCCCATTACTGTAGAATTGTTCTTGGCCGATTTCTCAGTTTTCCTCTCCAGATTAAGTTTTAATTACTAAATGCACTAGAAATACTGCCTGAGCCCAAGTCCTTTTTTTTTTTTTAAGATTCTTTTTATTTCTGTGACAGAAAGAAAGAGAGTGAGAGAGAGAGAGCACAAGTAGGAGGAGTGGGAGAAAGAGAAGCAGGCTCCCCGCTGAGCAAAAAGCCCAACGTGGGGCTCAATCCCAGGACCCTGGGATCATGACCTGAGCCAAACGCAGACGCTTAACCGCTTAACCAACCGAGCCACACAGTCCTTTTTATTAGTGATCCCTAAAGAAGGTCAAAAGTAAGAGAGGAGGTTCTTTGAAGTCCTCATGGAAGGTAACCAATGCTGTATCTCTATGTCCCCAAGACAGTGCCGGTCCCATGTGTGGTCACCATGTCTGAGCCCATTCCGATGCTGCATTTCCTCCATAACTAATAACCACTGAGTATTTGCATTTTAAAGGGAACCCAGGAGATGTAAAGCCTTTAAGATTCAAAGGACTGAATCTCTTTAGGTGGAATTTCAAGAATTAGAAATACTTTGTCATCCATTCATTTATCACCTGTATATCGAATTCCAGGCACAGTGCTGGGCATTGAGATCATAATGATGGTGAGCAAACTCAAACAGAACCCTGTCATCATAGAAATTACCACTCCAAGAAGGAGGAGGTGGCCCTAAATCAAAAACAAATGCATGATTAGAAACAGTAGTAAGTGTCATATCATCTAATTCCTCTAACCTGTTGGGCACAGGAGGCAGTCAGGGATGCTCTTCCTGAAGGAATGACATCTGAGAGCTAAAGGGTGAGTGGAAGGTAACCAGGCAAAGGGTAGGGATGGGGTGGGAGCAGCATCCCTGGCCTGGGTACTGGAGAATTTCTATATGGGGGAGGGAGTGCTGGGCTAATGAGTGTCCTTTGAAGATGGTAGCCAGTCTACTCTTGCTGGAAGGACCCTCATGTTTTTCACCAAACAAACCCCTCTTGGTGATGCTAATAGGAGTGATTTAGGGACCACAAAAGTTTACTTGGAGGGGCTGAAGGAGATGTTGGTGACCTGAGTCCCTCTCATGTCCCCCTTCAGCCTCACCATGAGGTAGAGGGAACTGCCAGGGCAACCTCTTTATCAGGCCCACAAAAGCGTTCTAATTTTAACATCTTTTAAAATCAAAAGAAAAATATGAATGTAATGTCAATTATCAATTATATTTGCCTTTATACACATATACAAGGAAGGGGCCCTTGAAGGCAATGGTCACACCGCAGCCACGGGAAGTGTCCAAGGCAGGAGGGCACAAGGGCGGGGAGTTGAAAGGAAAGGTTTAGAGGGCAGGCAGGGCCAGACTTCTGGGAAGGGTAAGGATGCGGTTCTTTATCTACCTCAGAACAGCAGGCAGTCACTGAGAAGGTCTACACTGAGGACTGACGTGAGCTTAAGCAGTCACAGGCCTCACAGAGGTGAGAGATGAGGGCGCTTCCTCAGAGCAGGGCGAGAGGGGTTTGCTGAGGCTGCCTAACAAATACCACAAACTGGGGGGGCTTAAACAGGAATGTATTGTCTCATGGTCGGGGAGGGTAGAAATTGGAGATCAAGATGTCAATAGACAGGTTCCTGGTGAGGGCTGTGAGGGAGAATCTGTTCCAGGCCTCTCTACGAGCTCCTGGTAGCTTCAGGTGTTCCTTGGCTTGTTGGTGGTCATTTTCTTCCTGTGTCTTCACATGGTCTTGCTCTGTATGTGTCTGCGTTCAAATTTCCCCTTTTTATAAGGACATATAATCATACTGGATTAGGGCCCAACCTGACCACCTCACTTCAACCTGATTACCAGTACAAAGACTGTATCTCTGAATAAGGTCACATCCTGATACTGGGGTTTAGGACTCCAACATATGAATTTTGGAGGGACACAACTCAACCCATAACAAAGAGTCAGCAAACCACGGCCCATGGGCCAAATCTAGGCCACTACCTGGTTTTATGTGGGCCCTGAGCTAAGAATGGTGTTTATATTTTTAAATAGGGGGAAAGGTCAGAAAAATAATAATATTTCATGATTCATGACTATTTTATGAATCTATAGTTCGGTGTCCATGAATAAAGCTTTATGAGAACACAACCACACTCATTCATTTACATATTATCTATAGCTGCTTTTGCCCTACACTAGACTTGAGTAGTTGTGACAGATACCATATGGCCTGTAAAGCCTAAATATTTGCTTTCTGGCTTATTACAGGAAAAGGTTGCCAACTGTCACCCCAGAGCCACAGCAGTGGGCATGGAAAAATTGGATGGGTACGGGGGCTGCTGAAGAGGCAAGATCAACAAAATTTGGCTTACATAGGGAATTTGGTTACATAGGGAATGACAAAGAGGGGGATGTCAGCGACTCCTGCTTTTCGGGTACCTCCCCCGATATTGCCATAGAACTCAGGCTATGCAAACACCTCCACAGATCAACCAGGGTCAGTAAAATGACCCTGTGTTTGGACCTCTGTAAGAAATAAAGAACACTGGGGCCTGTGGGGGGACACATACCTCATCTAAAAGTTCACAAAGTCAATTTTTGTGAATACACAATGCTGGTGAAACAGAACACATCAGGAAACCAAGTTCAGGCTGACTTACTGGTTCACAACTCCCACTCGGCTTATAAGGTTGATGCGCAGAGTCCAGTTGGGCTTATAGGGAGAAAGGAGGAGCCTCACATCCGTTAAATCCCAGAGCTGCCTGTCTACCTCTGGGTCTAACCAACATCACATGCATCCCACCTTTTTTCTTTCCTGAAGGAAGCTCCTTTTCACCATCCGCTCTGAGCTCCTTTGTTCCCCAGCCCACCTCTCCCTCTCTCCCTTCAGCCTGATTCAGCCTTACTGCACCCCAGCCTGTGTGAAGCCAAAGGAGAGAGGACTAAGCCCGCCTCACCTGTGAAGAGCTCTCCTCTTGTAGGGGAGACAAAAATGGAGGCAGTTTCATCTCTGGGTGAGATGAGCACACCAGGCAGGTGCAGGTGTGTGAGGAAGACTGGTCCTCACTAGGACCAAGGCAACAAGACTCTGAACAAAGGCCTAGACAGGTGGACCAGGACGCCATTCAGAGTAAATGGGTTATTCCCAACAGCCTCCCTGCCCCTCTGCGTGCCTGGTAGCATCTCCCTCCCCTCCGAGATGGGACCCAGGCTGGACACAGAGAGACTCCCTGGGGTAACTGATGCCCATGGGCAGCTCTGCCATCCCAGGAATAGTCCACCACCCAGAACCCACTCCCAGGCTTCTCTCTGAGTCTTGTCTCCTGGATGCACTTCTGAAGCTCCTGGAAAAGAAAGGTATAAATGAATTACTAAGTGAAGGGGGGGAAGGAAGGAGAGACCTTACCCTGCTACTGTCAACTGCACTATGACGGGATTACTTTAGTCTTAGCTCATCCTCAGCACCCTAGAACAAGGCTGGCACCTAGGACGTGATCCATTAATGTGATAGAACGATTGAAAGTAACTACTTTCTAATGGTGTGATTTCAGGTGCCCAGAAAGGTTGTGTGTATGTTGCAGATCTGTTTATTTTCCACATGGTTTTGTTCCCTAGTACTTTTTCCCACTTGTTGCTCTGAAAGCTTCTATCACTCTGATTTAAAAGAGCTCCCCATCCTGCCACTTCCTCCACAAAACTTTTCCTGATCCTGGATTACAAGCCTATAACCTCTGGTCTGGGAGGCAGCTGAGTGCGCTGGAAAGAGCCAGTCTTTGGAGCCAACATATCTGGTTAGTTGTGAGATCTTGACCAATTTCATCAAAACTTTTCAGAGCCTTGGTTTCCTCATTTATAAAGCAGGGATTCGTATCCTTCTCACGGTGTCATAGGATCAAATAACACAATGTATGTGAAGGCCCTGGCATATGGTAGATGGTTGTTGAATAAATAAAATTTTTATCCAAGGAAAAATTTTGAGGAGCTGGAGCTTACCAAATCTCAAGAGTGAAAAGAACATCCTAGATGGAAGGATAAAGCCAACAATCTTTCGGCGAGTTTTCAGCCTAATGAATCAAATTATTAACATCAAATTGAGGGAGGGAAATGCATTTCTACAGAAGGTAATAGCACCATATGCTACCAATTATAGCCCATAGCTGTGCTTTCTTAGAAATCATGAACAGAAATATAAATAGGGCATTTATGATGATTTTTAAGTAAAGCACAGTTGTGACCAACATCCTGTAGATACAGAATTGTTTTTTCATAAAACTATCCATATTAAACTCCACATGCTGTATATGCTGAAAAAAAAAAAAAACAAACAAAGAATCTGGGGACTTTGAATGGAATTTCCCTAACCTTAGGAAGGAACGCCACAAGTCGAATATCATAACTGGCAGCTGTGGGATTAATTCTAAGCCTTTTTAAGGCCTGACAAGCATTTTGTTTGGCAAGGGTAGAGCAATGTGTTATGGTGGATCTCTAAAACTCGGGGTTCTGATTCAGGGATAACCCTAGTTTTCCTTTAGTGCTGTTAGAAAAAGAGAAAAAACATAGGATTTACAGGTTAGACTGGAAATACAAAGATGACTTTGAACTTGTCGATATCCCATAATCTTATGTCGCCACTTCACCGTTTTTTTTGGTTTGCTTTTATGTTCCTCACAAAGTTAGCTGAACTGATCAAAGTCAAACCCTATCCTTTGCTAACACACGCACGCACACACATGCACGCAAACACTGGCCCCGTCTCAGCTGGAAACAAGAGGTCAGACGGTCTGCTCACCACAGCACGCTCTGTGAGGCCACACCCTGTTTGGTCAGTTCACACGCCCAGCAGAATGTGTCACTGAAAAACTCTGAATGTCAGGAAATTGAGACTATGGGTAAAGAGAGATGGCCAAATGATTTCAATTCCTTCCTCAAGAGAAGCAATTCCTGACACCATGAGGAATGCTCAGAGGAATTTGCTCTTTCACTTCCAGGAAACCGTTCTCCTATCTACTGGGCATTATCTCAAGCACCAAATGGGCTGACCGAGGACAAACATCAGTACGAGGGGCTCAGCCCTGAAAATTCCCTGGCAGTGCTGGACATTAATTTAAGATGCAGTCACTACATGTAAGTTCTACGAAAAAGCACAACTGGCAAGACGTGGATGTATGGGGTTTCATTTGTGTGCAAAACAAGTACTTCTCTGCTGAACTGCAAATGAACTTCATATTTGCAGTTGCCTTCATTGCTCCGCTGCTAAATGCTAAACATAAACCTGGGCGCGGCGCATGTTAACAATATTCTTTCAAATGCCCGGGATCCTATGATAGCGTAATGTTTAGTTTCTGTAGGTGTGCTATTTAGTAAAGTTGGATAGGACTGGATGTCAGCCAATAACATCCATTGAGCACTTTTGTGCCAAGGACTGTGAAGAGAAGGAACAGAAAAGACTGATGGAGAGAGCCCCACATACAAGAGAAATAATGACGGCAGCAACAGAGCCGTAAGAAGTTCAAAGTAATATGCCAACAGAGCAAGGGCTTGAGTGCTCAGAGGGTATCAAACCAAAAGTCAGGGCTCAGTTGGAGTCTGAAGTTCAGATGAGTGCAGCTATGGAAAGCAAAAACGGGGCCCAGAAGGGGCAACTCTGGGGGGCAGCCTGTGTGGTCTAAACTTGGTGGAAACAAAATTTTTAAATAGTACCCCAAAATAAGGCTCAGAGAGCTATATAGTTTCACCTTCAAAATCTAGAAGGCAGAATTAGATATTTTTTCTTATTGTATTTTAAAATAAAACAATCTACTTCTGTTGAACTGCTAAGTTATTCTCATGTAAAAAAAACAAAGAAAAATTGGCTTGTGTGACGTTACACAGTTTGCTGACATTTGGTTTGAAGGCAGTTTGTTCTTAAACTTGTGGTACTTAATAGCGATGAGACAAAAGGTAGAAACAAGTGGAATATTAATTTAAAAACTTGGGTTCAACCATGTATGCGTGGCCCCCCCTTTTTTGTGGAAGTGGCCTAATTGAGTGACAAGTTAATGAAATTTAACATTTTCAGCAACCAAAATATTCACTAAGTCAATATATACAAATGACATTGCCTAATCACAGGTTTTTGTGAAAGTAAAGGGGCATCTTTCATCATGGCTTCTCGAACACAGACCTGAGTTTGGCAAAGCACCAAGGTGGTGAAAACCTGGAGGGGATCCTGGGCCAGGATAAAGAAAGCTCTGTTCACTTGTAATTCACAGACTGGGATGGAAACCCTCAAACAATATTTTCTATAGGTATAGTCTGGGGAGCTTGTTTAAAAAGTTCACTCCTTACCCAGACATTCTGAGTCCAAAAGTCCATCCAAAGTGAGGACTCCAGGAGTGTTCATTTTGGTTTTTATTATGGAAATTTTAAAGTATTTACAAAAATAAAGAGATTAGTATAATGAACCCTCACACATCCATCACCCAGCTTTAACACATGGCACCTCTTGTTTATCTTCTTGTATCTCCCAGATTATTCTGAAGTAAATCCCAGACATCATTTCTTTCTATAAATATTTCAAATCTTATCTTTAAAAGATAAGGGCACTTAAAAAAACAAACAAACAATAAAAGGCACCCAAATTAGAAAGGAAGAAATAAAATTATCTTCATTTACAGATGACATATCCTAAAAATACATATGAATAAAACTATTAGTCCTAATAGATTAGTTCAGCAAAGTAAAAGGATACATGAGCAATATAAAAAAATCAATTTTATTTCTGTACACTAGCAATGAATAATATGAAAATGAAATTAAGAAAAAATCCATCTATAATAGAACCAAAAAGAAGAAAATATTTAGGAATAAATTTAACCAAGAAGCACAAGACTTGTATACTGAAAACTACAAAATATTGTTGAAAGAAATTAAAGAAGACCTAAATAAATGGAAATATGTCTGTGTTCATGGATTGGACAATTTAATACTGTTAAAATTTATCAACAGATTTAATGTGATACTGATCAAAATTCCAAATGTTTTTTCACAGAAATGAACAAGCTGACCCTAAATTTCAATGGATCAGAATAGATAAAACAATCCTCAAAAGAAAAAACAAATTTGGAAGACTCACACTTCCCAATTTCAAAACCTACTACAAAGCTACAGAAATCAAAGAGGTATGATACTGGCATAAAATAGCCATAAAATAAATAGAATTAAGATTCCAGAAACAAACCCATACTTCTATGGTCAATTGATTTTTGATAAGGTTGTCCAGGCAATTCAATGGAGGAAAAATTGTCTTTTCAACAAATGGTGCTGGGACAACTGGATATCCACAGGTAAATCTCTACCTCACACCATATGCAAAATTTAACTCAAAATGGATCGACAACCTAAATGTAAGAGTTAAAATGATAAAACGCTAAGAAGAAAACATAGGTGTAAATCTTCATGACCTTGGATTTGGTAAGCTTTCTTAGATATGACACCAAAAGCACAACCAACAAAAGAAAAAAATTGATAAATTGGACTTTATCAATATTAAAAGCGGGGCACCTGGGTGGCTCAGTCAGTTAAGTGTCTGCTTTCGGCTCAGGTCAGGATCCCAGGGTCCTGGGATTGAGCCCCACATCGGGCTCTCTGCTCAGCGGGAGCCTGCTTCTCCCTCTCCCCGCCTTTCCCCTTGCTTGTACTCTCTCTGTCAAATAAATAAATAAAATCTTTAAAAAAATTAAAAGCTTTTGTACATAAAACAATAGTATCAAGAGACTGAAGATAGGGCGCCTGGGTGGCTCAGTCAGTTAAGCGCCTTCGACTCTGGTTGTGATCCCAGAGTCCTGGAATGGAGCCCCACGTCAGGTTCCCTGCTCAGATGGGGAGTCTGCTTTTCCCCTTCCCTCTGCCCCTTCCTCCTGCTGGTGTGCTCTCTCTCTCTCAAATAAATAAATAAAATCTTAAAAAAAAAAAAGAGGGGCGCCTGATTGGCTCAGGCTTTTGGCTCAGGTCATGATCCCAGGGTCCTGGGATTGAGCCCCACATCGGGCTCTCTGCTCGGCGGGAAGCCAGCTTCTCCCTTTCCCACTCCCCCTGCATGTGTTCCTTCTCTCACTGTCTCTCTCTCTGTCAAATAAATAAATAAATCTTAAAAAAAAAAGGGGAAAAGACAATTCACAATTCAAAAAAAGTGAAAAGAATGGAAGAAAATAATCATAAATCATATACTAATAAAATGATATACATAATAATACATCTAGAATATATAAAGAACTCTTATAACTCAACAATAAAGAGACAACCCAATTAAAACACAAGCAAAGGATCCAAATAGATATGTGCCCCCAAAATATATATAAATAGCCAGGAAGCACATGAAAAGATGCTCAACAACATTAGTCATTAAGGAAATGTAAATCAAAACCATAATGAGATACTAATTGCCAATCACTAGGATGACTATAATAAAAAAAGACATAATGTTGGCTAAGGTGTGGAGTCCTCATACATTGTTGGTGAGAATGTAAAATGGTACAGTTACTGTGGAAAGCAGTTTGATAGTTCTTTAAAACATGAAACATTGAGTTACCATGACCCAGCAACTACACTTCTAGGTATATACCTAAGAGAAGTGGAAACAATGCTTACACTAAAACTTGTACATAGGGATATCTGCGTGACTCAGTCAGGTTGAGCCTCCACACTTGGTTTCTCTCACAGGTTGTGGGACTGAGCCCCACATATAACTTCCTGCTCAGCAGGGAGTCTGCTTAAGATTCTGTCCCTCTGCCCCTCCCCCACTCAAATAAATAAATCTTTAAGAAAAACTTGTACATAAATGTTCACAGCAGCATTATTCATAATAGCCAAAAAGTGGAAACAGTACGTGTCCATCAACTGATGAAAGGATAAACCAAATGTGATATATCCATTCAATGGAATATTATTTGACCATAACAAGGAATGAATGCAGTCCTTATACGTGTTACTACATAGATAAACCTTAAAAACATGCTAGTGGAAAAACCCAGTCACAAAAGTCTATATTGTACGATCAATTGATACAAAATGCCCATAACAGGCAAATCCATAGGGACAGTAGATTACTGGTTGTTAGGAAACAAGAGAAAGAAGGGAAGGGCAAGTGACAACTAATGAGTATGGGGTTTCTTTCTGGGGTAATGAAAGCATTCTGGAATTGAATAATGGTGATCATTGTACAACCTTGTGAAAATGCTGAAACCACTGAATTCTACCCTATAAAATGGTAAATTTTGTTGTATGTGAGTTATACCTCAATTAAAAGAAAATATAACCATGGGACGCCTGGGTGGCTCGGTCGGTTGGGCATCTGCCTTCGGCTCAGGTCATGATCCCAGGGTCTGGGAATGAATCCCACATTGGGGTCCCTGCTCAGCAGGGAGTCTGCTTCTCCCTCTCCCTCTGCTCCTCCCCCCCTGCTAGTGCACGCTCTCTCTGTCTCTCTCTGACAAATAAATAAATAAATAAAATCTGTAAAAAAAATATAGCCATGATGTGATTTTCACACCTAAAGAAGTTAACAATAATCCCTTAAAATCACCAAATAGGATCAACGTTCAAATTTCTAGTTTTCTCTTTAAAAATATGGCTTTTGCCCTCTGTTTGAATTAGGATTAAAGTCTATACACTGCAGTAGGCTAATATGCCTCAGTCCCTTTTAAGCCACCCCCTGTTTTTCTTTTTGTCTTCTTTTCCCCCCTTGCAATATATTTACTGAAGAAACCAGGTTAGATGTCCAGCAGAGTTTCCCACCATCTCAATTTTGCTGCTTGCATTCCTGGTACATTTTAACATTTTCCTATATCCCTTTTGCATCATGTAAATTGGTGGTGGGACCAAGCTGCTTGATCAGGTTCAGATTTTATTTTTTGGCAAGATGAACGTAATATACTCCCATAGTTAGCCACCTAGTATCAACTTAGTATGGTTGTTCCTCCTGTGTTGCATTAGGAAATGTTGATGCTCGATACCTAATCCATTACTGCATTAGGGGACGGCACAGTGGCGATATTCTATCATTCTATCTTCATTTATCAGTTGGAATTCTTTTATAAAGAGAAACCTCCTTGCAACAACTATTTGGTTCTCCTGAGGTTAGGTTCTAACAGGAGAGGGAGAATAAATGTTTGATTTTCCCCTTTATTTTGTCAGTTTCCAAAGGGATAAGTTGTTTCTCTAGCATTCTGTGAAAGTTACCCAGGAGTGTTTGGTTTGCTTTTGGTATCATTTGAACATACCAGGATATGTTTTGATCCATTGACATGTTTATTCTCACATTGTCCCATTTCAACCAGTGCATGCCGATTCACATTACCTCCTGAGTCCTTTTGAATAGCTTCTTTCTCTTTCTGTATGACAAGATGTTCCAGGTTCACCTTGCAGATTCAGGGAAGTTCCTTTTAAACAAGTCTTCTTGGTAGTTCTCCTAAGGGAGATCTAAGGACCACAGTTTAAAATACACAGACCTAGAGGCACCTGGGTGGCTCCGTCAGTTAAGCATCTGACTCTTGATTTCAGCTGGGGTTATGATCTCAGGGTTGTGAGATCGAGCCCTGCATTGGGCTCTGCACAAGGCATGGAGCCTGCTTAAGATTCTCTCTCCATTTCCCTCTGCCCCACCCCGCCCTCTCTCTCTCCCTCCCTCTAAAAAAATAAATAAATAAAAATAAAATAACAGACCTAAGTAGTTTGTCCAGCTTCAGCCCATGTTACTTATTCTTAACAAGATCATTTATGTTTTATCTAATGACATGCTTGTCTGGGTTAATTAAAGGGGGTCATGTTAGTAGTGGATGTTAGTAGTTAGTGGTATCAGTGAATACCATAGAATTATAGGGATGAAAGTTCTCATATTTATCTCTCTTTTTCTGGGGAGAAATAGATCCAAACTGGGCATCAGCAACCCACCACACCTATGCCAGAGGAGATGGCATAGGAGATGGTGACGGTGATGCTGATGATGTCAACAGTAAAAGGTACCTGTTATTCTGAGCCTGCTATGTGCCCATCGCCATGCAAAGGGCTTTAGAAACATGATTTCCCCTAAATCTTCACATTGGCCCTTTCACATCACGCCATTTTGCAGACAAGGAAACTGAAGCTGATGTAGTCTTTGTTTGCCTCTTTGCAGACACGTGTCCCAAAGCAGCCTTCAGTCCCTTCAAGGCCAGTGTGGGGGGAGGCCCCCACAGTGCTCCCAGCCATGTTGGAACCCCTAGCCCCATAGTTAGGCTGACCTTGGTGTTAGAAAAAGATGTTTGATATCAAAGAGTTTGAAGTGAGGATCCTCTGAGATCATTACATTTCGGGGTGGGGGAGGTTTACTTTAGTGTAGTTAACATACAGTGTTAGATTAGTTTCAGGTGTACAACTCTGTACATCACCCCGTGTTCATCATGATAAGTGTACCCTTTAATCCCCATCACCTATTACTTCCCCCATCCCTTTGGTAAACATCAGTTTATTCTCTATAGTTAAGAGTCTGTTTTTTGGTTTGTCTCTTTTTTATTTTGTTCATACGTTTTGTTTCTTTTTTTTTTTTTTAAGATTTTATTTATTTATTTGAGAGAGAAAGAGGAGCAGAGGGGGAGGGAGAGGGTAAGCAGACTCCGCACTGAGCACAAAACCTGTTGTGGGACTCGATCCCAGGACCCCAAGATCATGACTTGAGCTGAAACTAAGAGCCCGACACTCAACCGACTGAGCCACCCAGGTGCCCTCATAGGTTTTGTTTCTTAAAGGAATTTAAGAATGAATGAATGAAATCATATGGTATTTGTTTTTTTCCGACTGGCTTATTTTGCTTAGCCTTATACTCTCTAGCTCCAAACATGTTGCAAATGGCAAGATTTCATTCTTTTTAATGACTGAATAATATTCATATATATATATATATATATATCACATTTTCTTTGTCCATTTATCTATCAATAGACACCTGGGCTGCTTCCATACCTTGGCTATTGTAAATAATGCTACAATAAACCTAGGGGTGCACACATCATTTCAAATTAGTGTTTTCAGGGGGTTTTTTGGGTAAATACCCAATAGTGGAATTACTGGATCATAAGGTAATTCTATTTTTAATTTTTTGAGGATACTTCATACTGTCTTCCACAGTGGCTGCACCAGTTTGCATTCCCACAACAGTGCACAAGAGTTCCTTTTTCTCCACATCCTCACCAACGCTTCTTGTTTCTTGTTTTTTTTGTTTTTTTTAAAGATTTATTTATTTTTAGAGAGAGAGAGAGTGCAGAGAGGTGAGGGGCAGAGGGAGAGGGAGAGAAAGAATCATGAGCAGACTTCCTGCTGAGCATGGAGCCCGATGCAGGGCTCAATCGCACCACCCTGAGTTCATGACCTGAGCTGAAATCAAGAATCAGACACTTAACCGACTGAGCCACCCACACACCCCTATTTCTTGTGTTGTTCATTTTAGCCATTCTGACAGGTGTGAGGTGAAATCTCATTGTAGTTTTGATTTGTATTTCTCCGATGATGAGTGATGAGCATCTTTTCATGTGTCTGTTGGCCATCTGGATGTCTTCCTTGGAAAAATGTTCATGTCTTCTTGCCCATTTTTAAATTGGATTTTTTTTTTCTGGTGTTCCATTCTTTATATATCTTAGATACCCACCTTTTATCGGATATGTCATTTGCTAACATCTTCTCCCATTCAGTAGGTTATCTTTTAGTTTTGTTGATTGTTTTCCTTTGCTGTGCAGACGTTTTTTTATTTTGATGTAGTCCCAATAGTTTATTTTTGCTTTTGCTTCCTTTGCCTCAGGAGACATTATCTAGAAAAATATTGCCACAGCCGATGTCAAAAAGACAACTCCTGTGTTCTCTTCTAAGATTTTTGTGGTTTTAGATCTTTAATCCCTTTTGAATTTATTTTTGGGTATGGTGGAAGAAAGTGGTCCAGTTTCATTCGTTTGCATGTGGCTGTCCAGCTTTCCCAACACCATTTGTTGAAGACACTGTCTTTTTGCATTGATTAATTGACTATATAATTGTGGGTTTATTTCTGACTCTCTATTCTGTTCTATTGATCTATGTGTCTATTTTTGTGCCAGTGACATACTGTTTTCATTACCCAGCTTTGTGGTAGATCTTGAGCTCTGGGATTGTGATACCTCCAGTTTGGTTCTTCTTTTTCAAAATTGCTTTGGCAATTCAGGGTCTTCTGTGGTTCCACACAAATTTTAGGATAATTTGTTCTAGTTCTTTTTTTTTTTTTTTTTAAGATTTTACACATTTGTCAGAGAGAGAGAGAGAGAGAGAGAGAGCACAAGCAGGGGGAGTGGGAGAGGGAGAAGCAGGCTTCCCGCGGAGCAGGGAGCCCGATGCGGGGCTCGATTCCAGGACCCTGGGATCATGACCTGAGCCGAAGGCAGATGCTTAACCGACTGAGCCACCAGGCATCCCAGTTTGTTCTAGTTCTGTGTAAAATGCTGTTGGCATTTTGATAGAGATTGTATCAGATGTATAGAATGCTTTGGGTAGTATGGACATCTGTTCTTCTGCTCTGTGAGCCTGGAATATTTTTCCATTCATTTGTGCCGTCTTCAATTTCTTTCATCCGTGTTTTATAGTTTTCAGAGGACAGGTCTTTTACCTCCTTGGCTAGGTTTATTCCTAGGTATCTAATTATTTTTGGTGCAATTGTAAATGGGACTGTTTTCTTAATTTCTCTTTCTGCTACTTCATTATTCGTGTATAGAGAGATGTCATCACATTTTAAAACAGAAGTTTGTTGGCTCAAATAACTCTTCTGTGGGTAGGAAGTATGGGAAGGTATTTTGAGGCCCAGGTACAGCCCTGCTTCCATTTCCTCAGCCTGCATCACAAGAAGAGGAGTCAGAGCCTCGGTTTTCCTGAAAGATGACAACATTCCCTGATGTCTGACTACTATCGAGGAGAGGCACCCCCACAGTTTTTAAAACTCCTTCAGTATCTGTGGTCATTACTGATTTTTACCTGCCCTTTGTAAGAAAGTACATTCATTATAAAAAGCATCTTAGCAAATCAAACTTTGCTAAAACAGCTAAATAGTAATATGACTCAAGTTGACAGTGCCTTTCCCCATGTATGTATGTATGCAGACGCTACATTCATGTTGTTGAACTGAATTTGCTTCCCACAGAAATTAAATATTAAAGACAGGAAAGCAAGATGCAGTGGGTGATATCAAGGAGGCAGGGAAGAAACCCTCCACCTCTGCAAAAATCATTCCAAGAAATAGTGAACATGGGCTAAAAAGTATATGGGACACTCTTAACTAAAATCAAGTTTATGGGGCGTCTGGGTGGCTCAGTCGGTTAAGCATACAACTCTTGGCTTCTGCTCAGGTCATGATCTCAGGGTCCTGGGATGGAGCCCTGGTTCCCCTCTCCCTTTCCCTCTGCTCAAGCACTTTCTCTCTCTCTCTCTCAAACAAACAAATAAATCTTACCAAAAAATAAAATAAAATCAATCTAGGCTCAGGACATATGGGCAAATAGGCAGCCAGCTGGCAGAAAGAGCTCAGAGGGCTTAAGGAATCAGGAAGTACAAGAGGAATGTTTTCAAAGTGGAAACTGCGTTTTTCTGTTTTGCTTATCTATATTTTCTGATTTTTCTCTCAGGAGCTAATGTTGCCTCTGTGATCAGAGAACAACAGCAATAAACTCCTCTTGGGAAAACTGAAAAGGACGTGCCAAAGGAGCTGAGGGTTCAGGCTGAAGGGGCCTGCAGCCATGTCCAGGTCCCAGAGTTGGCAATTGTAGGCTCAATCCTCTTCATCCTCTGCCTTCTTAGTACATTCAAGGAGTTGAGGTGACCAAAAAAGGTTGGGGAACTGGAAACCTACTTGAGTAGGACTTTCTTTGTTTAATGATCAACATTGTGGTTGTGAGTTTTTAAAAAAATACTGCTGCCAGGCCCTTCCCCCAGAGGCCCTGCTTCAGTGGGTCTGGGGTGGGGTCCAGATGTTATTTGGAAACTGCCCAGGTGAGAATTATTGTTTGATGGGGATGGAGTTTCTGTTTGGGAAGATGAAGTTCTGGAGATGGACAGTGGTTGTGGTTGTACAACTTTGTCAATGTACTCAGTTGTCACTGTCTTATACACCTACAAGGAGTGGAATGGTAAAGGCTGTGTTATGTATATTTTACCACAATAAACACCCCCTCACACACACCTCCCGTGATCACTCCCTGCAGCCAGTGTGAGGACCAGGGTTGAGACTCCGGCTCACCCTGTGTCAAGCCCCAGGTAAATTCTTTACAGGGTTTTTCTCATCCGATCCTCAGGGCAACCCTATAGGCAGCTACTCTGAGCAACTCCATTTCATATGAAAAGGAGGCTCAGAGGCCTTAAGTGGCCTAAAGCCTCACAGTTAGTAAGTGGCCAGATCCAAATCCATGTTTACAATTTACTAAGTGGACTACAATCTCACTGCCATTAAACCTAACCAGAGGGTGACAATCAGCAGGGACCTTTCATCTCAAGTGACTTTAATAAAGTTAACAAGGACCTTTCTCCCCTTCTCCTCCTCCTTCTCTTCCTCTTTCTCCCTCTTCTCCTTTTTATTAAACACACTGTATTCATCCTGAGCTTGGAACAGCTTCCAGTTGAGTTTTACAGCTGGCAAAGCAGGAGCCACTTATCATGCCTTTCTGTACCGTGGGCCAAGGTTGAGCTTCACTGAAAACTATGCAATATATTTGCAATAAATCTACTTTTGTTTTGGTGCCACTGCAAATACTGAGGCTCACACCAAAAGTGAGGAATTTGAAGATTATTATTTTTAATAGCCAAGGCTATCACCGTAACGACGAGATACTAGCAAATCGCCCAGGCCCAGATGGGAGGACAGTGGAACATGGAGGGAGGGAACAGAGAGGAACTGAGGCAGATGCCTCCTCTTCTGGTCTGGGTTCTTGAGCAAGTGTTGTTTTCCATCAGCCTGCACTTTGCCATCCCCCTCCTTCCAGCTCCCTGGAATTCAGAGTGATTGTTGAATCTGGCTGGCAGAGCCGCGGGCTTGGGGGAGGTTCCAACGCTTACATGTTTCAGAAATGAATTTCAGCGGAACAGCTATCTCTCAGTCTGGCTAAGCAGGGCTTTTGCATCTTTTTTTAAATTTTTAAATTTTTAAATTTTTTTTAAAGATTTTATTTATTTATTTGACAGAGAGAAACACAGCGAGAGAGGGAACACAAGAAGGGGCAGTGGGAGAGGGAGAAGCAGGCTTTCCGCCGAGCAGGGAGCCCAATGTGGGGCTCGATCCCAGGACCCTGGAATCATGACCTGAGCCAAAGGCAGACGCTCAACGACTGAGCCACCCAGGCGCCCCTGCATCTTTTTTTTTTTAGAAATGAACTTCTTAGTCTGGGGAGCTGGTGGATCCCTTCTCAGAATATTTTCTTTTCTTTTCTTTTCTTTTTAAGATTTTACTTATCTATTTGACAGAGAGAGACACAGCGAGAGAGGGAACACAAGCAGGGGGAGTGGGAGAGGGAGAAGCAGGCTTCCCGCGGAGCAGGGAGCCAGATTAGGGGCTCGATCCCAGGACCCTGGGACCATGACATGAGCCGAAGGCAACACTTAACTTACTGAGCCACCCAGGTGCCCCTCAGAATATTTTCTAATGCATGAAATAAAATACATATGATTACAAAGGAAACCAATTTTATTGAAATATGATTATCAAATACTTTAAAAATCTGATGATATAGTAACACATGTTTTTCTCTACCCATGCATTAAGATCCGATGGCAGATCTAACAACTTCCATAGTGAAGAAGTAGTAATGACCATAAATGGTATTTCAAGAATAACTACAATTGTCATGTGATAGGAAAAATCTGTAATTTCTACTGAAGACAAAGACACAGGTTCTGCTAATACTACTGAGAATGCTGCGTACATTCATAAAGGAAGGAAATGCTAAATTTCAGTTAGAAGTTAGAGAAAATAAAGATGTAACTTTTCCTTACCCAAGTTCACAAACCCCTTAGCTCTACCCACAGACTTTTTGGGCTCTCTGAAGCTCAGGTTCAGAACCCTAGACTAGTATCCCCTACACGAAGTATCCCCCACAGGAAGCCTGATAAAAGGCTTGACGTAGCATTACATGTTAGCAGTGATCACAACATACATCACATCATTAGGTTTCCTTCTTTTTTTTTTTTTTTTTAAAGATTCTATTTATTTATTTGAGAGAGAGAATGAGAGACAGCACAAGAGGAAAGAGGTCAGGGCGCCTGGGTGGCTCAGTTGGTTAAGCGACTGCCTTCGGCTCAGGTCATGATCCTGGAGTCCCTGGATCGAGTCCCGCATCGGGCTCCCTGCTCAGCGGGGAGTCTGCTTCTTCCTCTGACCCTCCCCCCTCTCATGCTCTCTCTATCTCATTCTCTCTCTCAAATAAATAAATAAAATCTTTAAAAAAAAAAAAAGAGGGAAAAGGGTGAAGCAGACCCCCCGCTGAGCAGGGAGCCCAATGTGGGACTCGATCCCGGGACTCCGGGATCATGACCCGAGCAGAAGGCAGTCGCTTAACCGACTGAGCCACCCAGGCACCTGCATTAGGTTTCCTTCTAATGGACCGAACCAAGGGGGATACTTCCACAGCCACCCGTGCAGGTGCTCCTTCCTGTTATAAGGTGAGCCCACCGCTCCTGGACTCCCATTCTTCTCTCCGCCCTTTTTATCATGAGAATTTTCAAACGTACAGAAAAGTTAAGAGAATTGTACAGTGACCACCAATATACCACTATCTGCATCAATAGTTCTCAAATTTTAGCACACATCAGAATCACCTCAAAGGCTTGTTAAAATACACACGGCTGTGCCTCACTCCCATAGTTTCCGATTCAGTGGGTCCGGCCTGAAAAATGTTCATTTCTAACAAGTTTCTAGGTGATGTTGAGGCTGCCAGTTCCCAGGCATCACTTTGAGAACTGCACGCCCTGGTTCTACTATGTTTGTGTTATCACACGTCTATCCACTTATCCATCCAATTTTTTCTTAGAGAGAGAGAACAGGGGAGAGGGGCAGAGGGAGAGGGAGAGAGAATCTTAAGCAGGCTCCACGCCCAGCATGGAGCCCACTGTGGGGCTCAATCCCACAATCCTGACATCATGACCTGAGCCAAAATCAAGAGTTGAATGCTTAACCAACTGAGCCACCCAGGCGCCCTAGATCCTTCCAATTTTCGGATTCATTTCAAAGTAAGTTGCAGGTGCCTGGGTGATAGACACTGGGGAGGGTATGTGCTATGGTGAGTGCTGTGAATTGTGTAAGACCGTTGAATCACAGATCTGTACCTCTGAAACAAATAATACATTATATGTTAAAAAAAAAAAAGAAGAAGAAGAAGAAGATAGCAGGAGGGGAAGAATGAAGGGGGGGAATCTGAGGGGGAGACAAACCATGAGAGACTACGGACTCTGAAAAACAAACTGAAGGTTCTAGAGGGGAGGGGGGTGGGAGGATGGGTCAGCCTTGTGATGGGTATTAAGGAGGGCAGGTTCTGCATGGAGCACTGGGTGTTATATGCAAACAATGAATCATGGAACACTACATCAAAAACTAATGATGTAATGTATGGTGATTAACATAACATAATAAAAAAAATTTTTAAAAAAGTAAGTTGCAGTAATCAGTACATGTTATCCCTGAACACTTTGAAGATGCATATCAACTAGACTCCAGTATTTGTACATGGACTTTTTTTTTAAAGTTATGTCCAGTGTGGGGCTTAAACCCATGACCCCAAGATCAAGTCACATGCGTGGAGCCATGTCTGAGCCAACCAGACACTCCCTCATGGACTTTTTTTTAAAGTAAAATTTACATACAGTGAAATGTGAACTGTGCAGTCTTTTTCTTCCTCGAGTTTATTGAAATAGAATTTACATATAGTAACATTTGCTCTTTATAGTATATAGTTCTATGGGTTTGACAGATACCTACAGTTAGGCACCCCAATCATGATGCAGAACACTTTCCTTGATATAAAATGTCTCTTCACGCCCCTACATGGTACACACCTTTCCCAACCTCTAGCCCCTGGCAGCCACTGATCTATTTTCTACCTAATAGTTTTGCCTTTTTCAGAGTGTCATAGAAATGGCATCACAAAACATGACACCTTTTCAGTCTGAGTTCTTCACTTAGCATGCTACACTTGAGATTCAACCATATTATTAGTAATTCCTTTTATTTCTGAGCAGTACTTTACTGCTGACAACTTGCTGTTGGCTGGACAGTCTCAGAATTAAATTTGAAGTTGATTGGCACACACAATTGCACTGAAGTATTTGGAAGTAAATTCCAGATATCTAAAAACCTGCCTTCATGAGGACATTGTGCGCTGGATGTCAGCTTTTATAATGATCTACACTTCACCTTCCCTGGGCCTTACTAATGTTTTCTACTCTATAACCCATGATTTCCTTAAAGTGACTTAATGAATTCTGGCGCTTTGTTCCCTCCCTTGGTCTTCTCCTAGAAACTCTTAGGACAAGAGTCCCCCAAGATTCCATGGGCAGCCAGCAGTGTTGGATGCATGAAATTTGGATCCCCCCCCCCACACACATAATTATAACATTACCCTACTCTTAGGCCAATTTCTCCTTCAGGCCAGTACAACCTTCTTTTTCTTCTTCTTTCTTTTTATTTTTTTTAAAGATTTTATTTATTCATTTGAGAGAGAGGGAGAAAGAGAGCACTAGCAGGGTGGGGAGGGGGAGAGGGAGAAGCAGACTTCCCGCTGAGCTCAATCCCAGGGTCTTGAGATCATGACCTGAGCTGAAGGCAGATGCTTAACCAACTAAGCCACCCAGGCGCCCCTCTTCTTTTTTCTTTAAAGGCTCTATTTTTAAAAAAAGCAGTTTTAGGGTCACAGTAAAATTGAGAGAAAGGTGCAGAGATTTCCCATATACCCCCTACCCTATGCAGACACAGTCTTCCCCACTATCACCATCCCCACCAGAATGATACATTTGCTACAGTTGATGAACCTACACTGACACATCATAATCCCCCAAAGTCCACAGCTTACATCATGGCTCACTCTTGGTGCTGTACATTCTATGGGTCTAGATAAATGTATAATGACTGGCATCCACCATTCCAGTATTATACAGAATAGTTTCACTGCCCTAAAAATCCCCTGTGCTTTGCTTATTCATCCTTCCCACCTCCACCAACCCCTGGCAATCCCTGATCATTTTACAGTCTCCATGGTTTTGCCTTTTCCAGAATGTCATATAGTTGGAATCACAGTATGTAGCCTCTTCAGATTGGCTTTTTTTCACTTAGTAATATGCATTTAAGTTTCCTCCATGGGTTTTCAGGGTCTGATAGCTTTTTTTTTTTTTTTTTTAAAGTACTGAATAACATTCTGATGTCTGGATGTATCAGTGTTTGTTTACCCATTCACCTACTGAGAGACATCTTGGTTGCTTCTGAGTTTTGGCAATTATAAGTAAAACTGCTATAACTATCCACATGCAGGTTTTTGTGCGGATATAGGTTTTCAGCTCCTTTGGATAAACACCAAGAAGTGCAGTTGCTGAAGCTGATGGCAAGAGTATGTTTAATTTTTGAGAAACTGCCACGTTATCTTCCAAAGTGGCAGGACCATTTGCATTCCCACCAGCAGTGAACGAGAATTCCTGTTGCTCCACATCTTTGTCAATATTTGGTGTTGTCAGTGTTCTGGACCTGGACCATTTTAATAGGTGCATAGTGGTATCTCATTGTTGCATTTCCCTGATGACATATGTTGTGGAGCATCTTTTCATATGCTTATTTGCCAACTCTATATCTTCTTTGGTAAGGGGTCTGTTAAGGTCTTTGACCCCCTTTTTAATAGGATTGTTTGTTTTCTTATTGCTGACATTCTTCTTTTTAACTTGGGAATTTTAATTCAATTATTTTGTTGAAAATGTCTCTAGAATAGCACTATCCAAAAAAAAATATGTAGCAAATCATACAAATATTTTCTAGTTAACCACATTAGGAAAAGGAAAAAAGGGAAATTGATTTTAACAATATATTTTATTTAACCCAAATTATTATTTTAACATGTCATCAACATTAAAAATTTATTAATGAGATATTTACTTTCTGTATTTTGTACTGTTTTTAAAATTTGGTGTGTATTTTAACTTGCAGCACAACTATAATAAAATTCAGACTAGCTACATTTTGAATGTTCAGAAGTCACATGTGGCTAGTGGTTACTATATTAGACATTGTAAGTGTAGAAGTAACCATTAACCAGGATCCCCATGACTGAGAGGAAAAAGTTGAGCTGTGGATGACAATAATAGTAATAATAATATTTTAGAGCAGGTTTTGGTTTGCAGAGATTTCCCCAGACATTATCTCATTCAGTCCTTGTAGCAACCCTGAGAGATCATTATTTTCACCATCATTGTTTTGCAATGAGAAAATTAAGGCTCTGAGAGGTGAGAATGTCTTTCCCAACAGTGCTCTGGGAGTAGGAGGGAGTAGGTGAGACAGCCCGCTTTTTCTCCCCTGAGACATCTCATCCTCATTCAACCTCCCGTTAAGCAGACCCTACAATCTGGGTGTCACTGAGGAACATGAAAGCAAGTGAGGTTACTTCTTCAATCATTCTGGATAATAACACCCCAAGAGGGAATGTTCACATTAAAATGATAAAAGGCCAGTAGCTCTCAAAGTTCAATGCTCCTAAGAGTTTCCTATATGAGCTTACTTTAAATGAAGATTCCTGGTCCCCAAACCCTGACATTCTTATTCGGTAAGGCAAGAATCTACATTTTTATCAAGAGCTCCAGGATCCTGAGAGAGGTAGTCATCTATGGCCCATGAGTTTCCATACATGGCCTGCAAGAATGTGCAGGACCTTGAAATAAGAGTCCTGCTTAAGAATTGACATTCATGGGGCGCTTCGGTGGCTCAGTTGTTAAGTATCTGCCTTCAGCTCAGGTCATGATCCCAGGGTCCTGGGATCGAGCCCCACATCGGGCTCCCTGCTCCGCGGGAAGCCTGCTTCTCCCTCTCCCATTCCCCCTGCTTGTGTTCCCTCTCTCACTGTATCTCTCTCTGTCAAATAAATAAAATCTTTAAAAAAAAAAAAAAAGAATTGACATTCATTTCAGAAAGTTGTTTGACCTCAGGCAACTCAAGAATCCCAGAAAAGCGGTATGTTCACAAAGTAGAATACTGGAGTTATGAAACATGCTATAGAAGATTCAACGATATGTTGTTTGTTATGCATTGCATTAAAAAAAGTTATTAGATTTGTGCACTTTTTTCTGTAGGATGTTATATGTCGATGAAAAGTTTTATAGAAAAGATTATCAAATAAATGTTACAGCATCATGCCTTATCTGCATGTATTTATTTATGTGTATTTATATGTAAATGCGTATCCACAGAAAATGAATGAAAAACACTAGAATATTCTCAGTGCTTACCGCTACCTGACAGGTTCATGGATAATTCTTAAAATTTCTTCTTTCACCTTGATTTTTTCCCTGAATTTTGTGCAATTAACATGTGCTGTGTTTGCAAAAAAAAATAATGAACAATTTAAAGCAATACCTTATAAAAAGCAGTCTTGAAAGATAAGCCCAATGAATAGTCACTTCATCCTATAAATGAAGTCTTAGGAAAAGATTATTTTTGTTAGCTTTTTAAAAAATTCCATGTTTTCTCGCTGGGTGTATAAATGCATACCATTCATTCTCCATATACTTGCGCCATTACTGTAAAATTGAAAACATTAGCTGTCAGGTCCTCTTCTAGGCTGGGAACTCGTTAAAGGAGAGTTTTGGTCCACTGGGCACTGACAAGGTGCCAGGCACTTTGCATCTCGATGCCACTGAACCTGTTGAAGGTGATGAAAGTGCCGCCGCTCCAAGTTGTAGGGACCAGGGCAGGGCGGGGAACCGCCTCCAGCTCATGTGACATCAAAGCCCAGGGAGGCACCGGAGGGCCCCAAGTAACTCTGAAACCTAAGAGGTGGTATAAAACAACACTCGTTGCTTTAATAAGTAAGTGGATCTGCACCCAACCCAAGGTTTTTCTCTGTTGAAGATGGATAGCGTCAGAGTGCACGGATTGACAATTTCAAGGGAGCCATCCGGGTATGTGAATGTATTTACACATATGTATTTTTATATTTACAATACATATATTTTCTAGAAATTGAAAGCCTTTTTAAAGGACCCCCCCACCCAGGGGCGCCTGGGTGGCTCAGCCGTTTAGCATCTGCCTTCAGCTCAGGTCATGGTCCCGGGGTCCTGGGATCGAGCCCCACATGGGGCTCCCTGCTCAGCGGGAAGCCTGCTTCTCCCTCTCCCACTCCCCCTGCTCGTGTTCCCTCTCTCAATGTGTTTCTCTCTGTCAAATAAATAAATAAAATCTTTAAAAATAAATAAATAAAATAAAAAATAAAGACCCCCCCAAAAAAAAAGTGTTTTAGGGCAACGTGTCTGGCTTCCGGCAAGTGCCAATACAGCCTTCCATTGGGCAGGCCTTCCTTTGCTGAGGGTCCTGTCCGGCTGCCTCACTGGATGGTTCCTGGTATACTGGGAAGACCGCAGGTGGGCGGGATTGGAGTCTGGCTTGTGTGGTGTTGGGCCACTTTGTCACCTATGACACCTTGGTAAAGCATTCGCAAGTGAAGCTACCAGGAGTCGCCCTCAGCCGAGCGCCCTGGAGGGACAAGGGCAGGACACCGCCCTCTGCATCCCCCTCAGGCCCCCGAGGGTCCTCGTCTGAAAAAAAAAAAGAAGAAGAAGAAGAAGAGGGAAGAACAGTGGTGTTTACTTCACAAGGTTTTTGCGAGCCTTACCTGAAATCATTCATGTGAAGGACCGAGGTAACACCGGCCGGGAGGAGGCCCAAGGCCTGTTGTGGTTAACGCTGCGGCTGCTGCTGCAGGAACTGTGTTATCAGTGGATGAATGAATAAAACGGAGGGAATGTTTGAACAAAGGACTTTGCCAGAAGATCTCGGCCCTGTGGCTGTCCAGCCACCAGCTCTTAAGAGAGCAGGGAGGGGAAAGCGTGTGAGCCCACACCCTCTGGGCTCATGCCATGCATTTCCCAGCCCACGTCTCCTCTCAGTGGCTCCCCACAAAACCCGGTGGCTGATTTTGCAAAGCCTACCAGCAGGTTCTAGCATCCACTCCCATTTTAGCTTTCTCCTCTCCCTATCTATTTTGTGCCACCCCCCACTTGCTGGGCAGGATTCGCCTGTAGGCCAGGATCAAAGATTATGGGAAAGGAGTCTTGATGTTCACAAGGGGCCCTATGCCCCATCTGGCAGGTGGTGTGGAAAAGTCAGTGGTGTGCGAATGGCAAACAGAGCTGGGGAGAAGAGGAAAAGGAACCCCCACGATCCTCCCACAGCGAGGGGAGTAGGCGAAGCGCACGTGAACCTCACAAGGCCACAGAAGCTGAAGGACTGGAATTACCTCAGGATAAAACAAACATAAAGAGAACAGGAAAGAATTGTGCAAAAGTGACTAAGCTATGTCAGTCACGGCATAATTGCCAGAAAGATTCTAGGCTTTCTGATTAAAAAAAAAGAAAAGCAACTATTCCTCCCATTCTGCACAGAGGGAGGTTGCATTTCATTTAACAACAGGATACAAAAATAAACTTTAAAGAAGAAAAAAAAAAAGACACTCTAGAAGCATGAATGAGGTCAAGCCCCACTTCCAAGGGAAGCCCTTCCTCGCTGCAGAGTTGGGAGATGGTGGAGGCTAAGATGGATTTCCCATCATGGGAGAGGAGGGGCCCTCTGGGAGGTGACCGGCTCCTCTTGGCTTAGTCAAGAGGCCTTTTGTCCCAAGAAAGCTGGGCCAATCCCTTAATGCAGGAAAGTTTCAGTGGTGGAGAATTAAAGTGAATAAAAGAGCATCTTACAGAAAGATGTGCTCTGTTGGCATGAGCCAGAATTGTATTGTGACTGAGATATTCTTTTTTTTTTTTTAAAGATTTTATTTATTTATTCATGAGAGATAGAGAGAGAGAGGCAGAGGGAGAAGCAGGCTCCCTGCAGAGCAGGGAGCCCGATGCGGGACTCGATCCCAGGACCCTGGGATCATGACCCGAGCTGAAGGCAGATGCTTAACCAACTGAGCCACCCAGGCGTCCCTTGACTGAGATATTCTTAAGCAGCTTTAGACATTAGTGAAATCATTAACCTGAAAGAAAACGTATCTAAGAAGTCACGTTTCCAGGGAAGTATCCTCCCCTCACACACAGGTTTCCACACATTTCTGACATTTAAATTTCAGAAATTCGTTTTTTCTTGTTTTTTTTTTTTTTTTAAGATTTTATTTATTTATTTGACAGAGAGACAGATAGCGAGAGCAGGAACACAAGCAGGGGGAGTGAAAGAGGGAGAAGCAGGCTTCCCGTGGAGCAGGGAGCACGATGCGGGGCTCGATCCCAGGACCCTGAGATCATGACCCGAGCTGAAGGCAGACGCTTAACGACTGAGCCACCCAGGTGCCCCGTTTTTTCTTGTTTTAAGGTAATACTTCTGCTATAGGTTGAATTGTGCCCCCACAAAAAAAGATATGATGAAATCCTAACCCCCGGCACCTCAGAATATGACCTTATCTGGAAACAGGGTCTTTGTAGAGGTTATTGGGTTACAATGAGGTCATGAGGGTGGGGGGCAGCTAATCCACTATGACTCATGTTCCTATAAAAAGGGGAGATTTGGACACAGACGTGCACCAAGGAGAACGCCATGTGAAGCTGAAGATGGAGATCGGGTTGATGCATCTACAAGCCAAGGAACGCCAAAGGCTGCCAGCAAACCACCCGAAGCCTGGGGAGACGCCTGGCACAGATTCTCCCTCGCAGTCTTTAGAAGGAACCAACCTTGCCAGTCTTGATCTTGGACTTCCAGCCTCTACACCTGGAGACAATGGTGGTCTGTGCGGGTGATGCTTTGTTCTTGCAGCCCTAGGAAACCAACACAACTTCGTTCAATTTTGTTGTTGTAATGGTAATATTTGCTCATTGTAAAACATTTCAGAAAATGAGAAAAAGTACAAGGGAGAAAAACTAACGTGACCAGGGCTCCTATCACGGGAGATTTTCTCCTGTCTGCATGCAGCAACTCCTCACAGAGACAGCCAGGTGCGGGGCTACACCCCAAGGAAGGCATGAGGCAAGACCAGCGCTCCAAGAGGTAAACATGCAGCAAAAAGCCAGGGGGTGGTCAATGCTGTGCGGAAAAATAGGAGTGGGAGTAGATGACGGATACGGCAGTAACATTTTGGCTTGGGAGTTCGGGAAAGGTTTCTCTGAAGAAATGGCATTTGAGGGAGGAAACTTGAAGGAAAGGAGAGATGAGCCATGTGAATTTTTGAGAGAAAAGCATCAAGTGTGAGGATTTCTTTGGCGTGTTCAAGAAACAGTGAGAAGAAAGAAAGGAGGGGAGGTCAGTGAGGTAGGTGGGGTCACATTTTGTTCTATTTGTGATGGGAAGTCACTGGAGGGTGAGGAAGGGACGGAGGGGTCCTGGCTGCCAAGGTTCCCCCTGGCTGCTGGGGGAGAACAGGCTGGGGGGTAAAGGGGATCCCCGGGAGACACAGCAGGAGGTGCTACCTAGGCAGTGCAGGCAAGAGACCCCCACAGTGTTGGAACCGCACCCTGCGCGCGATCATGAGTTTCAGACTGGGGGCACGTGTATCCCTTAATATTCAGTAAACAAATAGTCTTCTGGAAGTGTATCTTTTTAATTATCTTTTTTAAAAACAAAAATTTTGGTTCCTACTATATATGCAGGATTATGTTATGTGGTTTATTTGGTTTGGGTTTTGACTGGTATGACTTTTTTGGTGAGCCCATGCTTGCTTCTGATGATCTTGCCTTTCCTTTTCCTTTTCTCTCTCTTTCTTTCTCTCTCCTTTTTCTTTCTTCTTTCTTTCTTCTTTCTCTTTCTTTCTTTATCTCTCTCTCTTCCTTCCTTCTATCCTTCTTTTTTACTTTATCTTGTTTATTAGTAAAATGTAAGTAAAGTACCTAACTCTTAGGTGCATAGCTCGGTGCAGGTTTACCTATGTGTCCACCTGTGTAGTCACCGTCCAAGCCAAGATAGGAAACACTTCCAGCAACCCGCACCCCGCCCAGCTTCTGTGTCTTGATTTGTTTAGATTTAGGAATAGAGCACGAATATGTCTCATGTCAGTCAATACAGACCTACAAAATTATTTTCAGTTTTTGTATGGTATTCCATTTTATTTAATGGATGTTTCATCATTTCCATAACTACTGTAATATTTACATTTTTTCCAATTTTTAAGGTTTTATAAATCACCCCATAATGGCCGTTCTCACAAATACATCTTATCTCATTTGTCTAACTATTCCTTCTAGGAGGTAGGATTGCTGAATCAAAGAAATAGACACGTTTTAAAAGTTGGCTACATACTGGCTAATGACTGTTCAGAAAAGTCCTACTGCTTGACCCTCTCAACAGCATGACATGCCTGTGCCCACTTCCCCACTGAGGTCCAGAGATCCAGCTTCACCAGCGTTGTTTTCACTGGTAGTTTTTTTATTTGACAGAGAGATAGAGCCAGAGAGCACAAGGCGGGGGGGAGGGGGGGGGCGGCGAGACGGAGAAGGAGAAGCAGACTCCCCACTGAGCAGGGAGCCTGACACAGGGCTCCATCCCAGGACCTGACCTGACCTGACCTGAACCGAAGGCAAATGTTTAACCGACTGAGCCACCCAGGTGCCCCTTCACTGGTATTTTATTTTATTTATTTATTTTTAAAATATTTTATTTATTTATTTGAGAGACAGAGAGCATGAGAGGGGGGAGGGTCAGAGGGAGAAGCAGACTCCCCGCCGAGCAGGGAGCCCGATGCGGGACTCGATTCCAGGACTCCAGGATCATGACCTGAGCTGAAAGCAGTGGCTTAACCAACTGAGCCACCCAGGCGCCCCCCTTCACTGGTATTTTAGAAAGGAGGTTTGAGAGCCCTTTAGAGAGAGCATTTCAAAGAGACTGTTAGACAGATGAAGGGAGAGAAACCACCACCTGTGCTGGTGGTGGGGCTCTTCGGATGGGGACCCCAGGCTGAAGGAGCCACGGTGATAGCATATCGTTTGTGTGCCATGCACAGAGTGCCTTTCTACAGACACTTGCTGAAGTGGGCAACACTATGGTTACTATTGTTGTTCCTGCTATTATTATCCTCATAAACAAATGAGAAAAAATTAAAAAGGGTGAGAGGATCAGAGTTTACCAATTGTCTCAAATGCAATACTCAGCCATTTACAGAGTCAGGACTTAAACCCAGATAGTCTGACTCACGCCCCAGGGCTTTTTCCAGTTAAGCTGAGGGCCTTTGTTCACTTTTTGTTTCCTCCTGCCTTCTTTGGTCTGTGACATATTAGGTTCTAGGGTGAGTGGGTGTGAATGAGCCTGGAATATTTTCCTGTGCTAAGCAGGAAGAACTGACTTGATTTCTCCGGTTAAGTAAAAAAAGTCCGGGATGGAACTGAAAGCTCCCGTCGACCAAAGAAAGGACAGTTTGAGCAACAAGGAATTTCACTGCATTGGATGGAAACACTTTAAAACTGTCTACATTTACGAATTCAAAAGGGTACTAAAAACAGGAATGGTAACACCCTCGTTGGTCACCTTCAGAGAATGCTAGGGACCCACATTTTATTTTCAAGACTGGAAAATAAAAGGAAAGAATTAAGCATTTATTTCTCGCCATTCCAGTACGAACTATAGTACTGGGTAACCAGAAAGGGATAAGGGGAGACTTCTATTTACAAAGTATTGCAGCTAATGAAGAAATGAAGAAAACAAGGTAGAGTATCAGCACTGTATGACCCTTTTACGGGCTCTAGTCAAGAAGCATCAATGGCTGATAAACACACAAAAAGACAGATAAACATACATTGCGTGTGAAAGTACACACCACCACCTGTGAAGTCTTCTTGCCAAAAATGTAAAGCTTAAATCTGATCCCACATCTAAATCTAACCACCAATTTTTGGGAAATATAGGGGACAGGGAAAACTTGCTGAGTGACATTACATGGGGCTGCAGTGAGAAACACTACCCGCTTTCTTCATCAAAAATTTGCAAAAAGAAAAAGAGCTGGAAGGGGACTTTATGGATTAAAAGAGAAACAAGTTGGTGAATTTTATGTTGTACAAATTATACCTCAATCAAGCTGCCCTAAAAAACGAATTAAGAAGTATATCAGCCAGGAGACATATAGCTCTTATTTGGATCCTAATTAGAAGAAGAAGAAATTGTGCAAAAAAATTAAAGTTCTGTGAGACAATCAGGAATTTGAACACTGACTATTTATTTGATAATATTAAGAAATTAATGCTTAAAACGATTTCAGGTGTAATATTGGTATTATGGTTATATTTTAAAAGAAGAATCTTATCTCTTAGTGATACATACTGAAACATTTATGGATGAAATGATATTATTTTGGGGATTTGCTTCAATATAATCAATATAATCAGGGATGGGGAAAGTAGGTGGGGTATAAATGAAACAAGATCTGCTCCTAGATGGTAATTGTGGAATTTGGATGCGATACATGGACAGTCATCGTACTATTCTGTGGTTTGCGTATTTGAACATTTCGTGATAAAAACTTTTTTTAAAAGTATGTATTTAAGTATGCAAGTATGTAAAAGAACACTTACCCAACTTTGTTTAAAATTGTTTTTTTTTAAAGATTTTATTTATTTATTTGACAGAGAAAGAGTGCATGGGCAGAAGGAGAGAGAGTAGGCTTCCCGCTGAGCAGAGAGCCCAACCCTGGGATCACGACCTGAGCTGAAGGCAGAAGTTTAACCGACTGAGCCATGCAAGCGCCCCTGTTTAAAATGTTTTAAAAAATTAGAGAAACCAAAATGCAGGAAAGTTAATATTCTTGGTGCATCCCTGGGATGGAATACTGTGCTTCCATTACAAATGCAGATGTTCACAATATGTTATACATGATAAAAGCAGTTAATAAAGGTAGTTTTTAATTTTTTTATCATTTTATTTTTTTTCATCATGGTAAGTGTGCTCTTTAGTCCCCATCCTCTTAATTTCCCCATCTGCCCCATCCCCTCTGGTAACCATCAGTTTGTTCTCTATAGTTAAGAGTCTGTTTCTTGGTTTGCCCCTCTCTCCTTTTTTCCTCCTTTTCTCTTTTCTTTTGTTTCTTAAATTCCACATGAATGTGATCATATGGTATGATCAGTCTTTCTCTGACTGACTTATTTCACTTAGTATAATACTCTCTAGCTCCATCCATGTCATTGTAAATGGCAAAATGTCATTCTTTTATGTGGCTGAGTAATATTCCATTGTATATATATATACCACCTCTTCTTTATCCATTCATCATCTTTTAACCAGTCCTTGTTGATGGACATTTAGGTTTTTATGATTTTTCAGTATTACAAAAAATCCTGTGAGGACCCTGGGTGGTTCAGTCAGTTAAGCATTCGACTCTTGATTTCATTTCAGGTCATGATCTCAGGGTTGTGTGATCAAGCCCCATGTCAGGCTCTGCACTGAGCATGGAGCCTGCTTAAGATTCTCTCTGTCTCTCTCCTCTACCCACCCCCATTCTCTCTGTCTCTAAAACAAAACAAAACAACAACAACAAAAAAACCCAACACTGTAAAACATCTTTATGCATTCATTTTTACCTTGTTTTGTAAGTGTTTCTGTAGGATAAATTCCTGGGAATGGGACTCCTGTGCATGCAACCCCATGTTATCGTAGAAAGTGTCTGTGTGATTGTTGGGTCTGTATAGAGGCAGTATTCTGACATATAAACCCATTCTTATTAGTTCCTTTTATCCCACATTCCCTTCCATCATTAAATCCAGCCTATGAGATATGCTTACTGCCTTTGAGAGGGCTGCAACTCAAAGTTAAGAAACAAATTATCAAAATAGACTTTTGAGGCTCATGACAGAGACAGAAGCTTTGAGAGAAAATACTTTCTGAGTTACCAAAACCTAGTATGAGCGCCAAACTTTCAAAGTTTATGCCATAAACCTCTGATTCGGGAAAATTCGTGATGACATAAAAGCAAGTTGTTCTACCCAAGACGAGATTAAAGGTCACTGGGGTGAAGATGAACTTCAGAGAGATGAAGATAAGAGCCATGGAGACACACTTTGATGGTGTCTCTGAAAAGCAGCCTCACTCAGCCTGGATGAAAGCTAATAACAGCCCTGGAAAAGACTGAGGGGATCCCACAGCCCACGGAGGCCATAAGGCCCTCTGTGGAGCCCCAGGTTCCAGGCCCCAAGATGCACGAGAGTTGTATAGTGGCCTGGCTGGGTGAGGCTCCTGAGCAGATGGCCTGAGGACAGCCTCATGCCATCTTGCACACCACAGCACAGGAAAAGATTGTGGAGGTGGCTGAGAGAAGGGCCTTACCATAGCGACAAGGAAGACTCCAGAAACATGGACACTTGACCAAAGACCATGTGGGACCAGGGCCATCTGTGCTAAGGGCTAGGAATAGAACTGTGAACAAGACTTATGCAGGCCTTCCCCTCACAGAACTTGCAGACTTCCATGGATGACACCAAATAGCGGGACAATTATTACATGGGAATATAATGTAATATATTGGAATATACAGATTCCTAGAGTAAATGATATCTACACTGAGACTTAAAAACAGAATAGAAATCTGCTGGGTACAAAGTGAGTAGGATGGTCTTCAAGCAGAATGAACATAGTGCACAGGCTCAGAGACAGGAGATGGAATATTTAGGAGCCTGGCTAGAGAGGTAAGTTATGACTGGTAGGTAGGAGCCAGTTACAAAGAACTTAGAAAACCACATTAATCGATTTGTATTTTGTCCTGAAGGCCCTGGGGAGCCACTGGGAGATTACCTACCTATTTCTTTTTTTTTTTTTAATTTTTTATTGTTATGTTAATCCCCATACATTACATCATTAGTTTTAGATGTAGTGTTCCATGATTCATTGTTTGTGCATAACACCCAGTGCTCCATGCAGAACGTGCCCTCCTCAATACCCATCACCAGGCTAACACAACCTCCCACCCCCCTCCCCTCTAGAACCTCAGTTTGTTTTTCAGAGTCCATCGTCTCTCATGGTTCGTCTACCCCTCCGATTTCCCCCCCTTC
>NW_023270316.1:78604358-78631922 GCF_011800145.1 Mirounga leonina | reverse complement strand
ACTGACAGCACCATGAGTTATTTTTTATAGCAAGAACTTCACATCAGGGGCACCTCGGTGGCTAGGTTGTTAAGTGTCTACCTTCAGCTCAGGTCATGATCCTGGCGTCCTGGGATCGAGCCCCACATCAGGCTCCCTGCTCAGTGGGAAGCCTGCTTCTCCCTCTCCCACTCCCCCTGCTTGTGTTCCCTCTCTCGCTGTCTCTCTCTCTGTCAAATAAATAAATAAAATCTTCAAAAAAAAAAAAAAAGAGAGAGAGAGAGAACTTCACATCATTTAAACTAAAACCCCCAGACCAATCAAATATTTAGGATATGATAATAATAATGTCATTGAGAGTTTAAGATGACTAAGAGGCACTGAATGGCTTGCAGCAGGGAGTGCTGTGATTAGTTTTATGTATTAAACAGAGCACTTGGGGGTGCCTGGGTGGTTCAGTCAGTTAAGCATCTGCCTTTGGCTCAGGTCATGATCTCAGGGTCCTGGGATTGAGTCCTGAGTCGGGTTCCCTGCTCAGCAGGGGGTCTGCTTCTCCCTCTACCCCTCCCCTCTGCTTGTGATCTCTCTCACACACTCTCTCTCTCAATTAAATAAAATCTTTATTAAAAAAAATAAACAGAACACTTGGGCTGCTGTGTGGAGAATGGAATGTAGGGGTCCAGCCTGGAAACAGGGAGACCAGGCAGGAGGGCCAGAGACCCAAACCAGGCTCGAAACTAGAGTGACCCTAGAACCTTGTTACCCAGGCCCTGGTTTGCCTAGAACCTCCCCAAGTTTATGACTGTTGTCCTCTCTTGCCATCTGTTGGGGTGCCTTTCACCCTCAAACACATCCCAGTTTGGAGGCTCCAATAGTGGCAGTGGAGGTGGAGAGAAACCAGCTGGGATTTGAGAGCTCTTTGGGACATAGAACTTATTGAGCTTGGTGATGGGTCAGATGTAGAGGTGAGGCAGAATGACTCCCAGGGCTGTAGCATGAGAAGTGGGTGGAGAGACACAGGGCTTTTCAGGATATAAGGAGCACCTTGTACAGTGCTGGCTCCAAATCTCTCAGGTTTGCTACTTCAGCAGCCTTCCCACCTAAAGGGATTAGTAGGGGTTGGCTTTGGAAGGGAAGGGAGAGTTTTCCAGCAGAAAGAGCAAGTACAACAGTACAGAGGCAGAAGGCAAAATGTCACCTTTAGGGACATTTTGTTTTACCGGGGAAGCAGGTGTCTTGGTGTGAAGGAGAGAGGATGGGATGGTCAGGCTTTGGGGCATGGATTTTAGCAAGGCTCTGGATGTGCAGCCTGAGACTTGCCTGTGGCTCATTGTGGCTCTGTGTTAGGTTCTTACACTGGATTGTGATTGGAGGGATCATATACAATATCTTTAAAAAAAACTTCAGAGGAGGGCTTCCCATATCTCTTTTCCCCTTTTCTTTAGTAGGTAAACATCAACAACCAGAACCTTCACCAAAGATAGGATGGCAGAGCTGTCCCACAAGCCTGGACCACTACATCTATACTATTATGTGAAAAAGAAAGAAACTTCTATATTATTTAGGGCTTCGTTTTTTTAAATCTTTTCATTAGAGCAATCTAACCTCCGTACTAAGAAATAGTAGGTGTTAATAAACTTGTTTAGACACGTTAAATAGAAGTCCCTGCTTTTTACTGATATGCTGCCTTTAAATAATTCTAATCTCTTCTGTTCCCAAAGTCCTGGGCCCTCAGTTCAAAGCCTGGACTTTTACTAAACAGTCCAGGGGATGAGTTCCCCACTGAGGGCTCAGGGAAACCAGGGAACAGAACTGAGATGGAGGCCAGAATCAATCAAATGGGGACCACAGGGTTGGGATGAGCCAGGTTGCCCTTCTAAGTGTCTGTGGATTTGCTGAGCCACATTAGGGGAGGCATTGTGGAAAACTGCTCAAGTTTGGGCCTCCCTGTTAAACTCAAGAGACAAATAATTATTTAGTAATGAATGGTGAATGGGCCTCAGGAGGCTCAGGAGAAAAGCACAGATGCCCACCTCCATGTAGGACTTGCAGGGGTATGTCCCTTCTATGATGAAGGCCTCAGGGGACTGAGAGGTTTCTTAAGGGCCCCAACTAGGTACGCTCTATTTACTAGGCACCAACTGGGTGCCAGGCAATGGGTCAGGTAGGAAGAAGTACAAAGCTGAATAAAACAATGCCCCTACCATCAAATAGCTAACACTGCAGCTGGAAAACAGAAAAATCAAGAACTATAATGTGATCCCAAGGAAACTCCATATCTGTGGACAGCTCTTTCACTCCTCCTAATCCTGGGAAAGCATCCTAGGAATCCCATTCGTGCCTGGAGTGCTACCTACTGGGCTTGTGTGGGACTCAAGGATGAGATCACTGCTCTACTCTGTAAAGAAAAACCCACTTTTAGAGATAGTGCAGCCCACCCTTCAAATTCAAAGAAACACTGCACACAGCCAATACCATTAGATGTGTTGACTCTGACTTCAGATACTTGGGTAAACAAACCCGTGCTCAAGTGGAAACTAAACCTACAATCTTTCCCTGCCCTTCTAATTCATCAAAGCATCAATTCTCAGAGTCTGAGGGTCTCACAAATGTCTTCTAATGGATCTATCCCATGGTTTTGTTTACTTTGTTTATCAGAAGAACCTCCAATGGTAAGTTTTTATCTTTCATAGGCCACCTTTAAGGCAGGTCAACTTTTCAATTCATTTTGGCTTATGGAATTTTTTCCTTTTTCAGATGGTGGCCAACCAGTTCAAAAGGCTAGGGTTCTGAGGGTGGGGTGCAATTTGTATGGGTCACACCCAAGAGCAGCCTACCTTACTAATGCTATGCTTCCATCCTCGGCCCCTCCAGCCATCAAAGTAAAAGATATGAAATGCATTAAAAGACCATTTTTTCCCTTGGCTTGTAATGGATAACTAAGAAGTGTAAAAAGAAGGAGGATGCCTATAGAATTTCATACATATATGTGCATAAAATGTATACATAGAAATAAATACATATATATAAAATGTGTATTTATATATATACTCTGGCTATAGTCAGAACAATGCCAGCCTCATAATATGAGTTGGGAAGTGTTCTGTTTGCCGGAAAAATTTGTGTTGAGTTGGTCTTATTTCTTCCTTAAATGGATGGAAGAATGCACCAGTGAAACCATCTAGATCATGTAGACATGGAGTTTACTATATGTGATAAAACATCCCTTCTCTTTTAAGAGGTCTTTATAACCTCCCCAGTGAGTATTCATCAGCTTACTTAAACATTGACTGAGCTAGAAGTGCTGTGTGCTTTGGGCACACAATGAAGATCTCCAAACCAATAGAACCCAGCTGAAGTGACATGTGCTTAACTTCTGAGTCACCTTAAAAAGCTCTTTGGTCTTCAGATTATTTGTTTTATGGGATGTTTTTGTTATGTAGTCATATAAATGACATGCAGATTGCTGAAAACAGCTACAATTTGACACTCTATGATAGTTTAAAACCAGATGCCTGGCCAAAAAGCACACGAAAAGATGCTCAACATAGATAATCATTAGGGAAATGCAAACCAAAACCAAAACAGAAAAGCCTGAGGGGCAGGCTTCAGACTTAGCATATGTCTAATGGCCTACAGAGCTGCTCTAAAGGAACATAGGCTCTAGACACCATCTTGGTACTTTTCTTCTGCCTTGCTCCAGCTTTCTGGTGTCTCTCACAAAAGAGATTATACTTTCACCTGGAGCCCCAATTTTGTAATTGCCACCCAGAGGAAACCTCTATATCTTCTGGCTCTGGTGGCCAGTGGGGCTTATGATTGTGTTAACTACAGGACTGTATGTATTTGTACACATTTAAAAGCTGATGACTGAGGGTCTGGCTTCTAATCAGCCTGAATCTAGGTGCTGAGATCTTCCCATTTGGGATATTGACAAGTCTGGGCACATATGTAACTATAGGGAGCTACTAAAAATATAATAGACTGCTTGGACAAACACAAAGGTTTGAGAGACAACCAAGAGCTGGGGCAGGGTTGAACACAAGGTTTATCTCCTACACACAAGGGTACTCCTTCAAGACTGGGAGAGAAGTCTCAACCGCATAAAAATCAATAGACAGTCAAGCAAAATGAAAAAATAGAGGAATATGTGCCAAATGAAAAAACAAGATAAAACTTAAGGAGGAAAAAAAACCTTAATGGAACAGAGATAATTTACCTGAGGAAGACTTCAGAGTCATGGTCATAAAGATGCTTACCAAACTAGGGAGAGTAATGGATGAAAACAGTGAGAACTGCAACAAAGAGATGAAAATATATATACAAAAGTGCCAAAGAGAAGTCACAGAGCTGAAGAACACAATAAGTGAAATGAAAAGTACACTAGAGGGGTTCAACAGCAGACTAGATGAAGCTGAAGAAAGATCAGTGAACTCAAAGACAAGGCAGCGAAACTCACCTGATCAGAGTAGCAAATAGAAAAAAGGATGAAAAAAAAGTGAAGACAGCTCAAGGAACTTATGGGACAACATCAAACAGACGACATTTGTATTACAGGGCTCCCAAAAGAAGAAGAGGTAGAAAAGTGGGAAGAAATCTTATCTGAAGAAATAGTAGCTGAAAACTTCCTTAACCTAGGGGAGGAAACAGACATCCAGAATGAGGAAGCCTAAAGAATTCCAACAAAAGAATCCAAAGAGACCCACACCAAGACACATTATAATTAAAATGTCAAAAATTAGGAAAAGGGCATTTACCTCAAAGATACAAATGTAGTGATCTAAAGGGGTATGTGCACCCCGATGTTTATAGCAGCAATGTCCACAATAGCTAAACTGTGGAAAGAGCCAAGATGTCCATCAACAGATGAATGGATAAAGAAGATGTGGTATATATTACAATGGAATATTATGCAGCCATCAAAAGGAATGAAATCTTGCCATTTGCAATGACGTGGATGGAACTGGAGGGTATTATGCTAAGTGAAATAAGTCAATCAGAGAAAGACATGTATCATATGATCTCACTGATATGAGGAATTCTTAATCTCAGGAAACAAACTGAGGGTTGCTGGAGTGGGGGGTGGGTGGGAGGGATGGGGTGGCTGGGTGATAGACATTGGAGAGGGTAAGTGCTATGGTGAACGCTGTGAATTGTATAAGACTGTTGAATCACAGACCTGTACCTCTGAAACAAATAATACATTATATGTTAAAAAAAAAAAAAAAAGAAGATAGTAGGAAGGGAGAAATGAAGGGGGGGAAATCAGAGGGGTAGACAAACCATGAGAGACTATGGACTCTGAGAAAGAAACTGAGGGTTCTAGAGGGGAGGGGGTTGGGGGGATGGGTTAGCCTGGTGATGGGTATTAAAGAGGGCACGTACTGAATGGAGCACTGGGTGTTATACACAAACAATGAATCATGGAACACTACATCAAAAACTAATGATGTAATGTATGGTGATTAACATAACATAATAAAATAAAAAAAAATTAGAAAAAGAGAATCCTAAAAGCAGCAAGAGAAAAAAAAAATTGTTGCATGCAAGGGAAGCCCCATAAGACTATCAGCAGATTTTCCAGCAGAAACCATGAAGAGGGGAGTGGTGTAATATAGTCAAAGTGCTGAAAGAAAAAACTTCCAAACAAAAAAACTTCCAACCTAGTCTACCTAGCAAACTTATCATTCAGAATTGAAGGAGAGATAAATAATTTTACAGACAAGCAAAAGGTAAAGGAGTTCACCACTAAATCAGCCTTATAAGAAATATTAAAGGGAATTCTTTAAGCTGAAAGGAAAGGATGATAATTAGTAACAAGTGAGTGTAGGACAGAATAGATCTCATTAGACAGGTAAATATATAGTAAAGTAGTGTACTGATCACTTATAAAGCTAGTATGAAGGTCAAAAAAATGAAATAGTACAAACAACTATGATTATAATAACTAGTTAAGAGATACACAAGATAAGAAGATGTAAAATCTGACATTAAAAACATAAAACATGGGGACGGATGGAGAGTAAAAATGTTGAGCTTTAGAATATGATCAAATTTAAGTTGTTATCAACTTAAAATAGGTTATTATAGATATGAGTTCTTATATAAGCCTTATGGTAACCACAGGGCAAAAACATATAGTAAGTACACAGAAGATAAAGAGAAAGGAATCTAAACACACCACTAAGGAAAGTCACTGAGGGGCACTTGGGTGGCTCAGTCGGTTGAGCCTTTGGCTCAGATCATGATCCCAGGGTCCTGGGATCGAGCCCCGCATCTGCTCAGTGGGAAGCCTGCTTCTCCCTCTCCCTCTGCCTGCCGCTCTACCTGCTTGTGCTCTTTCTCTGTGTCAAATAAATAAATAAAATCTTAAAAAAAGAGATAGTCATTGAACCACAAAGAAAGCAAAAGAAGAACAAAAAGGAACTACAAAAACAGCCGGAAAACGATTAACAAAATGGTAAGAAATACATACCAATCAAAAAATTCTATGTAAAAAGGGCGCCTGGGTGGCTCAGTTGGTTAAGCGACTGCCTTCGGCTCAGGTCGTGATCCCGGAGTCCCTGGATCGAATCCTGCATCGGGCTCCCTGCTCGGCAGGTTGTCTGCTTCTCCCTCTCCTGCTCCCGCCTCTTGTGCTCTCTCTCTCTCTCTCACTCTCTCTTTCAAATAAATAAAATCTTTTAAAAAAAAAATTCTATGTAAATGGACTAACGTCTTCAATCAAAATACATAGAGTGGCTGGATGGAAAAAGAAAAAAAAACCAAGACCCATTTATATGCTGTCTACAAAAAGACTCACTTTAGATGTAAGGACACATGTAGACTGAAAGTGAAGGGATGGAGACAAATAGCCCATGCAAATGGAAACCAAAAGAAAGCTGGGTAGCTATAATCATAACAGACAAAACTGACTTTAAAACAAAGACTGCAATAAGACAAAGAAGAGCATTACATAATGATAAGGAGGTCAACCCAATAAGAGAATATAACATTTGTAAATACTTATGCACCCAACATAGAAGAATCTAATATATAAAACAAATATTAACAGACCTAAAGGGAGAAATCAACAGCAATACAATAATAGAGGGGACTTTAACACTCCACTTACATCAATGGATAAATCTTCCAGACAGAAAATCAGTAAGAAAACATTGGCCTTAACACATTAGATCAAATGGACTTAATAGATATATATAGGATATTCTATCAAATTCTTCACACATTCTTTTCCAGCACATATGGAACATTTTCCAAGATATATCATATGGTAGGCCACAAAACAAGTCTTAATTAATTTAAGAGAATTGAAATCATATCAAACTTGTTTTCCAACCACAATGATATGAAACTATAAAACAATTAATGAAGAAAACTGGAAAATTCAGAGGAATGTGGAGATTAAAAAATATGGTACTGGGGGTGCCTGAGTGGCTCAGTCGTTAAGCATCTGCCTTCGGCTCAGGTCATGATCCCAGGGTCCTGGGAACAAATCCCACATCGGGCTCCCTGCTCAGCAGGAAGCCTGCTTCTCCCTCTCCCACTCCCCCTGCTGTCTTCCCTCTCTTGCTGTCTCTTTCTCTGACAAATAAATAAATAAAATCTTAAAAAAAATACGGTACTGAACAATTACTGGGTCAAAGAAGTCAAAAGAGAAATTAAAAAATACCTTGAAACAAACAATAATGGAATTATAACATAATGAAAATTTATGATGCAGCAAAAATTCTAAGAGGGAAGTTCATAGCAATAAATGCCTACTTCAAGAAACAAGAAAAGTCTCAAACAATCTAATTTTACACTTCAAGGAACTAGAAAAAGAAGAATAAATGAAGCTCAAGTTTAGTAGAAGAAAGGAAATAACAAAGATTAGTGCAGAAATAAGTGAAATAGAGACTAAAAAAGACAATAGAAGAGGTAATGAAAGTAAGAGTTGGTTCTTCAAAAAGGTAAACAAAATTGAAAACCATTAACTGGGCTCACCAAGAAAGAAAGAGAGAAGACTGAAATAAAATCAGATATGAAAGAGAAGTTACAACTGATACCACAGAAATACAAAGGATTATAAGAGGCTACGATGAACAATTAGACACCAACAAATTGGGCAACCTAGAAAAAATGGATAAATTCCTAGAAACATATACCCTACCAAGACTGATCCAGGATGAAATAGAAAATCTGAATAGATAGATTACTAGTAAGGAGATTGAATTAGTAATCAACAAACAAACAAAGTCCAGGACCAGATGGCTTCACTGGTGAATTCTACCAGACATTCAAAGAAAATTAATACCAATCTTTCTTAAACTCTTTCCAAAAATAGAAGAGGAGGAAACTCTCCAAAAGTCATTTCATGATGCCAACATTACCTTGATACTAAAACCAGACAAGGATGCCACAGGAAAAGAAAATTTCAGGCCATTATCCCTGATGACCGCAGACGCAAATATCCTCAACAAAGTATTAGCAAACCAAATTCAGCAATACATGAAAAGGATCACACACGATCATCAAGTGGGATTTACTGCAGGGATTTGCAAGTTTGGCTCAGCATCCACAGTCAGTCAATGTGACACACCATGGTATCAAAGTGAAAGACAAAAATCACGTGACAAAATTCATTTGACAAAATTCAACATATATACATATATATATTAAAAATTATCAACAAAGCAGGTAAAGAGGAAATGTACCTCAACATAATAAAGGCCATATATGACAAGCCCAGCTAGCATCATACTCAACTGTGAAAAGCTAAAAGGTTTTCCTCTAAGATCAGGAAAAAACAAGGGTATACTCTCTCCACTTTTATTCCACATAGTAATGGAAGTTCCATCCATATTTCCCCAGAAAGGGAAATAAAAGGCATCTAAATTGGAAAAGAAGAAGTAAAACTGTCAATAATTGCAGATGACATATTACATACAGAAAACCCTAAAGACTCCACCAAAAAACTGTTAGAATTAATAAATTCAGTAAAGTTGAAAGATACAAAGTCAATACACAAAAATGCGTTGCATTTCTATACACTAATAATAAACTAACAGAAAGAGAAATTAAGAAAACAATCCTATTTTCAATTGCATCAAAAAGAATAAAATACCTAGGAATAAATTTAACCAAGGAGGTGGAAGATCTATATACTGAAACCTACAAGACATTAAGGAAAGAAATGAAGAAGACACAAATAAATGGAAAGATAGTCCATACTCATGAATTGGAAGAATCAATATTGTTAAAATGTCCACACTATCCAAAGTGATGTACACATTTAATGCAATCCCTATCAAAATACCAACAGTATTTTTCACAGAAATAGAACAAAGAATCCTAAAATTTGTATAGAACCATAAAAGACCCTGAATCTTGAGAAAGAAGAACAAAACTGAAGGCAACATGATCCCTGATTTTGAATTCTATTACTGTGGTTACTATATATAGGAAGCTATAGTACCAAAACAGTATGGTATTGGCATAAAAACAGACACATAGATCAATAGAACAGAATAGAGATCCCAGAAATAAACTCATGCATATATGGTCAGTTAATCTTCAACAAAAGAGGCAAGAATATACAATGGGGAAAGGGTAGTCTTTTCAATAAACGGTGCTGGGAAAACTGTACAGACACATGCAAAAGAATGAAACTGGATCACTTTCTTACACCATACACAAAAATCAACTCAAAATGGATTAAAGACTTGGGATGCCTGGCTGACTCATTCGGTGGATCATGTGACTCTTGTTCTCAGGGTTGTGAGTTCGAGCCTCACATTGAGTGTAGAGATTAAATTTTAAAAGAAAAAGGAAAAAAGAAAAAAATGGATTATGGAACAGAAGACTTGAAGCCATAGAACTTCTAAAAGAAAGAAAGAAAAAAAAAAGAACTTCTAAAAGAAAACATAGACAGTAAGCTCCTTGACACAAATCTTGGCAATGATTTTTTGAATCTGACGCCAAAAGCAAAAGCAACAAAAGTGGACTACACCAAACCATTGCAAGATGAAAAATTTCTGGAGATCTGTAGTACAACAATGTACTTAACACTATTGAACTGTACACTTCATCTTGCAAATAATCTTAGCACATGGTACTCATTCGGTTAAGTGTCTGCCTCAATCGGCTCAGTTGGTTAAGCCTCTCAATAGGTTAAGCATCTGCCTTTGGCTCAGGTCATGAACTCAGGGTCCTGGGATCGAGCCCTGCATTGGACTCTCTGCTCCACGGGGAGTCTGTTTCTCCATCTGCCCCTCCCCTCGCTCATGCTCTCTCTTTTTCTCTTTCTCTCAAAGAAATAAATAAAATCTTTTTAAAAATGGTTAAGATGATAAGTTCTATGTGGTTTTTTTTACCACAATTAAAAAAAAAAACAGATACCTCATTTTTAATTTTTGATCCCCTGTGAACTAATTAATAATCATAAATAAACTATTAGTAGTTCTTCCAATGTTTCACACCTTTGATTTACATATCCAGGGTTGTTTGAAGTTTCGGGAATAGATGACCAATACAATCCAGTCACCACCATGATGCACTCTTCAATTGTTCACTCAGTGAGAGGAGTTCAGACACATATTAGCTTCACTCATTATGATTGGTATCTCTCAGGTGTTTATATGAAATCTCAGATTTTGTATTTTTTCCAGATTTTATTTTTGTAAAGATGTATTTATTTTATTTTTTAATTTTTATTATTTTTTAATTTTTTTTATTTGACAGATTGAGAGAGAGAGCACAAGCAGACAGAGTAGCAGGCAGATGGAGAGGGGGAATTAGACTCCCTGCCGAGCAAGGAGCTTGATATGAGGCTCAATCCCAGGACCCCGGGATCATGACCTGAGCCAAAGGTAGTTGCTTAACCAACTGAGCCACCCAGGCGCCCTGTATTTATTTTATTTTAGGGGAGTGAGAGTGCGCAAGTGAGGAGGGTGCAAAGGAAGAGGGAGAAAGAGAATCCCAAGCAGACTCTTCACAGAGCATGGAGCCCAACACAAGGATCCGAGATCATGACCGGAGTGGATACCAAGAATTGGGCGCTTAACCAGATGGGCCACCCAGGCACCCATCAGATTTTATTTTTAAATAATCTCCACACCCAACATGGGGCTCAAACTTACAACTCTGAAATCAAGAGTTGAATGCTCTACCAACTGAGTTAGCCACACAGCTCAAACTTTATGGTTTTTTTAAGCACTCAAATGCAGCATAGAAATTCAAAATAAAGAATTTGAGTGAAATTTACATTTCATCAGCTTTGATTTTAAAATAAAATTTTCTTTTAGTTTTTCAAGACTTTAACCTTATAGAGCTGTCCTCAATTAGTGTCACCAGATGCATGCACATCTAGCCCAGTTGAAGGAGATGGAGGACGGTTTGCCAACCTACCAAAATATTCCAGTGATTCTTAGTATAAATGAATAACAGTTTTGATGTACCAGACTTAAAAGGTAGAGCTTAGAGGTGAGGGGGAATAATGTTCTGAAAGGATAGGAAGAACCAGATGAAGTTGTACATATGTGTCCTTTCTTGAGTGGGTGACATATTGATTTCCTACATTTCAGAGACTGTATTGTTTTATGCTATGCTTTAATAGTAGGAAATGCTTTTCTCTGGGGAGACTGGCTATATTAAATTTGTTGTATTGCTTTTCATGCGTTTCTTCCCAATTTCTTTTATTAGCTAAGTAGAATTTGGATAAGACATAAAGTATTGTACAGAAGCATATTTCCTTGACAATTTCTTTAAAAAGGAGTTGGGGAGGTCAGCTTGTAGTCAAGTCAGATCAGACACATGTGTCAGTTAAAACCAGTCAAGAGGGCGCCTGGGTGGCTCAGTTGGTTAAGCGACTGCCTTCTGCTCAGGTCATGATCCTGGAGTCCCGGGATCGAGTCCCGCATCGGGCTCCCTGCTCGGCAGGGAGTCTGCTTCTCCCTCTGACCCTCCTCCCTCTCATGCTCTCTGTCTCTCATTCTCTCTCTCTCAAATAAATAAATTAAAAAAAATAATAATAAAAAAATAAAACCAGTCAAGAATGGGGCACTTGGGTGGCTCAGTCGGTTAAGCGTCTGCCTTCGGCTCGGGTCATGATCCCAGCATCCTGGGATCGAGCCCCACATTGGGCTTCCTGCTCGGCCTGGAGCCTGCTTCTCCCTCTCCCTCTGCCCTGCCCCCGCTTGTGATCTCTCTCTCTCTCTCTCTCTGTCAAATCAATCAATAAATAAAATCTTAAAAAAAAATGGTCAAGAAGCTAAGGATAAAAGTGAACACAAATCAGCAGCCTTTTCTGATGGCAATAATTATTCAACTCATGGCAAAGAGACTAGAATTCTTATTTCAAATCAATTAACAACCAGTAAGACTTTGGGGAAATCTTTTAAATTCCTTAGGCCACATTGATTCATCTATAAAATGGAGTGGTGGGACTATGTGATCTCTTAAGATCCCTTCCTGCTCTGAAATGTTATGATTTAATTAATTCAGAGATCCATTGGACCTCTTTCCCTCGGGCCTCAATCACTTGTTCAGGCTTCTATGTAAGTCCGTGCTATTTGCCTGCCTTCCATGACTCAAACCACTTCAAACAAGAGTCACCAACAGCCCTGCAACAAAGATGCCTCCTATTTCACCCTCTCTGACCTCGCCCACTGACATCCCGAACATAGGGGCACCAGGAGGGTGGGATTGTCAGTCCTCACTGTTTACCCTGGTCCTCTGCGGAAAGAGTGTGGGTAAGAGCAGTAACTCTGGAAGTTGAGATTCTGTGTAGTAGAGTGCAAAGAAATGAACAGATTCAGAATCTGGCTCCATCTTTAACCAGCTATCAGGCATGTTAGTATGAAGTGGGGTAACGAGCACAAAGGACTGAGTCTGACATATAGTAGAAATATAACAAATCCCTTTCAAGTACAATGTTTAAAGCATTTCTCATACTGTGAAGCCCTCCTTGGCCGACTCCCTTCCTCCTGCCGCACCAAGAAGAGTACACACCCTACTTGGTAGACATCCTTATAGGACCACTGGTTAAGCCTTGTTGGGGTCAGCAAACTGGAACAGGGCTGGGTTACTGTGCAGATGAGAGCAAGTTATCCTACCCACCTAGGCCAAACAGAGAAAAGCCTAAAGAGTATACATTTGTTAAGGGAGTGCTGAGTTGACCCAGAGAGAGCAAACACCAACATCTAGTCCAGAAGCAATAGGGTGCTTGACACAAAAGATGAAATCAAGACTCAGGGCTAGAAGTAGCTGAAAAGAAAACAGGGCAGAATCAGGAAGGAGGTCCCTAAGTTAGGTAGATCAATAAGGATCAATCTGAGCTTTCTTACAATTCAATGAACATCCTTAAAGAATTTGTCTTATTCAACAAGTAAAAACAAAGTAAAAGAAAAAGTAAAGAAAAAAGAAGCAAAGGACATTATAATCCAAAATAAAAGGCTAACACTTTAAAAAATCAACTTCAGGGGTGCCTGGGGGGCTCAGTCAGTTGAGCATCTGGCTCTTGATCTCAGCTTAGGTCTTGATTTTAGAGTGGTGAGTTCAGGTCTCGAGTTGGGCTCCACCCTGGGCATGGAGCCTACTGAAAAACAAAAAACAAAAAACAAAAAACCAACAACTTCAGGAGTGACTGGCTGGCAGAGTCAGTAGATGATGTGACTCTTGATCTCAGAGTCATGAGTTCAAGCCCCACATTGGGCATGGAGCCTACTTAAAAAATAAATAAGTAAAAATAAAAATTCAACTTCATTGAGATATAATTTACATACAACAAAATGCACTCCTTTAAGTGTACAGTTCAATTAAAATAAGAAACATTTCCATCACACCAAAAAGTTCCTTATTACCCCCTTTTGCTGAAACCTCTCCATAGGCTCAATCAATCCCAGGCAACCACTGATCTCCTTTCTGTCACTGGAGCTTAGTAATGCCTTTTTTTTTTTTTTTAAGATTTTATTTATTTGACAGAGAGAGACACAGCGAGAGAGGGAACACAAGCAGGGGGAGTGGGAGAGGGAGAAGCAGGCTTCCCGCGGAGCAGGGAGCCCGACGCGGTGCTCGATCCCAGGACCCTGGGATCATGACCTGAGCCGAAGGCAGACGCTTAACGACTGAGCCACCCAGGCGCCCCATAGTAATGCCTTTTTAAAAAAGAACTTCTTATAAATAAAATCAAATGCTATGTAGTCTTTTGTTTCTGTTTTTTTTTTCAATTCTGCAAAATATTTCATCTATGTTGTGTGTATCTGAGTATATTTCATTGTATAAATATACCACAATTTGTTTATCCACTCACCTGTTAATAAATACTTGGGGTCTTTCTAATTTTGAGTTGTGAACATCTGTGCACAAGTCTTTGTGTGGACATATGTTTTCATTCCTTTTGGGCACATACTTAGCAGTGGAATTCTGATAAACAAACTTGGTAAGAAACCACCAAAGTGCTTTCCAAAGTGGTTGGACCATTTTATATCCCCACCAGCCATGTAGTAAAATTACAGTTGCTCCACATCATTGCCATTACTTGGTATTGTCTTTTCAATTCTAGCCATTCTAATGTGTGTTGTTATTTTTATTTGCCTTTTCCTGATGACTAATGATGTAAAGCATCTTTTCGTGTGTTTACATCTTTTTTTGCAAAGTGTTTATCAACATCTTTTATTTGTTTTTCTATTGAGCTGCTTATCTTGCTGAGCTCTCTTACAAGTATTAGTATCTTATCAGTCAACTTTCTTAAATGTTCTATGTAGATCATCATATCATTGGCAAATAATTACAATTTGGCTCTTCTGTTTCAATATGCATACCTCATTTCTTTTTCTTTTTTTTTTTTAATTTTTTTTTTTAAGATTTTATTTATTTGCGAGAGAGAGAATGAGAGACAGAGAGCATGAGAGGGAGGAGGGTCAGAGGGAGAAGCAGACTCCCTGCTGAGCAGGGAGTCTGATGTGGGACTTGATCCCGGGACTCCAGGATCATGACCTGAGCCGAAGGCAGTCGCTTAACCAACTGAGCCACCCAGGCGCCCCCTCATTTATTTTTCTTATTTTATTGCACTAGCTAGAACTTCCAGTAAAATGTACTATAAAGAAATTATAATAAGTATATTCATCTTGTTTCTGACTTTAATGAAAATGTTGTACCATTTTAGCATTAAGTGTGATGCTTTTGTATGTTTCTGAAAGTGGTACTTTATGAAATTAATAAGAAATCTTCCTTCTGTCGCTAATTTGGTAAGTATAGCAAAATGCTTACTAACAAACGCAAGTAAGACTCTAAATTTCTCTCTGAATACAATCCTGGACATTTCTCAAGATATATTTTTAACTAGAAAATAAAGAAATGTGATGCTTTAATATGATTTAGAAGTTATAAAATGTGATGTGTCGAATTTGATTTAGAACATAAAGACATGGTTACATGTTACAAAAAGCAAACAAGTAAAAGACCCCAGATCTAGTGGCTACAGACCTGTAAAGGTACAGAATGAGGAGGATACATTTTAACCAGTTTCCTGAAGAAAGTGTCCTTGTTAAGAGAAAGCTGACAAAAGTAATGAGGTCCAAGTATGTGAGACCAACCAGACCTCAGATGACACTTGGGTATAGTAATGGCCATTAATGGGCTAGTCTGTGAGTAGTCAGAGTGACAAATCAGATGAGAGACTGAAATACTTGTAAACTTCCTGATTTATTGAAAGTATATAGCAGGCCATCACCTGTGGCGGGAGGGCTGCCGAGAGGTGAGTAGCTGGCTAAGGCAGCCAGGGCCATCCCGTGCAGGCAGTCAGGCACACGAGTGCGCTCACATCCAGCAGCCTGGCAAGCCCCCACACTGCATCCTGCAGCCCCTCCATACTTCCTGAAGCTTCTGCCCCAGCAGCCAAGGCTCCTCACTGGTCAATCACCTTTACTCAATCAGGAAAAGGGAGCTTTCCTCCAGATCCCCTACCGCCCCCTGCAGGAAAACCATCACAGTCACTGTACTATTTCAGGACAACTATGATGAGCAGGGAGATCAGAAGAGGGGTGCAGAGCTGGGTTTGTGCCACCGTGGGCAGGGGCGTCTTATGTTTTCAATGCAGAGCTTTGACTCTGCAGTTAATCTTTCTGAAACTCCCAAATCCTGCCATTTTGGCAGACTGACATCATACAAATCAGCGGATCTTTCTATTCAACACCATGATATTAAAGTCGATAAAAGATCAAAACCAAGCTCCCAAAACTATAGCTCACAAAACTGCTCTCAACGCAAGTATAAAAACTGGACCCCCCACTACCTTCCTGCCAAATACATATCACTTACAAGCACACACTAAGTGGCAGGCACTGTTGTACGTGCTTTACCAACATCAAGTCACTAAATTTAGTCCTCTTGGCAATCTCACAAGGTTGGTAGGATTGATTATCTCTCTGTTACAGATTGGGGCGCTGAGGCTTAGAGAGGCTAACCAACTTCCCCAAGGTCACCCGGCCGGCAAGTGACTGAACCATGAGCAAATCCAGGCAGTATGCCCCAGAGTCTCTGCTCTTAATCACTTTAGGATGCTTCCTTTTATCCAAAAGAAAAAAGGAAAAAATACCACCAGATAGAGATGTTCATAAAACCAAACAACACACTGCACCATTGGGCTGCAAAGTCAATCCAGAGAACATTCTGAGCAATTTGCATAGGCAGCACTGCCTGGAGGATGGGTCATTGTGCAGAACACAAACCAGAACAGTTTGTAAGATAGCAGCCATCAGCCCACGCCGTAGTCTGAAGCAACTGACTGAGTTCTTCTGAAAATGCCTATTACCTGCTTGTGCAGGGGTTGGAGACAGTGGCTGAGGGCAACGTCACATGCGTACCTGCCAAAGTCATCGTGAACAAGAGCCAAGGTTGAAACCGCAAGACAGAGGTGAAGTATCACATTCAGAACCTGAGGTGAGATGAAAATGACACAACGAACATCAAATTCTAGTAGCCAAGATGGAATGTGCAGAGGTCCAAACAGCAAGTGCAGCTTAGATCTTCTCCTTCAGTACGTGGCAGGGTTGGATGCTGGAGCTTAAGGCCCCCGAGTGAAGACATGCTCTGGGACAGCTCCTGTGAAACCCTGTCACTCCTTTTTATCTTCCCAATAATCTTGTGAGTTTTATTGTCCCAGTATATAGGTGGGAAAAATCAGTTTCGAAGAGGGCAGGTAATTGGCCAAATTTACTCGAGCAGTAAGTGATGAAGCTGCAGTTGACCACTGAATGGACCGCTGGATGCCACACCTGAGCCTTCCACGTGTGTCCTTCTGTCCAGGTGAGAAGCGGTGAAGGTGGGACCTGAAGTCCACAGCTAACGCAGAAATCATGGTGTTATTTAACCGTCGTCATTGCTTTCTTTTTCCCACTTCACTCATTGCTGAATTTCTTTTCATTCCCACATAGTGAACATCATGATTTTTATATAGGGATCATAAGCAGATATATTTTTCAAGTTTATTTAAGTCAACTTTCAAATGATGTTGAAAGAAGGAAGAATGGGAGCAAAATCAAAATGACTGCGAATCTTGTGTTTGTATTACCTGGATTTGGAGGGCGAAAGTGTGGGACATCAGCATCGTATTTATTCACAGGCGAAGGATCTGAAAACTGCCAGGTTCCACATTTCCTGTCACTGCCCTGTCACTAAACTCAGCCCTGACCTGCTGGGACCCACCACCCACCCTGGGAATGGAGATTATTGGCTGAACTTCCTGTTTGGGAAGCAGGGCCCCTGCACCTGGCGGCTTCTCCTCCATGGCTGAGCCTTCCCCAGCCAGGGAGTTCCAGCCTTGCCTTAACTCCATGGCAGGCCACCCGGAGCCAAGCTGGACTGAAGTCAAGACACAGTCAAATGTTACTGAATATCTGTAATTACTGCTTGTCCCCTTTAACTACCCTTTTAAGCACTGTCCAAGAAACTAGCATATCTTTTGTAGTAAATTCAAACCTAAAGTGGAACCCCCTGGAGAGTCCCATTAGAAGACATTCTATTTCTAAGATTCTGATGACATCATGGCCTTAGCAATGACAGGTCCTGTGTACATGAAATTTGGAATGTGGACCAGATTTGGGGGATTTTCTACTTTGTTCCTAGTATAAGACTAATTCAAGATGTATTTAAAATAACCACCGTTGCTTTATATTTATTTCCCCATATGTTCTTAAATGTTTTAGATAGGGCCGATTTGTCCTCACTCACTCATTCATACATACATAGCTTCAACCAATGTTTGTTGAATGTTAGAACTCAGGCACGAGCTGGGCCCTGGGACGCAAGGAAAAAATAGAGACCCTACTGTCTGAGAGAAAGAAAGAAAAGAAATAACACTGCATAAGTGTGAGTTAACTCTGTGTTACTGAGTCGGAAAGACAGATGTGGTAATAAATAATTAAAATAGAATTGGAGAGGTTAGAAGAGTGGTCATTTAAGATTCTGTGGGCACATGAGGAAAGGGGAAAGAAGTGTCCTTCAGATGGAGGTACTCAGCTGGCACCTGCAAATGTACGCAATAGGTTCTTTTCTTTTCTTTTTTAAATTATCTTTAAAGGTTTTTAATTTATTTATCTGAGAGAGAGAGAAAGCATGAGCATGGGGAGGGGCAGAGGGAGAAACAGACTTCCCGCGGAGCAGGGAGCCTGAGGCCGGGCTCCATTCCAGGACCCTGGGATCACGACCAGAGCCAAAGCCTTAACCGACTGAGCCACCAAGGCGCCCCAAAAGGTTCTCATTTCTAACTTTGTGCTTCTTCCATGTGCTCTAATACTGTTCTTTTTCCAATACACAGGTACCTCTCCAGTGTGAGGTGACTATTGGCACAAATGATAAACAATTGAGCTAAATCCCAAGTAGAGTCTCAGTTTACTCAGTGAGCCTTGTTTTGCTTGTTTATCTAAAAATTTATTCATTTCTTGAGTGGTTAACGATTCATGTTAACAGGCGTTTGGGAGAGGCTGGTTCCCACCCACACGGAGGACTTGGACAGGTTCAGGACATCAGTGGGGGCAGTCACTGCAGAGGTGGTGGGAACAGCGAGAGAACTGGAATTAGAGGTGGAGCCTGAAGATGGGACCACATTGCTGCAATCTCATGATCCAACTTGAACGGATGAGGAGCTGCTTCTTGTGGATGAGCAAAGAAAGTGGTTTCTTGAGATGGAATCTGCTCCTGGTGGAGATGCTGTGAAGACTGTTGACCACAAAGGATTTAGAATCTTACATCAACTTAGCTGACAAAGCAGCAGCAGGGTTTGAGAGGACTGACTCCCAATTTTGAAAGAAGCTCTACTGTGAGCGAAATGTTATCAAACAGCATCACACGCTACAGAGAAATCGTTCATGAAAGGAAGAGTCAATCGGTGTGGCAAACTTCATTGTTTTCTTACCTCAAGGAACTGCCACAGCCACCCCAGCCTTCAACAACCACCACCCTGGTCGGTCAGCAGCCGTCAGCATGGAGACATGGAGGTGGGACCCTCCACCAGCAGAAAGATATCGGCTTGCTGAAAGCTCCCATGATGCTTATCATTTCTTAACAATACAGTATTTTAAAATTAAGGGACATACATTGTTTTTTAGACATAATGCTATTGCACAACTTAACAGATTACAGTATACTATAAACACAACTTTTGTATGCACTGGGAAACAAACAAACAAAAAAACCAGTTGACTCAATTTACTGTGATATTTGCTTTATTATAGTGGTCTGGAACTGAACCTGTAATATCTCTGAGTCTGCTTCTATATTTGTTTGTCACCATTTCTTCCTTCAAAAGACCATAGACTTCACTGGGACAAATTTTTTTTTTTCTGGTTTATTGAACACCCTCAGCCTATGCAGAGCCTGAAACACAGGAAATGTTCATTAATGCTTATTGAATAGATTAACTTAGTTTTTGTTTTCTTTTTCTATCAGAATTTTCATCTTTTTCTTACGAATTCTTCACATAGTTATTAGCCCTTTGTCACTGGGTGTTATACGAAAACAATGAATCGTGCATCACTACAGCAAAAACTAATGATGTATTGAATGGTGACTAACATAATAAAATAAAATTTAAAAAAAGATATTAACCCTTTGTCAATATGCTATAAATATTTTCTTAGAATATTTATCTCCGGTTTTCCCTGAGCATTTTCTTACACCATTGATAATATATTTTGCATACTATATTATAGACTTTTCCAGCTTATCATGACCATAGATGTTTCCCCATATCTTTAAAAAATCCTTTGAAATCAGGGCTTCAAGTTGGTAGAAGCAGAAATCTGCTGTGTCTGGATGTGTCTTGTGACCCAGAAGAATGTGCTCGATGATATGTATGAGAGAGAGGGAACTTCCTGGGAAACAAGGAATTCTGGGGGTACCTAGCTGGCTCAGTCGGTGGAGTGTGCAACTCTTGATCTCAGGGTTGTGAGTTTGAGCCTCACGTTGGGAGTAGAGATTATTTAAATAAATACAACTTTAAAACAAAACAAAACAAGGAATTCTGAGGAGAGGAGCCAGATCCAAGGAGCTTGATTTACTATTTTCCATCTATTCTAAGACATATTTCTTTTCTTTTTTCATTTTAACACTCTGGATCAAGATGTATCTTCTAATTGCTGCCATCTTACAATTACAGTTGGCAATGTTTTCCCCCTATTAGTGGTACATAGAATAACAGTGTGCCTCATACCTGGTAAATCTTTAGGTTTGAGGAAATACAAAAGGAAGTCTGGGTCGCCTAAGGAGAGTGAGATTGACACCAGGGCAAGCAGCTCACCCTTCCTTCCCAGCTGCCTCTGGACTCATTTTTAATTCAATGATGAACAGGGGGTGGCGGCTAAGCAGTAAAAATGAAGCAGGTGTTCCAAGTATGAAGGGGGAAGACTGGCACACAAGAGGGATTGGATTCCCTTATACTACAGCATGACACTTGGGGGGTGGGGGCAGGATGCACCTTGGCCTGGAACCTTCTTACACTTTGGCTTACAGGTGTTCAGAGGTATTGATGATGCTAGGTCAAGCAGACCTGCTTACGAGAGTGTTGAAGATTTTCTCTGGAAAGACTTGGGAGATCATAAATGCCAGTGGCCACTGCATTTACACCACCAGGTTCCCACCACCATCTTGTAGTCCCCTCAGTGAATAAATCTCTCTATGTCCCTGGGTCACATTTGAACCTGATCCCTGGGGGCTGCTGACTTTGATTACAGTCTGGAGAAAATGAGGAGATGGGTTAAATCTCAAAGGAGAATCGACATTCCCTTAAAATATATTAGCTTGAAAAGAGATTATTCAGGGCTTCAAGCAAGGTAGGGTGAGTCTCCTCAGACATATAAGGAAAGCTGCTTCTTCTGGCAAGGAATCATCAGTGGGGCTGAGAGGTTCAGAGCACTCACATCCAACCAAATGCACCCAAACGTCCTCAGTACAATGTATGGGGTAGCTCTCTTTTCCCATCAAGTCCCCCAAATTTATAGACTATCTGGTAAGGCTGTGGATTCAATGTGTGTTGTAATTCTGCAATCCATAGGTTTGACCTCTGGGCCTTTTGGGGGCAGTTTACTGGCCCTGCAGCCATAAAAAATAAGAGTTTCTTTTAGAGCAGTTATTGAAAATCTCTGGTTTTCTGGCTGTGTCTTCAGTTGAACACAATAAATCCTAAACATGAAGTTTGAAGTTTTATTAATTTATGTGAGAAAAAGAGAGGGGGGGAGAGGGAGAGAGAGAAAGGTCAAGCAAACTGCCCCCTGAGCACAGAACCTGACCCAGGGCTCAATCCCATGACCCCGAGACCATGACCTGAGCCGAAATTGAGAGTCAGTCGCTTAACCGACTGAGCCACCCAGGTGCCCCTGAAGTTTTCTTTTTATAAACAGTCCATGCTTCCACTCTGCAGTCCTCGTAATCACCATTCCTATCACTGTGCCTCTCACAGTGGCCACTGGCACTCAAAGCATCACCTTCATTCCTGACACCCATGGATACTGACTAAAGTATCCCCTGCAGGTGCAGAGGACCCATGACCACTGAAATGAGGCTGTCACTGCCTTCCAACCCACTTAGCTTGGACAATGAATCCCATATCCCCACCTTTGAGGGTCATTTCCTGGAGCCACCTGGGGCACCCAATACTTCATCAGTCAGTGTTCTATCAAAAAAACAGAAACTATTCCAGATACTTTTTTAAAGATCTATTTATTTATTTTAGAGAGAGAGAGTGCGCTCAAGCACACATGAGCAGGGTGGGGAGGGGCAGAGGGAGAGGAGGAGGGAGAGAATCTCAAGCAGACTCCCCACTGAACATGGAGTCCAATGTGGGGTTCCATCTCACAACCCTGAGATCATGACCTGAGCCGAAGTCAAGCATCAGATGCTTAACCGACTGAGTCACCCAGGCGTCCCCATTCCAGACATTTTAAGCAGAAAGGGATTTAATTTATGGAATCAGATACTAAAAAGGCTGATGGAAGTTCTAAGAGAGCAAAAGTCAGGGGAAACAGACATTTGTTTCCAGATTCATCGTGCCAGCTGTGCGGCAGAGACTTGGGAATCTATTTGCTATTTGTTTGCTGATTAGGAAACACTCCACTGAAGGTGAGGTTGGACACCTAGCAGCAGCAGGAGGGGGCCTCACAAAGGAGCCAGGTGGCTATGCAGTGCCTCGGCTGTTCCAGGGTCCACATATCAGCCCACTGCTTCTGGATCCCTTTGCCTTTCAAATAATGCACGAGTGCCTGTTGTGGGAGAATGTAAATCCTAGATTTACCGTGAAGGCCAGGGTTTCTGGGAGATATAGTTCCTAGGCTTCCATGGAAGGCGGTGGTGATAAACAGGGGTTGAAGATAAAAAGAGGGAGAGAAAGCCTCACTACAGCTAGCATACTCTGTAAAAATAACCTTTTTTACAATCAGGAATTCAGCTCTCTTAATTAGACTCTCTTCCTGTGGAAAGCTCCTGCCCTGCCCATGACCAGGGAGTTCCCTGAGCCCCACCCCAAACCTACTAAAACATACTCCCTGGAGGTGAACTTACTAGAAGCCTTAGGTATATTTCCTACTAACACTAGGAGTGGCCTGTGTTGCCCTCTGAGAGGCTTTTCTGTTCCTTCTAGCTGGGAAACTAAGGATTTGAGAGTTTATAACTTATGGAAAGCCCAAGAACTCACTGATCATGTGTCTGTCCAGGTCCCAAGAGCACTCCGCTTACCCAGAGTGGGCATGGGCTTTGTCCAGAGTGGCAGCTTGTGTTGTCAGAAGCAGGTGGGGATGGTCCAGCCACTGGAGGCATCCTAGACTGGCCCAGCCACACTGTAAGTCCCAGGGTGTGTGTCTGAGTACAAAACAGGAAATTCCCTTTGTCCTGAAGAATGACAAGTAGTCCACTGTAGGGTTCCAGTTGCTACCCAATCACACCCAACCCACATCTCAGTAGAAATGATAAATTTACAGCTACATACTTTATACCTTAGCAGAATTATGCAGAATTACAAATCAGATGGATATTAAAATTCTAAGGATGATGGATATGAAGACATATATATCATTATAAATGCTCAAGACTTAACCTTTTTTTCTTTTTAAGCACAGGCAATTAAAATTTAAGTCCGTAAAGAACAACAACAACAACAACAACAACAACAACAAAACAAAGACAAGTTATCTTGTCCACCAACGTGGAGGGGAGGGGAGGGGAGGGGAATTTGAGAGGGGAATTCTACCAAACATTTAAAGAAGAAATAATACCTATTCTTCTGAAACTGTTCCAAAAAATAGAAATGGAAGGAAAACTTCCAAACTCATTTTATGAGGCCAGCATTAACTTGATCCCAAAACTAAACAAAGACCCCATCAAAAAAGAGAACTACAGACCAATATCCCTGATGAACATGGATGCAAAAATTCTCACCAAAATACTAGCTAATAAGATCCAACAGTACATTAAAAAGATTATTCACCATGACCAAGTGAGATTTATCCCTGGGCTGCAAGGTTGGTTCAACATCCACAAATCAATCAATGTGATACAATACATTAATAAAAGAAAGAACAAGAACCATATGATCCTCTCAATAGATGCAGAAAAAGCATTTGACAAAGTACAGCATCCTTTCTTGATCAAAACTCTTCAGAGTATAGGGATAGAGGGTACATACCTCAATATCATAAAAGCCATCTATGAAAAACCCACAGCAAATATCATTCTCAATGGGGAAAAACTGAGAGCTTTCCCCCTAAAGTCAGGAACACGGCAGGGATGTCCACTATCACCACTGCTATTCAACATAGTATTGGAAGTCTTAGCCTCAGCAATCAGACAACAAAAAGAATTAAAGGCATCCAAATTGGCAAAGAGGAAGTCAAACTCTCACTCTTTGCAGATGATATGATACTTTATGTGGAAAACCCCAAAGACTCCACTCCAAAACTGCTAGAACTCATACAGGAATTCAGTAAAGTGGCAGGATATAAAATCAATGCACAGAAATCAGTGGCATTCCTATACACCAACAACAAGACAGAAGAAAGAGAAATTAAGGAGTTGATCCCATTTACAATTGCACCCAAAACCATAAGATACCTAGGAATAAATCTATCCAAAGAGACAAAGGATCCGTACTCAGAAAACTATAAAATACTCATGAAAGAAATTGAGGAAGACACAAAGAAATGGAAAAACGTTCCATGCTCATGGATTGGAAGAACAAATATTGTGAAAATGTCTATGCTACCTAGAGCAATCTGCACATTTAATGCAATCCCTATCAAAATACCATCCACTTTTTTCAAAGAAATGGAACAAATAATCCTAAAATTTGTATAGAACCAGAAGAGACCCCGAATAGCCAGAGGAATGTTGAAAAAGAAAAGCAAAACTGGTGGCATCACAATTCTGGACTTCAAGCTCTATTACAAAGCTGTAATCATCAAGACACTATGGTACTGGCACAAAAACAGACACATAGATCAATTGAACAGAATAGAGAGACCAGAAATGGACCCTCAACTCTATGGTCAACTAATCTTCGACAAAGCGGGAAAGACTATCCAATGGAAAAAAGACAGTCTCTTCAACAAATGGTGTTGGGAAAATTAGACAACCACATGCAAAAGAATGAAACTGGACCATTTTTCTATACCACACACAAAAATAGACTCAAAATGGATGAAAGACCTAAATGTGAGACAGGAATCCATTAAAATCCTTGAGGAGAATGCAGGCAGCAACCTCTTTGACTTCAGCTGCAGCAACTTCTTCCTAGAAACATCGCCAAAGGCAAGGGAAACAAAGGCAAAAATGAACTATTGGGACTTCAAGATAAAAAGCTTTTGCACAGCAAAGGAAACAGTCAACAAAACCAAAAGACAACCGACAGAATGGGAGAAGATATTTGCAAATGACATATCAGATAAAGGGCTAGTATCCAAAATCTATAAAGAACTTATCAGATTCAACACCCAAAGAACAACTAATCCAGTCAAGAAATGGGCAGAAGATATGAGCAGACATTTCTGCAAAGAAGACATCCAAATGGCCAACAGACACATGAAAAAGTGCTCAACATCACTTGGCATCAGGGAAATCCAAATCAAAACCTCAGTGAGATACCACTTGACACCAGTCAGAATGGCTAAAGTTAACAAGTCAGGAAACAACAGATGTTGGCGGGGATGCGGAGAAAGGGGAACCCTCCTACACTGTTGGTGGGAATGCAAGCTGGTGCAGCCACTCTGGAAAACAGTATGGAGGTTCCTCAAAAAGTTGAAAATAGAGCTGCCCTATGACCCAGCAATTGCACTACTGGATATTTACCCCAAAGATACAAATGTAGTGATCCAAAAGGGTATGTGCACCCCGATTTTATAGCAGCAATGTCCACAATAGCCAAACTATGGAAAGAGCCAAGATGTCCATCGACAGATGAATGGATAAAGAAGATGTGGTATATATATACAATGGAATATTATGCAGCCAACAAAAGGAATGAAATCTTGCCATTTGCAATGACATGGATGGAATTGGAGGGTATTATTCTGAGCAAAATAAGTCAAACAGAGAAAGACATGTATCATATGATCTCACTGATATGAGGAATTCTTTTTTTTTTTTTAAAGATTTTATTCATTTATTTGAGAGAGAGAGTGAGAGAGAGAAAGAGCGCAAGAGGGGGAGTGGGAGAGGAGAAGCAGACTCCCTGCTGAGCAGGGAGCCCGATGCGGGACTCGATCCCAGGACTCCAGGATCATGATCTGAGCCGAAGGCAGTCGCTTAATCAACTGAGCCACCCAGGCGCCCCGATATGAGGAATTCTTAATCTCAGGAAACAAACTGAGGGTTGCTGGAGTGGTGGGGGGTGGGAGGGATGGGGTGGCTGGGTGAAGGACATTGGGGAGGGTATGTGTTACGGTTTGTGTTGTGAATTGTGTAAGACTGATGAATCACAGACTTGTACCCCTGAAACAAATAATACATTATATGTTAATAGAAAATAAAAAATAAAAAAATTAAATCTGGGACTATGTCTTAGAAGTTCTTTGAACTTGGAACTGTGTGAATAATGAAGAAGAGGTATTAGAGACCCTGGTAACCTTGCACAGAAATTCCCCAGCCTCCTGCATTTCAAAGCTCGTGCTTCCCAAGTCAGAAGCATGAAGCTTGAGGAGTGATTCCCAGTCCTGGCTACACATCGCAATTCCCTGGGGAGCTCGTACAGGTGCTGAGGCCCAGGACTTTCCGTGGAGATTTTGAATTCAGTGTGTGTGTGTGTGTGTGTGAGTGAGTTGTTTTTGTTTGTTTGTTTTTAAGTTTTCCAAGTGATTCTAATGTGTAGCCAGGATTGGAAACTTCAGGTTTAGATGTTTAAAAAAATACCACCCACATGTAACACGCTGGTCACCATTGTTGAAATGATACGGACGTCTCAATTGTCTTCCTGGCACTAAGCACGATTACAGCACTGCCAAGAAAATTCTGCTATTTCCTCTCCCACAATGGTGACATCCTGGACGGATGCCAGTGAAAGTTGTCTTCACCTGGCCTGTCACTGACTCCCCGTTTGCCTCCTTTCGGAAGCCTGGGATTATGGCTGATCCTTGTTCCTGAGAGGCAGTGAGCTTCCCTGGGCAAACCCGTGTGTGCACGCTCCTTCCTGTCTTCTCTCTTGGCCAGCCATTTTGAAATGCCTTCTGCACACAAGACAAGCCAACGCATTTGCTTTTTCTCTCTTTTCCTTGCTCAGGACTTAGGATTTTGAAAGAATCTGACTAAAATATATATTCTCAAGAACTTGAATTGGTTGCCAAAAATGTGAGTCACACCCCCCATGAGGAGGATTCTCAGTGGTGAAAAATTTGCTCCTTCACAGTGACTTCCTTTAACAGAAAACATTACCAATGCAATAGGTAAGCAAATGCTTTTATCTTGAATGTTATGCCTCAATCCCTTGACATCTCATATTTTATAGTATGTCATAACATTTAGTCTTGGAATAAGACAATGTTGTAACCATTAGTGTGATATTTGTGATGTGGGTATGAACAAGAACCCCCAAAGCTATTTCCTTTCTTGTTCAGAAGGAGGAATACTGAG